>NW_019154116.1:11309074-11682842 GCF_002288905.1 Enhydra lutris kenyoni | reverse complement strand
AGAGAGCCTGATGCGGGGCTTGATCCCAGGACCCTGGGATCATGACCTGAGCAGAAGGCAGAGGCTTTAACCCACTGAGCCACCCAGGCGCCCCACCACTTCAGGTTTTAAGTCTTGAAAGAAAGAAAGAAACGGGAAAGGACTTCAAACTTTATGCCAACGATGACCATCATCTGGGATCTAGGGCATCGTCCTCTCCTGAGAGCAGCACCTGATCCCAGTGGTCAAGCCTCACCAACCTCTCACACAAAGCCACACAGAAAGAGAGACTGGCATTTAAGAATTTTAAAACAGAACTAAATTAGCTTGAGTTTAGAAAAATTACATCACATACAAAGTATAAATGTCGGGGGCAGATGTAACCCTCATGAACACACATATAATCCTCATGAGGCCTGTGGGTATCACTGAATACTTCCGGTGAAATTTCCAGAAGTATTCTATTACTCCACCAATGTTTTCAGAAAATAAAACAGAGGAGGAAAATCTAGCCTTCCCAAGAGGATCTTTCCTTCATTTCACAGCTCTGGTCATGTGTCCTCAGAGGTAGAGCAGTAAGACCACAAAATTCAAGTCACAGCATGAATACCCTCATTATTTTCTCATCTTATTTACTTCATTAGCAGAGGTAAAACTAAAAAGCAAGCAAACATTAACAACAGAAAACCGGATTCTCTCCTTTTAGAAAAGCAAAAAAAGGATTCAACACGAGATGTTGGTATTTTAAAAACATATTTCACCAATATGGATTTTCACAATTTTCTAGAATGATTAATAATCCTGCTGAACAATAATGAAACTCAATTTTGATTCTGAACACTTAAAATGATCCACATGTACTGTTAGGTCATGCAGTCTAGAAAAGTGTTAAATTATTTATAAATCCAGTAATTCATGTACTAAATGGGAACAACACAAAACCACAGCCACTGATACATGCTAGGTATGGTATCAAGTCCTTTACATGTGCTCTGATTTCAACAGCACATTGACCCTGTCAAGGTTTTATCCTTCCAGCTTTATAATTAAAGATACTAAAGCTCAAAGTGCTTAAATAAAGATGGGGGCAGGGGTGAGGGTGGGGGGAACTGCCTCCTAAGAAGAGCATGCAACTCCTGATCTCAGGGTCATGAGTTTGCGTGCCATGTTGGGTGTAGAGATTACTTAAAATAAATAAATGAAACTACCAAAAAAAAAAAAAAAAAAAGACAAGGGGACTATTTCACATGGTCATAGGTGGGTTCTTTGCCCTGACAAAAACTTAGAAAAATTTTCAAACTAGTGGCTTTAAATCTCTCTAAAGTAGTGAAATGTCAGGACAACTGAATGATGGTTCCTGAGCTTTTCAATGAATGAAAGGTACTATTAAAAGTAAGCAGCAGTTCTGTTATAAATACCAGAATGTAATCTTCTGAAATAACAGACAGTATTTTTAGGGTCAAATCAATGGCCCTAGTTTTGGGGGAATAACTCTTATCCCCAAGACAAGAAAGGCAACAATTCAGCATTTTTTAAAAATCTCCGAACATCTTTGATACTTTCCAAAAAGAGACTCAGTCTCCTTGATCAAAAAATACTGTGTTTTGGGGAGCCTGAGTGGTTTAGTCAGTTAAGTGTCTGCCTTCGGCTCAGCATCTGCCTTTGGCTCAGGTCATAATCCCAGGGTCCAGGGATCAAGGCCCGCATCGGTTTCCCTGCTCAGCAGGGAGTCTGCTTCTCCCTCTCCCTTGCCCCCTGCTTGTTCTGCTCTCTCAAATAAATAAAATCTTCAAAAGAATATATTGGAACACCATATTTTTCAAAAATTTGAGTTCTTAAAAATACAGTATGATATTTGGGTTAAAATACCCCACTTTTGTGATAAACAGAATAGCATCTAACATTTTTCTGGACCACCATTCAGAATTTTTTAAATGCAACGTTAATATCTGATTCAGCAGGGAGACTAGATGACAATGACCCATGCTCGACCCTCCTCCCTCTGGGGTCATCATATCTCACCAAGCAAGCAAAGGAATGCTCCACCGTGGGTGTGAAAAGTAGAATCCAAAGCCTGCCCATCAAAGACACTCACGCAGGCAGTCAACAGGTGTGCACACCGCACGCAGCCGTCGGCTCACACAGAAGTGAGAAGGAAACGCAAGGGTGTGCACAGGTCCTGACTGCCTGTTTTACTGCTTCACCTTTTAACTAGAGTCCCCCCAGCTGGTAGCGCTAATGAGGTGTCCCCTGAGAGCTGCCAGCAAGCTCATCCACCAAACGGGCTCTCACTTATATCCTAAAGAAAAGCTTCCATAAACCCAAATTTGACCTTTAAGAGGAAGAAAAAAAATTCACCTTGTCTTTTTCCTTTTCGCAGAACAGAGCTCCAGAAAACTCACTACAATAGTTTTTAAAACGTCATCAAAAATCACTTATGAAGTAAAAACTGCATATTCTTTATTTAAATAATTTAATGATTGGCCTTCACTTGCTAACCTCCCTGCATCAGGGCTCATCTTCCGACCTGTGCTATGTCACCGTCAGTGACGGGCAGGTGCCCAATCTCCATCTGCTGACCCTCCCAGGGAGGTTTAAAAAAGAAAAACCTGGGACGCCTGGGTGGCTCAGTTGGTTAAGCAGCTGCCTTCGGCTCAGGTCATGATCCCAGCGTCCTGGGATCGAGTCCCACATCGGGCTCCTTGCTCATCAGGGAGCCTGCTTCTCCCTCTGCCTCTGCCTGCCATTCTGTCTGCCTGTGCTTGCTCTCTCTCCCTCTCTCTCTCTCTGACAAATAAATAAATAAAATCTAAAAAAAAAAAAAAAAAAGAAAAAGAAAAACCTGAGACCCGAAGAGACACAGTATTAGTTCAAAGCATCCTGGTCTCTGAACCACGAGAAGCCTCAAGTCAACGCCACAGATGCATTCGCCAAGCTTTAACCGGTGCCAACGTCACAAACAGGAAGGCACACAAATGAATGCTGCCCGGGCTGTGAAGCTGAAGAGTGACTGCCTGAAAGTTCTCATTCCGGAGCCAGTAACAGGAGTGAGGCTGCAGCTCGGAAGCTTCGCCTGCCGGATACACTCGAACGGACGTGATGTCCGCCTGCAGCCCCAGGGGGAGGCAGGTGGGACACACGGCGGTCCCGCGGCACAGAAAAGGGCAAGAAATCCGTGTCCTGCACCTACCAACGTCTAGTACATCTGAGAGCGGCACAGCCTCTGGGCTGGTCCACGGCTGTCATCAAATCTAGCAGCTCGTCAAGGGTTAGTTGCCTGTCCAAGTGCTGTTTTAGTCAAACCAAACCAAACAGAAAGTGTGATTTTTGTTCATAACAACACAGTTTATTTTCAACTCTTACAATTCTCCCCATACCCCATTATATTCCTGCAAGGCACCTTTCCCCTTCTAGTACATCATCTGATTGACGCAGTCTTTTCCTTTGTCTGTCCCGCCCGCTAAGTGAAGTTCTAAAGGGGCAGGCTTGTCTGCTCATTCACGGACGTCAGTACACACCTGCGAGGCCTCGGAAGAGACCGGAACAAAGCGCGTACTTGATACATACCAGCTGAATGAATGGATTCCTCATCTGTACTCCACACAAAGGTAATTCGAAATACCTACCATCGGGATCAGGAAGTTAAAAACAGATGTGCCTGATGAACTTTCCTATAGAAACAGAGAGGTAGGGACGCCCGGCAGGGGCAGGGGCTGGGTGGGTGGGGGCGGTGGGTTAAGTGTTTGACTCTTGATTTCAGCTCAGGCCGTGATCTCGGCTCAGGTCATGATCTCAGGGTCCTGGGATCCAGCCCAGCATCAGGCTCTGTGCTCAGCATCAAGTCGTCTGCTTGACATTCTCTCCCCCTCGCCCTCTGCCCCTCCCACCTGTTTTCTCTCTCTCCCCTCCCCTCAAATAAATGTTTTACACACACACACACACACACACACACACTAAACAGAGGTTCTTGTCAACATGAGAAAGAAAGCGGAGAAAGTCCTGCATTATGGTTCCAGCCATCTGTGTGACCCTTCCTCAAACCCAGTGATGCTTATTTTCCTCTTCTGAAAGGGGAAAGCCCAGGGCACTTGGGCTCTGGAGCAGCACGGTGCAGAATGACCACAGAAGCAGCTAGCTTCAGAGCTGCCCCTTTTTCTTTAAATCAATTAAGAACTCAGCTTTCATCCTTCTCTTCAAAGGCAGGCATACCTGCTTTGAGGAGTATGAGGTCGATCTCAGTGAACCAACTGTATTTGTCTTGTATGGCTCTTGTTTGAATTTCTGGATTACAATACAATCTGGAAAATGATTCTTTAAGTTCCCGCCCCCACCCAAAGAATGGTCTAACTCACTGATCATGAAAAGCAGAGCTTTACAAAGGAAGCTCTGAAAAGGCACAGTTTGTGAAGGAGAAATTATGGCTGCCACCTAGTAAGGCTGCTGTCAACTAAGAAAACTCTGTTACAAAGGTGAACACCGGGCCACTGCTCTAGGAGGGGCCAAGGAGCAGCTCCACAGCCTGGTACCCTCCCACGCCCGTCTCCTACAGCCCCGTCCTGAGAACTAGTATTTGGAAGGAAGACTCTAAGGGGACTCTTGATGGGGCGCTTGGAGAGCCTCCGGCAATTCCCGGTCTTGGTCTGCCACCGTCGCCTCAGACAGTGCCAGGGACTAACGAGAATCTCCAAGATGGATGGGCGGTGCCCCCTTCTCTTTCCAGAAAATGCAGAACTCGGCAAAACTCGAACAAGAGGAACTATGGTCAAAAGCCCCAGTACTAACAGCAAACCTCTGGGCAATCAAAACCCACACTCCCGCCAACACCCACACTTGCAAAGGTGAATGATGTTCACCTTGCCCCGCCCCAAAAATTCCTTCTGAAAAAGCAACCCAAATGTCTATCAATAGGCAGCCAACTGAACCAATATGCTATATACCCACAATCCAGTTTAAACAACTGTAAAAGCAATGTGGCATCTCTGTATGTACTAATACTTTGTTCTCCAGAAAACTGTTAAAATGAAACCGTAAGCGGAGAAAATGGTCCATAAATACATGACTGTTTATCTCGGGGAGGGAGGAGAAAGCTCCTATTTTTCAAGGAAAAAAAAAAAAAAAAAACTAAAGAAAACAAAAACAAAAAAGGTTTCCTTTGGTGGAGGAAAAGCACGGGGTCGATGAGGCAGGGTAAAAAAAACTGCATTTCTTTGTACTTTAATTTTTTTTTAGTTTTTAATCCTGGAATGATGTACACATTTTACTTAATACTGATGCAAGATTAGGTGGTTGTTTTTTTAAGCTTTAAAACTATAAAACCAAAATGAAACATATGATCTGGAGTTTCAAGTTGGCAGGAACTTGACCCACACAGAAAGGAGCTATTCTACGTGATTTTAAAGCACAGTAACAGGACCGTATGTTCCTAGGGGCATATACCCTTAGGACAACAGAAATATTAGATGACATCTGGTAGACTGTGTGGCAATAAAATCAGAATTACAATGTGAGTAAGCAATTACGTTGAGGAGGGTAGGAACACGGATTTTTAGTATAAGGAAAAAGAGATACAAATATAAAGTCAAAGAAAAATACCTGTAAATCTAAATCTGAATTAGAAACTTTAGTTATGAAGTCATGACATCCTACTTAAAAAAAATTATCTACACACGTATTTCCTAGATGTGTCCACTGAAGAGCACAGAAACGGTGACCCAGCCAGGAACAGAGAGCTGCCCTAGCACCTGGCGCCTTTCTCCCATGCAAAAGAGCCGGCACACTTTGGAGAGATGGCTGGCTCCTGACGCGGGACAGGGACAGACGAGCTGGGCCGGAAACATCCTGTCTCATCAGCAAAAAGAGAACCTGTAGGGCTGCAGTGCACGGATTCAGCAGCCAATCTGAAGACACTCCCATTGGATCAAAGAGAGAAAATTTTAACTTCATAAGAGATTTTTAAAAATGGGCAATTAATTGAAACACATCAAACATTAAAAAGCAAAAGGTTCTTTTTTTTTTATCAGTCTGAAATAACTATTGGTCATTTTTCATTAGACCAAAAACTGGTAAAGGACAAGAATCAATCATTTAACTTTCTTTTCTTATATTAACTGTGTTCTCAGGATAACGACGAAACCAATGATGGGACATTTTTTATTTTTTTTTTTTTTTTTATTTTTTTAATTTGACAGACAGAGATCACAAGTAGGCAGAGAGGCAGGCAGAGAGAGAGAGAGGAGGAAGCAGGCTCCCCGCTGAGCAGAGAGCCCGATGTGGGGCTCGATCCCAGGACCCTGGGATCATGACCTGAGCCGAAGGCAGAGGCTTTAACAACACACTGAGCCACCCAGGCACCCCAATGGGACATTTCTTTTTATAAAATATTTGAGTTTATGAAGAAGAAAGGAAGTAATCAGAATGTCACTATTCTGCAACTGTGAGAAAATACTAGTTCTAAACCATGATCGTCAATGAATGCCAGACATCATAAAAAAGAAACAGCCAGACTCCCCCAGTAAAACTCCCAGTAGGACTATCTGCCACCACCCATTAAGGATTTTTGCCTTCTTCCTACAAAATCTAAGCTAGGTCTGATCAAGCCTCAAGACCCAGCTTCCAGTTTATAGGAAACAACAGGGGAAGGAGAATATATTAGATGGCCACCCATGAGTGCAACAAGCAAAAGCTAAAATGTAGGGAAATCTACAGGAAAACACACAGTTTCCTCACCTAATAATTAACATAAGGGGATAAGACAAAAAGAAGGAGAAGGAGTAAGAACCTACACATCGAGAAAGAGTGATCAACGAACTGCCATGTATATCCTGTGAAAGAAATTATGACACAAGCAGGAAAATTTGAATTGGGCTTTTTTTTTTGTATTAAAAAATTACTACTCATTTTTTAGGTCTCTTAATGGTATTGAGGTTTTTTTCCTAAAGCTTTTACAGGCATACACATGACAAGATTATTGAAGTGAACCATGGTTCCTAGAAATTCATTGTACTATATTATCTCTCCTTTTGGATGCTGAAATGTTTTTTGATTAAAAAGTTAAGAGGGAAAACAGCATTCTTAATTCTGATGGTAGTCTGTGAGTTCTTTGGGGGCCCAAACCCTAGCCCCTAGTGGCACAGGGCTGACATTTTATATATATACATATATATGTATATATATTTATATACATAGATGATGTCCACACTACAATATATATAACACAACAACATATATATTAAATAAAATGTTAACTATAAACTATCAAACACTTCTTTTACTGCCTCTACTTCTGACCTGAAGCATGAAGTCAGGTTTTACCTACAGGACTTCTTACCTATATGTAGTGAGGACCGCTTTCTACAGTACCTGGAGATAAGACTGAGAATCAAAAATATTCAAGTTCAAAGAATCCCCACTGGGTTTTTAGAGCTTTTGACCTAATAAGTATCTCAAGGAATCGCTGATCTCTTGGCCTGCCTTTTCAAAGCCCTAGTTATTCCACTTAGATTTACTAAAAGCTACTAATACAGATAGCTTTTATAAACGTACCACAATAAATATCCCCTAATATTAAAAAAAAAAAAAAAAATGGGGTGAGAGGAGAAAAGTAGATTAGCAGTTGCCCGAGCCAGGTGGTAGAAGATATGAGGCTCTTTTGAAGGTAATCAAAGTGTTCTGGGATTAGACCATGGTGATAGTTTCACAACCTTGTGAATACCCTAAAATCCACTGAAGCATACATGTTTAAAGGGTAGATTTTATGGTTGTGAATTATATCTCAATAAAACAGATTTTAGAAATCAGGATCAGAGGTATAAATTTTTCAAAGATTTATTGCTTCACTGTAAACCTTTTACACACATGAAGAAATCACTATGCAAGTAACGAATTTGTTTTTAATTTAGTGGGTTTTTTTCCTTTTCCCTTCCTAAATGAAATAACAGCAAGCCTAAAATAAAATCAGCAAATGACATCCGCTAACATAACGTGCCAATTCTAATCATAAAGTAGGAAATACTATAAAATTGCAGTGGCAGCTACCAACTTCACTTAACCAACACAACTGGCAAAAGTCCCACCCTCTCTAATACTGAAAAAATGGTTCCAGATTAGTCTGCTGCCACGCACAACTTCCCTCCCCACTACAGAGATCCAACTTTAATTAACCCTGTGGAATTCAAGGTTTGAGTAAAGAGTCATGACAAACTCTGAAAGACCGATGATTTTATTTCTTCGAATAGTTAAAAGGGAAAGAGTTTTAATTCTGATAATGACTTGGACAAAAATGACATCAAATGAGGCATTCTGTATTAAATGCCCAAGAGAAAAGGAGTACAAATAAAAATCATCAACCTTAACCTTCCCCTGCTCTGGACATGCCCGTCTCTGGATGCTTAACCAAAGAAGCAAGCGCTCTCACCACAGATGCAGACTTTAGACATAAAAAAAACTGCGGAACATCTGGAATTGGCTCTAGGCCCTCCTACGGACGCCTCTGTCATTTATAAACAGAGCTTTTTCACTATTATAACTTTAAAATCCATCTGCAAACTACAAAATCAGGAGTTGATGAAGTGCGGCACGAGTCCACCTCACGCAGTCTGTTACTAAGTGATTAGGAACACACAAAGCCTACTTTCAAAACTCCGTGTAACAGAACCCAGGAGGGGCATTTTCTGCAGCATGTATTCCCAACTACCGAAAGCAACCTCTTCTTTCCGAGAACTTCTATTAACAGTCCAAATGCATTCTGAATTAGACTCACTTGAGCCAAATCATCAAACAGTGTTTAGGAGGGGCGCCAGGAAACACCACTGGCCGTCAAGGTGAGATTAGCAGCAGCACCACGGGGAGCGGTGTCCTAAATATAGCCCCGTTCCACAGGCCAAGGGGACACACCCAACATATAAAAGCAGCTGGCGGTGTTATACATTTAAAATAAAATGTGTTCAAAAGGAGACATCAGATCAGCATATTACGCCTGTTTGAGAAAGATAAAAAATTATCGGGGAAACACATCCAGGAAGCCTGTCTGAAAGTATGTGACAATCCACACATTCACTTCCTGCTACAACAGAGCAGAAAACTCTGCAGACCTTTGTTTTGTAACAAGTGAACTGGGGCCAAAAAGGTAAGACACCCAATGGCTCTTCTGTTCATCTAGGAGGGAGCCCTCAAAGAAACAGCCCCAAAAAGCCGAAGGTGGACCCTCCAGTGCCCCAAAGCCCGAGAGACTGGCCAAGACTGTCCTCACCCCGAAGGGCCAGGCTATACAGGTAAGCGGACAACCCATTTGGCAGAGATCACGAGGACTTTCATAGTCCGTAACACGGGTTCTAGGAACTCTAGGGTGAGGGGACAAGAAACCAAAGCAAGGAATTCGGGACACATCCACTAAGGCCATGTTCCCATCTCTTCCAGGAAGATGACGGACTTTTACTTTTTTTTTTTTAAGATTATATTTATTTATCCGACAGAGAGCACAGGCAGGAGGAGGAGCAGCAGACAGAGGGAAAGGGAGAAGCAGATTCCCCCCAACTGAGCAGGGGCTCGATCTCAGGACCCTGAGATCATGACCTGAGCCAAAGGCAGACACTTAACAGACTGAGCCACCCAGGCACCCAGATGATGGACTTTTAAACTTTTGAACAATCAGTTATTTTACTTAATTGAATGAGGAAAAACATCAAATGTCTGTTAAGTGACAGACACAAACATATCTTACTCCCCAGTGCCATCTGACTTATACTGTGCCCACCCACTAGGAGAAAATACTTTGGGCACTGCTTTCTCGGGAAAATGCTATAAGAATTAAGCAATCAAAGATCTACTGAAACACAGTGTTTTTATGCGTGTGGCAGGTGAGTTAGTATGGTATTTCAGACTCTTGGCACTGTATCAGAAGCAGAAGAAACAGTAAGCAGATTAGAAAGTTCAACTTTACCTGAAAGGTACGCAACTTTTTCCTTTAAAATTGGCAAAACATCCATAGCTTTCATTTCATCATTTTTTCGAAACCCTGAAATACATAAGGAGAAATTCAAGTTACTAGGTTGCTTGAATGACATTTAAACTTCTTACCCCGTCTATCCAATGACAACACAGCAGCTTTCCTCACACCCATTAAATCAGCTTTAGAAATAGCATTTCAAAGCATCTGAATTCTATGAAGGAAAGGCCATGATCACAGAATCATTTCCTATTTTAATGTCAAACAGGGATTTGCACACAGACCCAAAGGCTCCGGTACCAAGCAGGCTCCAGGCCACTTGTAGCAATAAAGATCTGGTCCCCAAAAACACAGGATATGAAACCAGTCCAGAGCGTTTCAAAATTCTTCGTCTGGATCCTGTAGATGAATGCATATAAAGCAGCAATATCATGTTTTAAACACAGATATTGGTGGCACACGGATGCCTCTAGGAGGCGCTCAAAGCCGCCTCCAACTCCGCCTCCTCCTCCTCCCAGAGTCCAGAGTAGTTAAAAATAAACGGTGGCAGTGAGGAGAGCAGGGATTATAAATAGCCGGGGACTGGCCACAGCTCCCTTTAGGCTCTATCCTTCCAGGCTTTCTGGGTCATGCCCCACTGGAGGAATGTCACTGGCTACTGGGGTAAGATGGCCCAGTGCCACCTGCTTCGGAAGACGGCTGAGACCCTCTTCTCCCTGGGAAACTAACTCTCCCCACAACCAATATTGTCAAAGGCAAGTGGAGAGATAGATCATGGAAGAGAAGCACGAAGTAAGCAATTGAGGCCAAGCCAACATCCATCTAAGATAAGGAATTCTTGAAGCCCGAACGTGTCTGGCTCGGCTTGCCAGGGCAAAGGCCCACATGGGAGTCTGGGGTCAAAAATGTTCATGCTCATAATAATGCCTCGGGATGTTTCTGGAGGTCTCAAACCGGAAATCTAGGTTCAGGATGCTGGCCATCCTCATCAAAACAAGAAAATATCATCACTGGCTGAGTAATCTCTAGGAAAAATAAAAGACCACTGCCCCATCGCTATTTTCCTGTTTGTTTTTGCCAAAACAGTACAAGGAATGCTCCGGAACGGTAGCTTGGTAACACAATGCAAGGTGCAGACCTGGACTGGGAGAGCAAGGAGGGCTCTCTCTCAGTGACCTGGGGCTTTCTGTGACATGTCTGAGTAGCCCCTGGGGACCCAGGCCTGCCTGCCACAGAGGAAACTTATAAAAAAGTGAGCAGTCTCAAGGCTGCAGAGTAATCCAGAGCAGGGCGACGTGCTTGGGCAAAAGGGAATTGCACTGGGAGCGCTGGACTGGGACTTTTAGGACTGGGACAGGGCGCAGGCTAAGCCGCATGGAGCTGCCGACACAAGAACCAGACACAGCTTGGGGCAACCTCAGCCACTGAGGAGGAATCGTGGAAAGGAGCGGGGGAGCCCCAAATTCTGCATATAATCTTGGCCCAAATCTCTGGCTCTCCCATGAGCCTCGCTTGTAGGAGGCAAGCTCCAGGCTAAAGACAGAGTGTCTGACTGAGATTCGTGCTAGGGCCCACTGCAGGAGATGGGGTTCGTAGCTCGAGTCCCCCCAGATTAGCACCTGCCAGAGCAAGCAAACGACGACAGAATCAGCACTTTGAGGAAGGACGTAACAGAACCCAGCCCTGCAATACAGCATTCGTAGCAGCAAAGAATGACAAAATCAATCTCTCCTGTGTACCAAGAACCCAGTTTTAATGGTATTAGCCATGATACTGACCATCACCAGAGATGCTGCACAAAGACAGCAGCAAACACATCCCGAGGAGGACCCCAAGGTCCAGGAGATACGGCGGCATGACCTCTCTGGTCATGTAAGGGCTCAACACAGAACCCACAGCTCTAGATCATCGGGCCATTTTGCTTTCCAATATACCAAGCTTTGTGCTGGCAACACATCAAGCTTTTAAAAACAGTGGCTATTTATAAAAGGCCAAACAAGAGCCAAGAGTTCTGCAATTTCATCCTGAAGGTTCCTTCAAAGCTCTTGAATGGATGCAATCTAGTGTCAGCGGTTGCTGGTAATTCACCGGACGCATCCATAAGGACAGATTACACCTCAGTGTCCCCTGGGGCGGATCTAGAGGTGTCAGCAGGGCAACGCAAGGAGGAACTGGGCAGCACGGTGGCCCTCGTGACAACGATCTTATAAATACCTACGGCAGGGCACGGCGCGGAACGTCCCTCAAGCGGCCGGGGGTGCTGGGAGGCTGGACCAAAGAGGAGGAAATCGAATGACAGAACAGTAGGAAGGACTGAGCCTTGACTGTGGATCCCAAGCTCCAGGGATTTGAAAAGAGGATCCCCCTCCTGCTGCTACCAGATAAGAAAACACACGCTTTTCCCCATCGGCACACAGTCTCTGTCCCCACAGACGTCCTGGCCAAGACACAGCTAAGCCCTCCGAGAAGGACCGCCGTTGACCGCGGTCCTGGGCCCCACACACAGAAATCGAGCCCCATTTGAGGGTCTCCCCCATCTCACACAACCCTTGGCACGCAGAATGTCCCAAGCCCGGTGACGGCCCCTCACAAGAGGACTACATGACTTACGTGGCGATCCCAAAGCGTCCTTAGCAATTTCAGCTGACTCTCTGAAAAAAGTCATTTATTACCACCCTTTACAGAATGGGTGATGGAAGCTGCCCCAGGCCTCCCCATGGGATGCACATCTCACGGACATGAAAACAAAGTGAAGTAAACACAACCTCGCAGCGAAAATCTCAATTTCCTCTGACCCACCAGAAAACATAGACTCACTCCCATGTTTCAGTTTCCAAAACCTAGAGTTACTTGAGGCCTATCAGTTCCTGCATTTCTCCCCTAAATTAAGTAAGACTCACAGTCTTGTTAGAGGAGGGAAGGCACATAAATCCAGAGTTAAACCGGTGTTAGAGTATGTTACGTTTCTATTGTGATATACATACACCATGTCCAAACATAGGGTAGAATATGAAGTCTTCACAGTTTTACCACAGTCTCTTTGTTGAATATGTCACAGAAAAAGAGATGGGAATTTCATTAAAATCGACGAAACTTTTAAAATAGAAAACTTTTAAAAGCAGAAGTATAAAACTAACCACAAAGAGGCTGAGTTTGTGACTATTATGACAGTCACCAGCTATTATCTTTAATCTCATTTCAATTTTTAAAAAATACATCCCATAAGCAAAAGGTTAAGTAAGGAAGCATGTACACATACCATAAAGCTAATTAAACACATCATGAAACTTTTAATAAAAAGCAGGCAGAACTCAGCCATGAAGTGTCCTCAGATCAAAAAAGCAGATTCAGTTCTAAGCCCTGAAGAGCCATTTATGAAAGCAGAGTGTGCAATTATTACAAAAAGAAAAAAAAAAACAAATACATGGCTTCTGTGCTATTCCAGTGAGTCTAGATTACACAGCAGATAAGACAACTCCTACTGTGTTCCATCCTTGTGCATTAAAGGAGCTAGCTGTGGTGTCTAAACTTTTATATCAAAAGGAGACGCTCCATGATTATCCTTATGAGCACACAGCCCCTCCCCCCACCATGCTCCTGAGGAGAGAAAGGGATGGCAAATGCCACCTTGGGGCAATGATTCTGATGTCTCAGACCACATCTTTGTGTCACAGACCACAAGCCAGCAGCAGTCTTACCTCTAAGTGCCACCAAGAGACTTTGAAAATGCACCAACAGGTAAAAGGCTGTACCAGAGAAAGACTTTCCGTAAAATTCCACGAAAAGAAAAGCAACTTAAAAATGATAAGGAGAGGTCAAGGTCAGAGGACATTTAGTTCTACCCATTTCTTAAATTAGATACTTTTTAAATTACACAGAGCCTAACTAAAGAGTGCAGAAAGGCAGACTAGATTCTTGTTACAATTTAAAGTAAGTTTCCCTACCCCAGACAAAGAAGCCAACATGAATTAAGTCAAACGCTACGCTTCAAGAGACAGTGACCAGAGCATAAGGATGCAGTCAGCCAAGGCTCGTTTGAAGGTGCAGAGGATGTTTCCCAGGGGAGCCCTAAAATACATGCAACGACCACTCTTTTGAGCCAAGTCTACAAGGAACCTGATTGGAATATCTACATGATAACATCTGTCATTACTCGAACATCTTGATATTAATATCTGTTGAATGATATTGAAGAGAAAGGAGTGTGGGTTAAAAATCAGATGTTACCATTGTTAAAATAAACATCAAGTCAGAGCTTGGTAATTATCTCTGTTCTTTCCAAACAATAAAATTTGAATATTTAGAGGGTTTAATATATTCATTTAAAAACATCTCAACTCAAAGGTTCACATATTACTTGCCAAAATTGATTCTGTTATCACCTTTTATTTATTTATATTTAAGGATTTTCTTTGAGAGAGGGAGAGACAGCATGAGGAGGGGCAGAGAGGTAGAGAGAGAGAATCTCAGGCACAGCCCATGCTGAGCACGGAGCACAACAAGGCGCTCGAGTCCACAACCCTGAGATCATGACCAGGGCTGAAACCAAGAGTCGGCCACTTAAGCAACTACGCCACCCAGGCACACCCTGTTATCACCTTTTAAATTGCTATTTGGTTCAGAAGCATGTCAATCTGGGGGACACTTTACACCCCTGCTTCCGATCTGCTCATATTTCTTAAAATGACAAGCATTATGTTGCCCATCAAGAGAAGAGTTTTTCTCTCTCTTCCTCTAAATTGTCCTGCTAACCAGAGGATGGGTTTCCTTTCTTCCCTGCCATATACCAAATGCCTAAGATAGGACCAGGCACCAGGCAGTCAACAAACACAGGATGGTTGAATGGATGAATGAATGAATCAGTGAATGAATGAATGAACATACTTCTCCAGCTTCTTGCCCCTGAGCCCCTACTCAAACACTCCAATGTTCCTTTAGCACTTTGTATTTTAGGTTTATGAAATATAAGCTCAGTGTTTTCAAACAGCCACTCCAATATTATGTGTTATATTTATAACAAGGAAATTAACCTCTGCCCTGAGAAGAAATATTCCACAAGTTAGCATTCAGCAATGGAAAATCTTTTAGCTGAATCAATGATCTGAAACTTCGGCTATCCAACACCCCCCTGGTCAAATCAATTTCTCATTTTTCACCCTGAGACTCTGTGAGTAGGTACTGTATTGTTACTGCTAACAAATGCCTTTTGGACTGAGTCATTGCTGACCATAACGCTCATTCATTTGGTCTCTTTTCCATATCAGATTTAAAAAACAACAACAACAAACAAACAGAAAAGAAACAACCCCCAAGTTCTCTTACTTAAGAAGGAGGGGGGGGAAGCACCAAGGAACTAGTTTTACAATGAGAAAAAGCTTTTATACAGCACATTCTGATAGTATTTTTTATATAAAGGTCAAAAAAATTAAGGTGAAATAAGTCAGACGAGGTAAAAATGAATCAAATTTAAGCTTTTTAAACTAATAAGTCATTTTTCTTAAAGGGTCATTTTTTTAAAAATCCCTTATTTCTCCCAGGAATACTGGCAGATATTAGTAATTTAAAATTTTATATAATCATCAAATTAAACTAGTCAAATGGTTTGGGTTTTCTTCTCTCTCTCTCTTTTTTTTTTTCTTTTTTTTTTTTGAGGTAAAAACAGTGTTAGGAAAAACCACAGTTCTCTCTTGACCATTTGGGCTGAAAGGAATGAACTGACGCCTTGTTCTGAACAGTCTGCCTCGCCTCCTGCCCTGGGATTTGTCTTTAAAAGACAATCCACAAGACAAACTGTGCCCTTCATCCATTTTCAAAGGCCTCATTTGCCTGTCAGCTGCCCTACTTCAGTACTCGATGGGAGGATCGAAAGTGGGAGTAACTGAAAACTCAAATTCTCCACCTTCAGAAACACGGGTTGTAGCAGTAATAACGTGTTAATAAATACAGCAGCATTCTGAAACCACAAAAAAAGGGAACACTCCCGTAAGCTGGAGGGTTACTATTAGTACCAAGTCTTGGTGGTAATTACCCAATTTTACTCATTAGTTTATTTAGAGGAAAACGAGCGCGCGCACAAGCGCCCTGAGCACAAAGAGCCGGATGATAAATCTCTGCATCAGAGGCACCACACCGCGCCTGCGCCTGCGCAAGTGGGGGTGACGTCACCCTTTCCAGGCAGCCGGTCCGCAGTTCCGACTCCCTCACCTTTCTCTGCAGTGCCTGCAGGATTAGTCACAGATCACAGGGAGCGCTGGTGCGTGGCGTGCAGTGTTTGTGCTATCGAGGGCTTCAACTAGGCAAGCAGTCAGACTAGCGCTGTGCAGGAAGGAAGCGTTTTTAACTAGCCTGGATCCTCCATGAAAACGTTCAGGGGGAAAGGATGTTATAAATCAAATGACAGTAATGTCATTTTTATTAAGGCATAAAAAAATCAAAATATAAGTAATGTTTATATTTTTATGTAAATCTACAACCACAATCCACACATATAAAATGTTTATAAAATGCATACGAAGCAAATTAAATACTTGTATCAAGCATACAGGCGTGCTCACAGACCACCACACGGGAATACGGATGGGGTTTCATAGTGCAATATCATAATTCTCACTTAAACCTTTATGGCTGTAGTAATTGTCAGACTGCTTAATTATCACTTCACATAAATTTAGAAGCAATAACCTGATTCTTTAAGGAAGAAAAAGTAGTGTAAGTTTGATTGATCCAAGGAAGTTAAGGGCATTTCAACTAAAAATGGTGCTGGCTTTTTAATGTCTTGAGCACAAAACACAGAGGGCAAACCAAAATAACCAAAACACCATAACAAAAAATATTTTTGAACTATTATATATATTTTAATGTAAATGAAATGAGTTTTTAATGTTTGATGATTTAATTATGTATTAGCTATGCATTAGAATTTAATTAAAAACCATAACTAACAGACCAATGGAAGGGAGTATCTTAATAATCAAAAAAGTAGTAGTATCATAAAAGGGGATTCTACCTTCCTACAATCTCATACACCAAAAAAGAACCATGTGCCCAGGTGTGCTGTTCATCTTCGTATCCCCAAGGACCAGCCAGGGCTAAACCCAGAGAAACCTTATGCTGTTGTTTGCCAAACGCCAAAAGAAAGAACACATATATCTGTCTGTAACTCTAACCATATCAAGAGATGTCTCTAGGGAAAGCTCCCCCACTGTGCTCTGAGACTCTAGTCACCCATTTCAAGCCACATGTATACACACACACACACACCTGCTTATGGTTCTGTGCTACCTACTCCAAATAAGACTCGCTTTACATCAAGAAACAGCCTCTCAGGAAAGTTAGTTAGAAACGTAGTTTCTATCAAATGAACCACAAAGATATAACTGATACAGTTCAGTCACTGTTAAATGATTTGATGTAGAACAAATCATCCAAGATTGACAGCTAAAAGAAATCACGTTTAATCACTACAATAAACATTTTATATATGTTAGCACCCTTGCCCTCTATCAAAATAGAAAAGAAAAAAATTCTTATGTCTTCATATATTTTTTTAAAGATTTTATTTACTTATTTGACAAGCAGAGAGGCAGGCAGAGAGAGTGGAGGAAGCGGGCTTCCCGCCAGGCAAAAAGCCTGATGTGGGGCTCGATCCCAGGACCCTGGGATCATGACCTGAGCCGAAGGCAGAGGCTTTAACTCACTGAGCCACCCAGGCTCCCCTGTCTTCTTATTTTTTAATGCAATCAAAACCATTCTTGTAAAAGTCTTTGAAAAATAAAGCTATATTGTAATTCTCCTTTTCCTTTACGTACAGATCTTTTTGATTATTATAAAGAATAAAGGTGCAATTACAGAGACACAGTATAAATCAGTGATGTTGAAGCTTTGTTCAGCATATAATGACTTGCCATTTTGGAGGGACAGGGAGGGACTTGTACATGAACTACTAGAGCGCCCGTGTTACACTCAGTCTGTTTGAGAAAGCAGCACCTGAGTGCTCAGACTTGGAGATGACTATGGTGGGTCTTGATGGCCAAGCAGAAGACACCCACCACTGGCATAAAAAGGGGTCAAGAAAATGGGAGCAACCTGCATGCCTATGACGCAGGCATCTCTACCTGTACTCATCACGGGCCCTGCAAACCTGCTCCCCATAAACCTGCTCCCCATCATATGGGTCCCAGCACAGTACCTGGCCCCACAAACCACCTACCCAACAGCCAGACCAGAAACCCAGGCTTCCCCCCAACTCCCATCCTCTCATGCACTTCCATGGGCTCCACACTTCACTGGAGTAGCGCGGCTCCCCACCCCACTGGCCAGCATCTATCTCTCCGTGTAGATCACCCCAGCAGTCTCCTTAAGGAGCTGCAGGACTGCCTCTGACCCATCCTGCCACTCTCCCCTAACCCACATCTCATCATTTTACTCCCCTAAAATTTGCCAATGGCTCCTCAGAGCCCGCAAATAAAACTGAAACTCCCTGACGTGGCACAAAGTCCATGATCCGATCCTGCTGACCTGCACCCCCGAGCTCCCCATTCACTAACGCCTCCCTCATCCGCTCCCACAGGTTCCACAGGCCCCTGCTCCTGCACTGCCTCAAGCATCCCTTCCCCTGCCCACGCACAAGCCCACACATTCTTCACCTTCCTGAAGGCTCCAAGCAGACCCACTCCTTGGCCAGAGTCTTGCTGGATCTGACCCCAGACCTGGCATGGTAATTATCTAAGCAACACCTGGGGAGGGGGCGCCCCCACCCCCTATCAGAAGGCAGGCTTGTGCCTCTCATCTCCCAGGGTAGTTTGGCTGCAGCAGAGCACACAGCACCTGGGAAGGGCCTCACACCTAGCAAGGCGAGCCAGCGGTTTGTAACGCTCCAAGCAGTCCGACATGCTAAGGGACAGTGTACAGCGCGGAGTTCCGAGCAAAGTACCCATCTTATCACAGAAAGCAACAAGGCCGCACTCAGCCTGCTGCACACTCATTTTGAGGAGGCTAACGTGACTGCATTACTTCGTCTGCTATATTCAGTGACAAGTGCATAAAATCACATTTATATATTCTTGGGATTTTTAAAATGTAATTAAAAAGGTATTTTCTGCCCTGGCCACCAAAATTTTAATCAATTATAAAAACGCTTCTCTGGTGGGAAGACCAGGCTGTGATTTGTGAAAAGAGCATTCAGTGGCTTTTTGTTCTATGTCCCCAACAACCCAAAGAATGCAGGCCTTCAGGGAAGTGGTTTTGAAGTAGGAAACACAGGCCTGGAAGACCAGCCTCTTTGCAGCGGGTGGGGTCATGGTCATGTCTTCACCTGAGAACTCCAGGTTACCCGGAAGAGCCTTCATCATGAGGTTCTGTAAACACAAGAACAACAGGGAACCAGCAAGTCAAGTAAATGCCACTCAGCTCCAAACCACATACCCTTCTGTCTTGTTGTCTCCAGGCCCCCCAGAACCAGCAGGCCAAGTTCAGCCTGAGGCGGCCTAACCGGATACTCACACAGCAATGTCTTTTGCCACATTAAAGACAAGTTAAGCCTCTGTAAGTGTCATATATCACAAATAGTAACGATCCCAGAACACCTGCATTATGTCACTGACCTCCTTCCTTGTTAAGGACCACAAGTATGAAGGGAATAGAAAACACATCAAGCAACTAGGCAAAAGCAACACTAAATTATACACACATATATACAAAATATCAAATGTCTCCTAAAGTAGCCAGCAAAGTATTGTGTGTCCAATTCTGCTTCAAAGCTCTTGAGTTAATTCATTTATCCTTATATTAAGATATCATCCAAGGGAAATGCCACAAAGAAACAATTTTTAACCCAAGGACTGAAAAGTTATTTCCAGTTAGATTTAATTTCAACATAAACTCACTAGAAAGATATATCTTTAGTAACATCAAAGAATTTGGAAGAACTTTCTACCAGTCAGTCCTCTGATGAAGCTCTGAATTGTGTTTTTAATCCCTTGGCATTCATAGAGGACGTATTTACACACAGAGCTCTCTTAAGTCCCAGAGACTTTTCCCTTAACTGGTATGTTCTGATTTTAAGAAGTTTGTAATCTAAAACAAAATAAAACACACATTTAGACCAACAGAAAAAGCCTGATGGAGATGGACAAATGTCTTGCAAATCCATGTACTGTTATTTTTAAGAAAGATGTAGAGATTGCTGTGATGAGACGATCCCACCTTTAAGTGTTGCTTTTGTCCCTGAAATTTCCTATCAATCATGGACACTAAGTCCATGACATTAAAAAGGGTGTTTGGGACCATTCTGAAAGGGTTAGAGACCCAGACCCTTGCTCCAGGGATTAGGGAGTGAATAATACAAATAACACGTTCAAAGATGACCACGGTGATGTTTCCATCATTACGGATCCGCGTGACTCTGTTTACATGCAGCTGCTGTGCCTAAGTCATTCCGTCCCCCTACTCTGCTTTGACAACTGTTTTCATCATTTTCTGAACAGATCACAAACACGTCTAAAATACATTGTGATACATCTGATGCTTGAGGATACAAACCAGAACAAGCTACGTTCTGACCTTCAGATGGCTACTGACCAACGACAGATGAGAGCCTCGAACAGTACAAGAACCCTAGGAGAAGCAATTCTGTCGCCAGTATATGAGGACAACTCAAAAAAACAAAACAACAACAAGAAACTTAGCGCTTTGTAACTTGTTTTCAGGCTGAATTTGGAGTACAAGCTAAAGTTTGAATTTTTCTTCCCAATCCTTCTATTCGTCATAACGAGATTTGCCTGCTGAGGAAAGGTTACGGGAAGGGCCAGGCCCACTCTGGGCACAAGGTGACCTCTTTTACAATTAGACCACAGAGGGCAGCTCAGCCTTTATGACTCACCGCCTTTTAAGGTTCAAGTGCCTTCTACTTCAGGTGCTGGTGTCCTGACTTACCCTCATCTCCAAGCAAAGGGAAAAAAACCATACTAGTGAAAAGGTCCCTACCATTTACCTTCCTATTGGATTCCTATAAACTGAAGAAACTGAAGAAATGGGGCACCTGGGTGGCTCAGTGGGTTGAGCCTCTGCCATTGGCTCAGGTCATGATCTCAGGGTCCTGGGATCGAGCCCCACATGGGGCTCTCTGCTCAGCAGGGAGCCTGCTTCTCTCTCTCTGTCTCTCTCTGCCTGCCTCTCTGCCTACTTGTGATCTCTCTCTCTGTGTCAAATAAATAAATTAAAAAAGAAAGAGAGAGAGAAAAGAGGGAAAAAAAAAAAAAAGAAACTACCAGAGTTGAGAAAAGCCACCTACCATTGTAAAAAAAACAAAGAGCAAAGTGAAACTCATTGCCACTCTCTCACTGCCTCTCTTCCCACCTCCCCTACCTCAAATCCCCTCTGCATATACATACAAAAGTAGGTTTTTTAAAAAAATTCTTGTTTAAATGTGTTTATTAAATCAAATAATTTAGATATACTGAAGAGAAAACAAATTGTGACATGAAAATGGATTTTAATGCTGACTGACTCATCTCCAATTTGGTTTTATATATATGCACTAAAGAAGAGAAAAGGGCACAAATTCCCAAGTGTCTGAGGACGTGAGCCCTCCGGGAAGGAGTACAGGACGCTGCCTGGACAGAAGTCACTGTCAGTACTAGGCACATCCCTGGTGGGGGGTCTGCCTCTGAGTCCCTGGAAGTCGTGGTGGGAAGTCGGTAAGCAGACGCCAGCACAGCTCAGAGGAATGAACCACAAGTGCTCCAAGAGGGCTACAACCCCCACAAAAGGTGGAGAAGCCCCACCTGTGGGAGCGTCACTCACCATCCCATGTGAGACACTGCTGAAGCGCTAAGGGCAGAACAGACCCGTGACAACCGGGCCTGCGCCACAGGGGCTCCTCCCACCTGCCACGGGGTCCCGTGGGACACAGCCTTGGTGGGGAGCAGGGTGGCCTCTCCTCTCTGCACGTTTTACTTCTTCGGGCTTGTCCTGCAGTTCCCAACCCAAGTGGAATCAAGCCCAAAGGCACGTGCCTTGTAGACTGGGGAATCCGCTTTTCCTTTCGCCATTCCCCGACTGCTACATTCCTGACGGAGCCACAATATATGTCTACCAAGGAACACTTTTTCCAAGTTAACTCATTATAGAAATGCAAATGGCAATGCGACAAGGACCTCGAGTAAAAGGCTTAGTACTCCTCCAGCTCCCGCACCTGCGGGCCCTCTGCAGTGCTCAGCACAGACCTCAGTACACCTGCCGCCCAGGTGCTCATGCCCAAGGACAGGACGGCACAGGGCTGCAGACAACCTCCTTCCAAGGGAGGCAGGAGAGACACGAAGGGCGAGGAGGGGTCTCCATCTCTCACTTCTGTTAGCATGACACCTAAAAGCCACAGTGCCACAGCTCAAAAGAAAACTGTCAGCAGCGCCTGGATGGCTCAGTCCTTAGGCATTGGCTTTCGGCTCAGGTCATGATCCCAGGGTGCTGGAATCGAGCCCCACATCGGGCTCCCTGCTCAACCAGAAGCCTGCTTCTCCCTCTCCGGTTTCCCGTTTGTGTTTCCTCTCTTGTGTCTCTCCCTGTCAAATAAATAAATAAAATCATTTTTAAAAAAGAAAAGAATACTGTCACAGTAATACTACAACTACTACGGAGCCAGGGCCGAGGGCGGGCTGCCTGGTCTTTTGACTCCCAGCAGGGACGCAGAGAACACATACTCAGTCCCTCTGCACCTTTGTTTCCTCATCTGCAAAATGGGATTCCAATGACAGCACCTCACAGAACCAACAGACAGCGCCGAGACCGCTCACTGTGATTGCCAGTGCCACTTCTTCTTAGATGCACACATTCGGTAACTGTTTTAAATAAATGGATTTGAGGAAATTTTGCCCATTTACCTGCCATTTCTGCATTCTATATAGAGATGCACCTTACTCAAAAAGAAAAAAGAGGAGGACTGAGATACCCAGTTACTGCCAAAAGTCACCAGAAAGAAACCATTTATTTTTGGAAAATCAATAGTCACGACAGATTAACCCTGGCAATTTCCTCCTCCCAGACTGACTGGAAATAACTTAAGTAACTATAAGGCGATTCAAAAGTCAGAACACTCTCCGATCAAAGAGCTCTCGATCAAGTTCATCCCGACCCCTTCGTCACCCACCCCCCACAGCAACAGCAACACCCCCACCCCGGGTCACCCAAGCACTTTCAGGATCCTGCTTACTAGCCTGCTCCTGTCTATGGGAAGGGGCGAATCAGAATGCAAACAGAAATGAAAGCACATGGGCCAGAAAAGTCACCTCAAGGAAAACATCTTTGTAAGAGATCACCTCCTCTCACTAAAACGGTGGCAACAAAAACTTGAATAACCCCCAAAAGGGCTCCCCCTTTCTGACACCTCCTCGTTCACACCCCTCTACGGTTGAGATCTGTCCATTGGCAAGAATTCCTCTTCTGCTGCTTTGAAAGTGGGAGGGGCAGGGATTACTTCGAGAGCCATTACCGGCGGGGTGGCTGTGCCAGCTGGGGCCTCGAGCCTGCTCGTGACCTCGAGCGCTGGAGCTGGTGGGGATGCCAGGCGATGCCCGCTTGGCCCCCACATCCAGGCCCTCCACCTGCACTTGCCCTTCCCTGCCCTGCCTCTGGGACGCCTGCAACCAAGAGGAGCTCGCTCTCTACCCCCAGCGAGGCCACCTGAGGCAGAAGGCACGGACAGACCAGACTCTCTCCGCTCCAACCTCATCTTCCACCTTCCTGCTGTTTTTAACGGATGATCGGGAACAAACAGGATTTTCCCGTTCTGCCTAGAATCGCAGTAAACAGTGCAACGAGCAGCCAGCTGTGCACATACAGAAACGCCGGCCTCTGTATACACACCGCCCACAGCTGCCGGACCCGCGCCTGAACACAGAACTCATGCGAAGGTAACGTTTTACAATGATGAGAAACCACTCCACTTTGTCCTTCTTTGTTCCTTGCAGAAGCCAGCCAGCCCAGGAAGATGCTGACAGCGCGACATCAGTCAACTCTGCAACGGTACCACCCCAGCACAGGAAATAACATCTAAGAGCCTCGATGGCTTTAAATACTCAATTATTCACTTTACAGTAACACAAAAAGGCTTTCAAATCCATTTTTCTAACTCTTTCAGGTACTAAAATGAAAGCCCAGGCAACACAGGCCCCACACAGAAGAGAGGACCAGTCTGGTCTGCACCGAGGCATGTGTGTGCCGTGTGCACGTCTGAAGGCAGCGTCCCGTTTAAGAGGTGGGACCGGCCAACACCTCGGAAGCCTCGTGCCCCTGCCTGATGCTATGCACCCCTGACACAACCACGTACTGACACCCAGGGGAACCATTCCCTTGCTTTTATTTACAGCTACGCTACTTTCTGATCTGGAGCTGCCTGACACATGGCCTTGGTTCCCTGTTTTGGAGCTTCGCGTGAAGGCGGTCATACTGCACACACCCTCTCGCGACCTGCCATCGGTCTGTGTGGTGAATCTGCACCGCCGTGCGCCCTGAGCTTCATTCGCTGCTCCACTCCGTGACTATCTCGCAACCTTCCTTGGGCGTCTTATGAATGGACATTCACTCCGTCTCCCACGTGTGCCGTTATGAACGATGCTTCGTAACGGCCTCGTCCAGCTATTCCACAACACACTTCTGCACAGTCTCTAGGCCTACAGGGAAAACTGCTGGGTCAGAACTGACGTGCCTATTCAAATTTACAAAGTGATGTCTAATTGTTTTCCCAAATGGCTGTGCTCCACATCCTCTCCAAAGCCTGCACTGTCTGTCAGATGAATCTATGTATTTTTTTTTAAGGATGCAACCATTTCATACTTTCTACTGAAATGAACTGAAGAAAACAACAAAAACAAGCACATTAATGGACAAGAAGTCAGTTTGCAATTAATTTTGGGTTCTAACCTCTCTGCACCAATAGAACAATAAACTAGATTTTCACATTTGGTCCTGCAAGTTTAAGACTGCAAGAACAGGATACCCCAGATGTTTCCCTTTCTATTTCTATCTCAACTGAATTCCTCTAATAGTTCCTCCTATTTAAGAGTCCTGCAGAGTAACTGCCAAAAAGGAACTGCTGTGGAGATCTGCACCGAAATTCAGTCTCTAACCTCCAAATGGCCTGGTGTTCCAAAACTTTGTCAAATCCACTGTTACTCGATTACAGGAACGGATTTTCCCACAGAAATAATGCTACGGATTGATCTTAGGGTCTCAGGGGTTCCCACAAAAGCCTATTTCATGTACAATAACCCATGTAAGCTGCTGACACGGATTAGAGCAGACGCAGGGTGTGTGGGGAAGAGGGAGCCCAGGCAAAGGGAGAAAGACAGCCCCAGCGTTCACCATCCCCTGGGCTTCTGAGGGGCCCTTCCCCAGGCTCCTCACGCACCACCTGGACCCGTCTACCGGGCCTTGACCAAAGCAGTTCTCAAACGCTTTGGTCTCAAGACCTCTTCACATGCTTAAAAATTACTGAGGATGCCAAAGAGCTTTCGTTCATGTGGGTTCTCCCTGTCAGCTACACCGTCCGTAGAATATCTGGATATCTAGTGTGGATACTTACCATATTAAAAACTAAAACTGAGAAAAATTTAAAAGATGTCTTTAAA
This sequence comes from Enhydra lutris kenyoni, assembly GCF_002288905.1. Lineage (NCBI taxonomy): Eukaryota > Metazoa > Chordata > Mammalia > Carnivora > Mustelidae > Enhydra > Enhydra lutris. The sequence continues at coordinate 11,657,297 of NW_019154116.1, read as the reverse complement.
AAACTATCACAGATTAGCATAAATGATACTTTCTATTAAACTATCTGTATTTTCTAAAAAATTAGAAAGCTAGCATTGTTTTATACTTTTGAGACTGGCTTCAGAGTCTGGCTTAATAGAATACATCTAGATTCTCACATCTGCTTCTGCGTCCAATTTGTTGTGACATTATATGCCCCACAGACCCTAGAAAACATCCCTATACACTTTGGAAAGAAGGAGTGTGGGAAAAAAAAAACCTAAGACCATAATGTGTCTATTATGGAAATACCATTTGCTCACAGATCCCCTGAAAAGTTCGTGGGAAGCCCAAGGGATCCTGAAACCACACTCAGAACCAGTGCCCTAAAGCAACACTCTTCAATGCTTTCGCTCGAGAGTCCTATCACCAGAGACTTTTACTACATGCCCCGGATTATAGGTTATAAATGTATTACTGTACTAGTAGATTACATACCCACAAATAGATGTTTGAACATAAGCTTTAAATAAATAACTTTGAAAGGCTTTTGATATTTTCTCCCCTCGCTCAGGAGATCCCAGTGCACATCCCTTCTTGGCAAACACAGAGCTCCGTGCTCCCCGGAATCAGCATTTCCTTTTCTTCGGCTAAGTTCCTCTGAATTACCACTGGACGTGACAGATTAATCTACACCTGTGACTAAGAACAGTGCTGACACAGAGGGTGTTCCTGTGATCCAATGAACGGCTACTCATCAGCTCGGCATCAGGCTCCCTTAGGGAGAGGAAATGCTGGCAGCGTGCATAGTCGAACCCCAAGTCCAGAAGCCTTGAAGGTGCGGCCAGTTCTTGCTGGGAGTCTATGCCTGTTCCCCACCTGCTCGCACCCACTGTGAGCTTGGCCGAGGTGGGGGAAGCCTGCACACCTGTCTAGGAGGCAGGACCTTGTCCCTCTGCTCCCCTCGCAGTGAAGGGCAGGGACTGCGCCTTCTATAGTCTGCAAATAAAGCAAAAACCTACACTGGTCATACACAGGCAGCCTAATCGAAGGGGAGTAATTTAGATGTGGAAAGGCCAATTTTATTTTATTTATTTATTTTTTTTTTTAAGATTTTATTTATTTATTTGACAGACAGAGATCACAAGTAGGCAGAAAGGCAGGCAGAGAGAGAGAAAGGAGGAAGCAGGCTCCCCGTGGAGCAGAAAGCCCGATGTGGGGCTCGATCCCAGGACCCTGGGATCACGACCTGAGCCGAAGGCAGAGGCTTTAACCCACTGAGCCAGCCAGGTGCCCCGGAAAGGCCAATTTTAAATAAATGTTCAAAGAATGGTTTAATCGTGTCAGGAGAGATGGCTCTCCTGCCATCTTCTGTTCTCTCTGTGGGAGGTAGCAACAGAAACCACAGCTGAAAGCTGGAAGGGAAGTGATGGGAGTCCCTCAGTGACACAGATGACTGAAGACTAAAGACACCTAAAGACTGAGTTCAGCCCTTAGAGGGTAAGCGACACCCTGTGCGGGCTAATGATGGGACCTGGTCCTCAGCAGATACAAAACAACAGATACACTGAAGTCAGCGAGGAGACAGTGTGCCTGGAGCAGGCAGTCCGGTGAGGCGGCCAGGCACTGGGTTAGGCTACAGTGGGACAGTGCCTAACAAAGGACTAGAAGCACAATGATCACGAGTAGAAAAGGAATTAAATCTGCCAACAGACATGATGGGAAAGCAATAGCCCTGACATACTAAAAACGTCTCCAAAGAGTCTTGCACAAAAGATGTTTAATTTATGGGGCGCCTGGGTGGCTCAGACGGTTAAGCGGTCTGCTTTCCGCTCTGGTTACGGTCCCAGGGTCCTGGGACCAAGTCCCACACCTGGCTCCCTGCTCCCTGCTTCTTCCTCTCCCTCTGTCTCCCCATGCTTGTGCTCTCTGTCATAAAAAAATATATATTTTTTAAAGGTTTTATTTATTTATTTGACAGAAAAATCGCAAGTAGACAGAGAGGCAGGCAGAGAGAGAGGAAGGGAAGTAGGCTCCCTGCTGAGCAGAGAGCCCATGCGGGCTCCATCCCAGGACCCTGAGATCATGACCTGAGTGGAAGGCAGAGGCTTAACCCACTGAGCACCCAGGCGCCCCATAAATAAAATCTTTTAAAAAAAAACAAACTTAAAAAAAAAAGATGCTTAATTTTTAATGAGACAAAAACCTTAAGACAAAAGAAATCATAACTAAGTACAGTAACAAAGTGACTTTTTTCTTTTGTGAACAAATGTAACAAACGAAAACATACTTTTATTTCAACATGTTATTTTACAGGATCTAGTTAAAGATATCATAAGCTAGGGAAAGACCTCTTTTAAAGGCCAGCCTCTCACAGGTTGGCCAAACAGGGTCAGCTGCCTGGATTCACCATCCCCAAGCCCAAAACTGCACACCTGGTGAGCAGTCACAAGGGACGGTCAGCCCTGAGGGCACCGGGACTGCTGTGCTATTCTCACCCCCGTCTCAAGTCCTGGACCTCACCCCTTATCTCACCCAGAAAAGCAAGATTTTAAGATACTAACTCACTTCATACTCTTCCCTTCTGACTTTTGAGACTCAATTCCAGCTTTTCACGCACCACCTCCTCTGGTCCCGTGGCTTCTGTCAGCACGGGCCTGGTCTATCCATAAGGTCACTGCCACCCCCCATCACCCCCAGGCAGACAGACAGACAGATCGGAGGCCTGAGCCTTCCTCTGTAGGGAGCTGCCACCTCCCGGGGCACTGGAAAGATTCAATGAGCTGATATAGTGAAGCACTGAACACTGCTGGGCACTGGTGCTCCCTAGACGTGGGCTCGAGAAACAGACACCACGCCTCTGTGTGCCACCACCCAGGCCTGCGCCCGCACCATCACGAAAGCACGCAAGGCCTTTCCCGATGGCCGGCTCAGCCAGAGGTGCGGCCAACAGAACGGGCGCCGAGAGGGAGGAAATGAGTGTGCACGGCAGGCGTGAGCACGAACACGTGCTCCTGTCTCCCCATCCATCCATCCCATCTCCAAGTCCTCCGCATAATACAGCACATTCAGAATCTGGGATTAAGGTGCAATGATTTTTAATTATATAGGAGTTATGCTCTGTCACCTTATGTGCAGGCCATAAATGCTGATCACAATCAGGGCTCACACAGCTTAACAATAAGGTCCTCAAAGGCATCGTGCCCCCGAGTCAAGGAAATTCTGTAATTCCTTAAACGTTACGGGAATCATGTCACCCAGAAAGCCAGGCCCAAGAGGGCAAAGCTGGCCTGATGTAATTAAGCCTCAGCGGCCAGGGGCACACACACCCGGGGGCTTTTAATAACTGGCAAGAGAACACCAAGGTCACTTGAGAAGAAGGAAGGTTCCAAACCTAATCTTTCATTTAAAGAAAAAAAAAAAAAATCAGCAGGATAAAACGGAACACATTCCCCTCGCCTGACTCCGTACAGCCGAGCACCCCGTCTCCCCTGGCTGCATCCCCTCCTCTGAGCCGTGGGTTTCAGAAGCTGGTGGCACAATGTAATGCGCAAATACGCAGGGAAGCGTTTAACCCAGAGCTGGAATGAAAAAGGGCACAGTCCACAGCAGTGACTACATCGCTGTTCACTGCCCTAAATCAACAAGACGGTGTGATGGCCACAGAGGAAGGGCACTAAAAGGCAGAACATGCAGTAGGATTCATTCCACTGAAAAGAACGTGTGTCTGCGTCTACGCAGCTGAATGCAGTCGTCTTCCGGGCACCCCGCTCGAGGGTACGAGCGCAGGAGGGCTACTGTCAGAACTCAGAAAAAAGCAGTGGTAGAAAGGGGAAAGCCGGAGCTCTGAGCGTTTCCCCCACACTAATAAATAACCAAGTGGTTGCTAATGGCAACGGAGCATCCCTTCCCGTGTTACATCTGCGTGCACACACGGCCCCCGTGGCTCCCTACAACACGCTACTCTGGTCCACTTTTTGCAGAAAGTCAGCCCCGCTCTCCAAAAGCACAAAGGCACGCATGAGCGCACGCAGGTGAGGGACGGCCTTGGCAGGAGGGCAAGACGCTGCGAGAGGAATGCAATTTAATTCCAAACGCACAGTCCTTCCAAGCTGCTCAAGTGTTGGCAGCGCCGAGGGAACCGTGTGAAGACAGTGGCGGCACGCTGGCCACGTGGCCCACAGTAAAAAGATTACATCATCTCCTTTGTGCACAGCCGAACTGCAGGAGAAGTGACTGCTCGCTAGTTGAAGCACCACACGAGCTATACTACAGACGGCGGCAGATTTTTTAAGGTGAAAATCATTCCTATTTCTCCTCTGCGTCAAAAATAAAACATGCCCGCAAAGACAATAAAATCAAGCAGCATGGATTCCCTAACAAATTCATATTCATCATTTCCCTGCGCGTTCTCAAGCATACTGTTTAGCAGGTTAATTTCTAAAACTGGAGAGGAAAAATATATATACAGGTCTTTTTATGAACTAGGTTAGAAAATTCCCGGAATATCCATCCTTCCTCCAGCTCTGCTTCAGCTCTCCATTCCACGCAGGGTGGCGCATGTACTGATGCGCACCTGGGGTCCCTGTTCTCTCCCACCAGAGCTGCTCTGGGCAGCATGGAGCCAAGCCCGCAGAGTCCTTAACCAAGCCCTCGGGCGGGGCTGTCCCCGGGGCCAGAACTCCACTCTGCTCCTTTCAAATGATTCTATTCAACAGGCAAGTCAGGAGTCAGCTCAGAATGACGTTATTACCAAGGACCCTGCTCCTAAAACGTGTCCTGCAAACAAGCACGCCCGCCCCCACAAGCAAAATCTCTAAACCTCTGAACCTAAACCACAAAAACTAAAACTAAACCACTAAACCTCGCCAGCCAGCCTTGGCAACAAAGTAGCTGTGCTGAGGGTCTGTCCAGCTGCTCCACCAGGACACATGCAAATTACACTTACACAAAGGAACGAATGAAGCCTGAACCGCATGGACACATTCTCCAGCAGGAACTCCCTCCTCTAAAGCCCGGAAAGTTCAGCTGTTTTTCAAGCTGAAGTAATGACCAGGGCATCTGCCTCAGCCCGAGTGATGGGCAGCCAGCAAATGGGTAAGCCTCGCCAGGGGCTGTCATCAGCCTCCAAATGCCAACATCTCTCCCTAAGTTTCAGAATGGCTCCAGAACCCAGAAATCAACTAAATCAGAAACTGGCAACCTTTTCAAGTGCCCTGCACCAATAAGGTTCCTCATACATTTCCACGGCTTTCTTCAACACAGAAGCCACATGCCACCCCTCTCCCCCCCCCCCCCCCACCGAGAAATCACCAGTCAAGCCTGCTCTCTGTGGCCCTCGAGGTCAGCGGTTCCACGACCTGCCCGTTCCCAGCTGTGAGCAGCTCAGACCAGGAACTGGGTCTCGCTCACGCTGGCCCACCTGTGTTGAATCAGAGGTTCAGCAGTTTTTTAGGGGATTCAGAACAGTGGGAAAGATCATCACCTTCGGGCCTGTGAATCAAACCTCGGAAGTACCAGCTCCATGTTAGTCAAGCTGTCTATCAAATGGGAGTAAGAATTTGTGCGCAGGTTTGCTCTGAGGATTTAAAGGAAAAGTCTACAAGCACTGAGCACAGTGCCTGGGACCTCGATTATGTCCAGCAAAAGTCAGCTCTGCTGAGGCTTATTTGTTCCAGATCAAAGCCCAACAAAGCAATTCCTGGCCATGAGGGAAGATGGGCAAGAGAGGTACCCACCAGCCAGGGCAACCATTCTGGACAGGAGCAGTGCTAACTGGGCAGGGGCTTACCCCTCGGGGGGCTGACATCCAGCATGGAGCGGTCCTCTTATTCCCAGCAGGACTTAGGGCTCCTCTAACCTCCTCACCTAAGGCACTGCACACAAGGATGCTGCCTGCCCCCCCCACCCGCCCCAATATTTCTCTGTGTATTTCACCTACACAGTTAACATAAAATTACCATTCAAGTAATTAACAGTTCAAATCAACGTATTTTACTTTCCTAATCTACTCAATGTCACTTTGAATTGGCAGTGGATATTGGTTACTAAAACGCAATCAACACATTTTTCAACAGTAACTGTTTTAACAAAAGGGGACAACATGGGCTTTGTTACTTAAGGTTTGACATTCTATTTCTTTCCAAATTCGTTTTAAATGTTAGAAGGCTGTAACAAAGAGGACGCCTGAGTGGCTCAGTAGGTTAAAGTGTCTGACTTCAGCTCAGGTCATGAGGGGTTGTGGGGTGTCCTGGGATCAAGCCCTGTGGTGGGCTCCCTGCTCCGAGGGGAATCTCCTTGTCCTTCTGCCCCTCCCCTGCAACCCCATACTTTCCCTCTCAAATAAAAATCTTAAAAAAAAAAAAAAAAAAAAAAAGCTATAACATAAATTAATGATTCCTTCAAAAGATATTTTGATCATTTTAACTTGGTATATTACCAGTTTCTAACTCTATGATTTCCTAATACACCATGAGATACAAGATCTATTTAGACTCCCCACACTCAAGCTAAAAAAGTAAAAAACAAAAAAGCAAGTCTTTTTGATTAACATGTCACAGATTCTAACTTGTGAACTCTGTTGTCAAAATGGTATGCTGTCTTAGCATGAACTGTGAAGTCTCAAAACAAAATTAAGATGTATTTTAATTCCCACAATGGAAACTTTTTTACAAATCTAGATGGGATATATATTTGTGTGCTGTAAGAAACCTATAAAATTCAGTGAATTTTCCAAAATAAGGTTCAAATAATCAAGAATTCCTTTGACATATGACTTCAATTTCTGAGTTAGCCTATAAGAATGGATTCCTTAAAAGACTTATTTTTTATAAGATGCAAGAACAAAACTGTTCATGTAAAGGTGTATATAGCTATATCTGAAAATACGCAAGTTGCACATTAAAAATGTTCCTAATTCAGACTGATCTTCCCAAAATTCTGAGGTTTATATCCATACATCAAAACAACACATTACAGCAGCAAAGTCCAGATCCCCAATTGTGACAGGAACAGTCCTGTTGTCCTGAACTTGGCTCAGGCCCAAAGCCAAGGCAAGAAGGGAGAAGCACCCACGCACTCTAAGGACAGACCTCAGGCCCATCTTTCCAGGGCTCCACGCAGCCCAGCAGCACCCTGGTGCCAGCCCTGAACTCTGCAGGTTGAGGTGGGCTGCAGAGTCCAGGGAGAGGCTCTGGAGGGCAGCAAAACCAGGTCACCTAGAGCTTCACCAGGCCCTAGGAACATTCCACAAGGGAATGTCTCTGAAGAACTTGGAAGACAGATGCAGAAACAGGGAAACAAAGCACAAGAAAATGGTAGACAATAGCCCAGGTCAAAAGAGGTGACACCCTTGCCCTTTCCCCGGTTTCCGCTCCCCACTAGGAAGGGCCAAGAGAAAGGGTGGGTGAAGGTAGGGAGTGTGTGGAGAGCAGAGAGGAGAATAAACAGACACGGTCGCCCCCCTGCCCTGCGGCTGACCCACCGGAAGGGCCGGGGGCACGGACCTGAACCGGGGAAGAAAAGGGCTTTGAGTTGGATAAGCAAGGAATGTTTGGGTTTAGTCCGGTCTGGTCCCTTAACACACAAAGCAAGACCTTTCTAACAATCCGAAGAAAACTGGACGGCTCTAGGACTGCAAGAAAAGCTACCAAGAGGTGGAGGGAGGTGGAGGCAGGTGGGGGCAAAGCCAGCCCATGCCTGATTGTGCCTTCCCACAGTCTGACAGTTCAGTAAAGTACTGATGTGACTTCACAGACAGACTTGCTATTTTAAAATACTGGCGAAGATACTAAGTTCCAGGAGCACATGAACCTCTCAGCCCAGAATGAAACTGCACCTGAGAATTCCCACCTAGTTTAATGCCTAGTAAATCAAGTTTCAATTTTAAGAGAAATGAGGAGTTGAAACTTTAATAGCATGGATCCTGTAATTAAATTTTATTTTTCTATTCTTAAAAAGGGATTCTGTTTATTTTGAACTTTTGCCTTCTGATTTAAATTTTTTCAAAAGGTACAGTGATACCGTGTAACTGCTTATCAGATAAAAAGAAATGGTTTGAAGGGCGCCTTGGTGGCTCAGTGGGTTAAAGCCTCTGCCTTCAGCTCAGGTCATGGTCTCAGGGTCCTGGGATCGGACCTCACATCGGGCTCTCTGCTTAGCAGGGAGCCTGCTTTCTCCTCTCTCTCTCTCTTTCTGCCTGCCTCTCTGCCTACGTGTGATCTCTCTTTCTCTCTGTCAAATAAATGAATAAAATCTTTAAAAAAAAAAAAAAAAAAGAAATGGTTTGAGAGGGGAAGTAAAGTTTACAAGGGATTTACCTATATTAAGGGGCCAGAGAAGGGGTGTTTTCTCATTGTATCATTAAGAGTTACTCCGCAGAACAATCAAGCACCATTTAATGCACACTCTATCCGTAAGTACCTATAATCTTCTCCTGCTTGAAACAGATAGCAAGTACTCAAAATAAATAGCTAATTCCATAGCATGAATCATTTACCTGGAATGGGAATCATTTGGCAAACTGGGCTCTAGCAGGGTCAACCCTGGCCTAGCAGTGCTGACAACAAAACCACAGGCCACCGGTTATCCTGGATTCTCAAGGACTGGGCCACAATATCAAGCCCCTGGCACACCCTTCACCCACTCGTCGTCTCCCCCCCCCCCCACCCCGATCTACAACCCGCTCTGGGGGCAGACAGGGCCGGCTGCAAAGGCCATTGACCTGCACGGAGAAGCACTTCCAGGCCGAGGCATCGCCCATTCACGGCTGTACAACTGTCACCAGCTTGGCTGCGCATACACTACCATTAAGTCATGACAAGCACTGCTCTTAATAAAGCAAGATTTTTTGTTAGCAGCTGCCTCAAAAATAATGGAAGCCTTTCTGTTCTTAATTCCACTCGTGGAGGAGGGGAGGGAAAGCACTGGGGCACCCCCTGAATAAGAAACTTTGTTGTTGCAGAGAAAGACTCAACCATCTGAAAGCTGTACACTGATCCTATCACACGCATTCAACAAGAATGTTCTAGTTGAAATAAGAAACTTCAGTGAAAGAAGGGCTCAGATTTCTGGGGTTTACTAATGTAGAAATTATGCCAGCCTTTTCAACAGGTGCAAACGAGCTCTCACAATAACCTAATTTAAATACCACAGACAAATGGATACACAGCACAAGGGCGAGTGGGTGTGAAAAGCTGAGAATGGTTGCAGCCCACCGAACAGCGTTCAAGAACAAAAGCTAGCTCTTCGCTGACCCAAAAGGCTCACTGGCTTTTTCAAACTTCACATCCCTATAACATCTTACTGCATCCTGGAGAGGACTTTGTACATGTAAGCCCTCAACGTGCACACCAAAATCCCAAACCTCATTCTCCCTGTGCTCTGGGGACCACCACCTCCGTACAAGAGCCAGCCCCATAACGGATGCAGCCCACCTGAGTCCCCCAGGAACTCCCCCCCACCCCCGCCCCCGCTCCCTGACTGAGGACAAGGAGCAGAGTGCGGAGTCCCCCCAGGCCGCTGCCGACTCTGCTGCTTCCTGCTTCCTGGACTTCACTTGGACACAAATGTGGTCCCACTGGCCCATCAGAACATCAGATCTGTCGGGAGGACCGCTGCTCATCTTCCCCAATACTCTTAATACTGTGATTCAGCAACATGGCAGAGCAGGTCAACTTGTAGGGCCTGGGCTGAGACCTTAGCCACTAGTAACTTATGATCTCAGGGTCCTGGGATTGAGCCCCGCAATGGGCTCTCTGCTCGCTGGGGAGCCTGCTTCCCTCTCTCTCTCTGCCTGTCTCTCTGCCTACCTGTGATCTCTGTCTGTCAAATAAATACATAAAATCTTTTTTTTTAAATGTAGATAAACTAATTCAGAAAAGGTGGCCGTAAGTTACTTGTATTTATACAGTACTACGAAAACCCCACATCACCGATGCCTTCAGAGGAAGCATTGATTTTCACCTTCTCTGCAACTTCAGGGAGAGTTCAGCTCTGTTTACGCAGACGTGGGGAGCCATCTTTCAGAAACCCTATGCATTTTTACACTGAATGCTGTAAATTAAAAAGGAAAGCACAATTTCAAATGCCTTCCCAAGAATGGCAACTTCAAATAGAAAACAGCCACCTTCGTGAAAAATGGGTTTTATTTTCCTAACGTATCAGAATCTCTCACATGAAAAGAAAATCAACCCCTCTGCTAAAATACTCTATCCGAAGACTCTCCCAACTTTTACTAATGAAACCAAAGCACAGAATGCTAACTGGCCAGCTCCATGAGGCAGAAGATGGCCCGCAGGCCCGCAGGCAGGAGCTGAGTCATGAACTTGCCCCACTCCCGCCAAGGGGATACTGCCCCCTCACGCAGTGTCAGGGTCTGAGCGGATCTGCCGGACAGTGTGTGGGAAGCTCAGCCCCGCCTGTGCTATTTTCCTAGAAAATATTCTCTGTTTGATGAATTAGGAAGCTCTAGGCATGTCTATTCTGACAAAAACTAATAAAAAATGTATACAATTAAGGGGGGAAAAACTACCAGCATACAAAAGTCAATACGGTCTTTTAATGCACCTAATTATTTTCATGACAGGTTTTCCTTATAAATGTATGAGAAAAGCAAATGCTGGGTAAAAGGACTAGTCTGGTTTAGCTTCTCCTGCTGAAGACCTTTTTTTTTTTTTTTTAAGATTTTATTTATTTATTTGACAGACAGATCACAAGTAGGCAGAGAGGCAGGCAGAGAGAGAGGAAGGGAAGCAGGCTCCCTGCTGAGCAGAGAGCCCGATGCGGGACTCGATCCCAGGACCCTGAGATCATGACCCGAGCCGAAGGCAGCGGCTTAACCCACTGAGCCACCCAGGCGCCCTGAAGACCTTTTTTTAAACCCAGGACAGTACATCTACTGTAATACATACTCTTCTGTCATCATGTCCAGCTGAACTATATCTTTCTAATAGTCATTTTCTAATTCAAGACATGCATAATAAAAGTGGTCATTATAACAGGCACAGGGAAACTTTAATCAAGTCCCACAAACATAAAATAAACAGAAGGGGTGGGGAGAAAGTGTACTATGTTAAGGAATAGAACCTCGAAACAAACTTAAATTTAACTTAAAAAAAAAAACAAAAAACAAAAAAAAACCTCATTTCTAAGGTATGTGCTGGACATTAAGGGAAGGGGGTAAATGCCAAGGAAGAGGGAAAGAGCCCAGGCTGAGGCAGGACAAACACACCAACACCCAAAACACCCAACCAAAACACTGCCAGAAACTCCGACAGAGAGAAGCCCGAAGCCCCAGAGAAAGAGCTTGGCGTCGTCGGGGCCAGAGTGCCCCTAAGTCTCCGCTCAGCACTCCTCCTGAGCTCCCACTGAGCTCCTCCCTGGGGGCTGAGAAGACCATGTCCGGCCAACACCTGCCTGGTGCTGCTGTGACCCAGGGGCTCAGCACCGCCCGCGTCCCCTCTGCTAGAACTCACTCACTGACCAGGCGTTGGGAGGTTTGCCCGTCATCTACCTCCCCAAGGACAGACAGAGTTTACAGAGGGTGGGGACTGTGTTTCTCATTTCTAGTTTATTCTTCAATGATGCACACTATGGTGGGAACTTAAGGACTGGTTGACTTCAAGCAAGCAAAGGTAGGTTAAAAAAGTCCCCACGTTATTATCTTTTCCCAAGTGAATATAACATTCACTTGGGAAAAAGAGTGAAGCAGAAACTTCTCAATGCCTGGCGGACACCACTTTATCTTCTTCCCATGAAAACTCAAGGGGAAAACTGCATTAATGTCAATAATATTTTTAAAATCGGAAAAACAGACCTCAGACTTGCACTGGTTTGGTCTCCTTTGTTAATGACCTCCACTCTGTGTACAGAGGAGCAGGTTGAGAAAAGATAAAGATCTAGCATCTCTTCATTATACCCAGAGATGCATATATTCTGATCCCAAGGTCCTGTTAACACAATGGGGAGAACAACTTTCTCTCAGTCGGCTGAAAACATCAGGTCCAAGGGCAGCACGAGCACAGGAGTAGGACAACCGCGTGCGTTCCAAGGGGGGCTTTGCTTCTCAGCAGCCTTGCGGCCTTGCTGAGTCCCTTCAAGTGTCTGTTTCTCAGTCTCCGTACCTGTAAACAGTACACGCACCGCGCAGCACCACAGGGAGGACAATCAAGAGTTTACACCAGTGTCTGGCGCAGGCGAAGCAGCCTACGTGGCTCTGGTACCCTCGTCATTGTCTTCAGCACGATGCCCTACAACGTAACTTACTTGTAATTTTAGTAAAAATTACGGCACTCAAATGCACAGAACTGCTACAAAAAGTATTCCAAGCTTCACACGAATATAATTTATCCCACATTTGGCCCTGAGAGGCAGGGCAGACCCTAACAGGCACAGCAAGAAGGAAATACAATCAGACCACGTCTGGGATAAGAGGAAACAAGAACACTGAATGAGCAGATACATGTTTTACTCGTTACTGCTTTGCCTTCTCCAAATTATGCTATTTAAAATGATGAAATAAAATGTGAAGAATGCTAAAATCAGAGTTTTAGAGCTGAAGATTTCTCTGAATGCACGATATAAAAATCAGTCTCTAATACAAATCAAGTTTCAAAGAAAACCTTAATGAAAAACCTTTTAAAGGCACATAGTCTAAGCAGGGACCGGCACCTGATTCCATTTCCTCTCAGCTTGCTCCCGTGGTATCAAAAAATCCTGAATACTTGTTCAACTACGTACGGATTTTTACGATCACACTAAATGATTACTAAAAGATTACAAAATCATCTACCAACTCCGTAACTTCTACCTGGTTTCCCTAAGTCAGTATCATTTAATTCCCAACTACTATACAAGGCAAATTTATAACATTCAAAAGATAACTACATACTATGAATCTGAATACAAGAGGCCCGAAACAAGGCCTGCATTTCTAAGTTAATATGAAGGAAAAGTATTTAGGAAATACTCTTTGAATAAACCCTCAAACTGTTTTAGCAGCCTTCACTGAAAATAAGCTGGGGCCGCGTGGAGGTCCTTCATTCTGACACTGATAACGAAGAAAGAATCCAAGTGGCATTTTTGTTCCTTTCAACTTCCTGAAATGCATTGCTTTTTTCAAAACGAACAAACAAAAAAACCACAACTATCACCAATACTTTAATCAGAACACTCTAGGATCCAAGAACTACTCTTAAAAACTGCTGTTTCACAATTCCTGAGAACATAATGTAAATTTCAAACTTTTATCATATTATATTCCCAAATGGGTTTTGCCAATAGCTTTAATGAAGAAATCCCATCTTGACTGTAAAAACAAAAAAGCAGGGAGAAAAATTCACATTTTAATATCTTTTCAAATTCAAACCAATTAAGAGAACTGCAGAATCTCATCAGATACTGATAACTGGGGGGCTTGTTTTCCACAACTTAGGTGAAAAGTTAGTCTTCTCTCTCGTCTGAAAAGCCGCCCCACACACGCACGGCCGGAAAGCGTGCAGCAGAAGCACCCAGTGCGCAGAGCCACTGTTTGCAGCTGAAAGGGTTTTGGAAAATGTCTGGCTGGCTAACAGATGCTTGGCTTGGATTTCCTCCCAAATATGTTTTTAATGCTGATAATGCTTAAATGCAAGTGTTCAGAGCAAGGGAAGGAGTGAGGAGAATGAAAATCTGCTGGCATGTAAAAAAGGGGAAGGGGGATAGCCTCACATTAACAGCTTAGCTAAAATTTTACAGTGATTTTTGCATAAACACATCAGCTGTTCCCAATCTTCTTACCACCAAGAACCCCTTTTTCTTCATTTACCCCAGTAGATAATAACTGATCCCATCTTCAGAAATCATGTATCTGTTAGAATAAACCAATGTAACCACACTGCATTCATGAAAGCAAACAAACTTCAAGCTTCACTTAGTTTCTAAAGCCTTATTCCAGACATCTGCATGATTCCTATTAACTGTTTTATTATTTTAAAATCTATTACTCACAGACCAAGACAAGATCCTGAAAAACAGCAAACTTTAGGTTGCAAAAAAAGGCAAAGAGTTTAGGAAGGAACCACTGGAGAGGGGAAAACCTTGGTAACATTCTAGCTGGAGTGATGGAATACTCTCAAACGATCTGCAAATTATGTGTGAATTACTTCAAAATTGAGAAAATAGTCCTTCTGCTCCTATCACCCTCCCCTCTCTCCCAGAGCATCCTTCTTTGAAGGCCAGCCTCTAACTTCATGAAGCCTTTCCGAATACCTGGGAGGAAATGCTCTCCTCGTGGACCCTCTGCAGTACTTCAGCCATCGCTCAGCATCCAGAGAACTGAACCAGGTACTCCTGTATGAATCTCATCGTCATTTATGTTCCTGTATTATCCCCTCCACAAAATATGAAGACAGACAATCGTGGCAAGAAGTCGATTTTTTTAGTTTGCTCAACCAGATCAGAATGCGGATCTGCAGCGGGGTGGCCCCCGTGTGGGATGGGATGGGGCGTGTGATAAGGTCGTGAGGCTTCAACAGGGAAGTCAGCTCCCAGGCAAGCACCTAGGGAACACACGTCAGGTCCATGCTTATTTGCTGCAGGGGAGTTATCTCTGCATGTCCAGGGGCTTGGGGGTATCCGGGCAGGAATGAACACTGCAACTCTGTACTGCTGTGCTTGCATAGACCTTTTCGGGAAAAAGACCAGCGACCCACACTTCCGGATGCATAAAGGGCTTCACTGCAGACTGAATTACTACATAAAGTTCTCATTCTGTACACTCCAACTCAGTATAGGAGGAGGAATCACCAGTAGCCTATCGAAGAGCACTCAGAACCACCCAGAAAGGCCTGGGGAAGGGAGCGTAGAGATTGGAAGAGGTCTACATCACTCACCAGAATAGAACATTACAAAATAACTGTGAGACCTTCTCTCAAAAACAAACATATAGACACAGGATGTCAGAATGCCATTTACATACAGGTGTCCCTTAAGCACAGGGTCAGGGGCACTGACTCTTACACAGTCAAAAGTTCAAGTACAACTACTTCTGGCTCTCCAAAAACTTAACTGCTAATAGTCTGCGGTTGACTGGGAACCGAGAAGACACACAGGTGATTACGCATATTTTGTGTATGTCGAGTGTACTGTATTCTCACAATAAAATGACTTATAGAAAAAAAATTAAGAAAATCATAAGGAATAGAAAGCACATTTAGAGTACTGTACAGATTTACTGGGGAAAAGAAGTCTGCACCATGAGGGGTGGTGGAAGGCAACATGCCCACACTCGAGCCCATGTAGGGTGACAGAGCACTGACACTGGGAATCAGGGTCACAAACACGGTACAACAGATACTGGGCTTCAAGTTTACCTCCCACTGCATTGTGCAATAGAGGCCAGATTGTGTCACTGACATTATTATACGTGTTTTAAAGTAAAGAGCCACTTAATGAAAAATTTTGAATCAGCATTTTTCACCAGCTAATTACCTTCTTACAGAAAGTCCTTCCCAGGACGCAGGTAATCAATTCACCTCCAGCACTGGCCATACTCCTCCAAAAATAAGACCACTGTGCATTTTTTCTAACTTCTACTCCTATTAAAATCTACTGCATGCCCACTGTTGAAAGAAATCTGACCCAAACTCTACTTCTGCAACATAAATATGGTATCTGACTTCATCCGAACATTACGACCAACTTAAAACTTCACCGCAGATGGAAAAGGAAAACATATCCTGTGTCGCTAAGGTCGATCACAGGCTGGACAGGATTAGTAGCTGTATTAACCACTTACAGTAACATTTTTAAAGGTAATTTTGTCCAATAAATAATAATAATAACACTACTGCTAAGAAAGACTACAAATCACTGGGCCATAAACTCTACTTCAAATAGTAGCCAGCTCTAAGTTAAAACTAGACAAGTAGGTTTTCGTTTAGCTCGTAACCAGTCTCCCTGTTTAACACCCAGTTATCAAGACCTGACCAGTACTACTGGCCACGTAATTCTCTCTCAGTCAACAGGTGTACTGAGAGGAGAGGAAGCTGCTGAGCTGGGGCATCAGGCATTTTAAACGCCGTGCTGGTGTGCGAACTCAGTGGCCGTGCAGAGGGCTTGCTGGCTCATACTTGAATGTGTCGCGGTCACGGCCATCTGTGTCAAGACTACAACTGCTGGTTTCCACGCAACAACTGCTGGTAGCAGCAGGTGTGTGCACTGCGTGTGCGTGCACATCTCTGATGGACCCGTCAGTCGACCTCGGGTGTTCAGAGCAACACGCAAGCCTCTCCCCGTCAAGGCCACATCACACCACAAGACAGCAGTCACACCACACGACAACAGCCCCACAGCATCACCAGACCTAGTCCTTCAGCCACTGCATCGACAACCACATTAGTACCAAAGGAAAGCGAAAGAACTCCCAGATACTGTCAGAGGGAAAAGGACTCTGTAATGTGACAAGAAGGCAGGCAGGAGGTCCCAGTCCTCTCCCAGATGTTTATAAAGGTACATCAAGTCACCGCACACAGTGCCAAAGCAGACGGGCCTAGAAAGTCTGTGAATATCTTTCTCAGGTTAGAAAAACAGGTTGTTTTGTAGGCCAATCTGTAGAGAAAAAGAGTGGCTTAGGATGCATGGGACCAGAAAAAGTCAGATGTTTGGAGAGATGAAGGTTAAGGGGTGTGGGGCTCTTTCTGGTGAAGACATTCCAAAATTAACTAACTGCCGTGATGGTTGTACCACTCTGTGAACATACTAACAAGCCACTGAATCACACACTGTAAATGGGTGATTTTCACACTAGATCAGTTATATCTCAACAAAGCTGACCCAAAAAAGTTGTTGAGAAATGTTTCAAAAACATACTACATAAAACATGCCATAAATGATTATTAAAAATATTCGTATGGAAGGGAGGAAGAGGTCATTCTGAATAGAGGCAGTATGATTATTTCGTCTCTCCTAAATGGACACAAGGTTTGGGTGTATTCAGTAATTCTAACCGTATTAATGTTTATTACAGCTCTGTCAGAGACTCCTCTGGGCAGTAAGTGCGTACCTTCTAAGTTAATCCACTCCTGATCCCAGCAGTTCAGTCTGGTGTCCTGAATACAAAGAGAGACAGCTCTCTAAGTATTCCTCATCTCTGCCTTGGCAAACAATCCACTACAAGACTAAGGCTTGAAGAATAAAAACACATATTTTATAATTAAGACAAAAATTTTTTCCACAAAAGGATTTTTGGTCACTGTATAAAAAATGCAAGCATTTTAAGATTTTGAATACATTTAAAGGAAATACCTTCAGTCACCATTAAATTTTTAGTTGGGGGGGGGGCTTTTGATGTTCTGGGAAAAAGAATTTAAAAAGCTTTATCATACTGCCTTGTGAAGGGCCAAACCACCATAATTCCATATGATCGGGCCTTTCACCCTAAGGAACCAACAGCTCAATAAAATTAGGTTCGCCTCATTCATAATAAATCATTTGTCAAATAGGTCATCCGTCTAACCAACCAGGTCAGCTGGCTGACTCCACAGTTGTAAGTTTTAGGTTTCATCAAAAATGCATAGTTTATCAGTAAAACCACAAAAAACCCTGCATCCTTACCCAAAAGCTTTTGATGACTTGCCAGTGAACTCATTCTACAAATACATGTTTATTGATTAGAATGAGTATACATTAAGTGCTAAATTTCATTCATAGTTTATTATTTTGGCTTTGGAAGAAAAAGCTTTCATTTTTCTAGATTTTCATTTTATGTAAATTAAATCACCTTTGGATCTAGCAGAAACATCACTGGCCAATATCTCACCTTTAAACTGTTAAAACTATTAACACTTTATATAGTTCCTTACAGTTCTTAAAGCATTTTCCAAACCCAATTAGCTCACCCATTGACTAAACCCAGACTATAAGATACATTTATTTTTTATACATTTATGGTCTACACTTTTTTTTTTAAAGATGTTATTTATTTATTTGACAGAGAGAGAGAGAGAGAGAGAGAGAGCGTGCAGTGCACACACAAGTAGGCAGAGCAGCAGACCCACCAGAGGGAGAAGCAGGGTCCACGCTGAGCAGGGAGCCGGACATGCGCCTCGGTCCCAGAACCCTGGGATCATGACCTGAGCTGAAGGCAGACACTTAACTCGGTCATCCAGGTATCCCTGGTCTATACTTTAGAAACCAGGGACTCGGGGGTCAAAGAAACGAAATCACCTTTTACTCAGGACAGTACAGCCAGGAAGCGATAATCAAATCCAGGTCTTCTGTGATTTTTGGAGCATTTTTGTTTCTTTTTGTTTTACTCAACCCAGAGCCTGACTTTTTTTTTTTAAAGGTCTGATCTATTTCTAGAATGTGTTAGTTTGTACAAATGAATTAGACTGCATTATATGATGCTTGAAATAAACTTTTAAAGTATCAAAAATTATCTGAAATATTTTACAAGTAGCAAAATACTCATCCTGGGTTTCCCCCTACAGTCTGAATATATTATGAAGAATGGGTAATATTTTGTTTTGGTTTTGCAGAGATACCATTTACCCTTTCATTCTTTAATAGATCACAGTTTCCTCAAAAAGAAGACATGTTCTTAAAGTCTTTATTAATATGTTACTTAGTGCAAATCTTCCAAATTACTGGAATGTAATTTAGGGCAAAGTAATATCCCTTTTACACTTTTTATTCAAATCATTTAAAAAGAAAAACAGTGTATTTTAACCTAAAGCAAAATCATCTTTCCTTATCAACATTTGGTATCACATTCCTTGAAAATCGTCTAGCTTTGTAGATTAGATCAAAATTTTTTTCAAATAGTCACTTCAGATCTTTTTACAATACAAGCACTTTTTAAAATGCCCCACGCCCCTGTTAAATGACCACATGTGGTAAAGTCATACATTCCTCTTAGGAGGCTGAGACATCTGCTTCTGCGAAGGAGACTGAAACACTTTCCGCATCATCACAATCTACAGTCGTTACAGCGCGTCCCCTTGTACTTACAGGTACTCGTCACAGTTTTACATACCGATTCTCTAAGTACAGCTCTCAACACATTTTCCCTCCACCTAATCGTGGTCTAAACCTTCCTCCAGACAGACAGGCACTGAGATTCCAGAACTGGCTCCTGGGGGCCCCCCGCCCCCACCGAGCATCAGGCTGTTCACCAGCATCGCCGGCATCTCCACAGGACACCAGGTTAGACAAGCCAAGGCAGCCACCACCCTACCCACAGATTAGCCAAGCAATCAGCGTCTCCCCGTCCACTGGGCCGGCCACCAGCTTCTAAGGTCACAACTGCCTGGTCCCCTACCCATCACCCAGCTCATCCATAGAATTGTAGTTTTTTTTTATCCTCTGCCATTCATCCCACCTCCGAAGCTACCAGTATTCTCCCCGGGCTTCCAGCAGTCTGTGGCACCGTGTCCCTGTACCTTCTTCACACAGGAACCTCGTCGGCGTTTTCAGGGATAATGACAGGGAGCAAATCTTCAGGTGGATGTGGTACAGAGGAGGGGAAAATTAACCAGGAGCTTAAGAAGGGATAGAATCAAAGGAACATTATGTCTGCTACATTCAGAGACAATAGAGGGAAGGAAAACTATGAGTAAATAGTTTTTGAGGGGGGTCAGTTACCTGCTTCCTCAAGAACTCAATAAGCTGTCACTGCCAGATGGTGACGTCTTACACACCAAATGCTGTCAGACCACAATCCCAGCCCAGCCCCAGCCTTTGGGATGAATTTTATTTTCTACGATCCCCCTAGTCCTGGATCATCATACTTGACGTGCAACCGCCTGCCATGACCCTCCCGAGCCCAGCACATCCTACTCCGCACTCTGCTCAGCCCACGGCCAATCCCAGCAGGTGCTGAGGCTTATTTAGTGGCTGTCTGCCCCCAGGAAGCGCCCCCAGAGCCCCCAGGTGGAAGTGGGGTAGGTCCCCTACACAAGGTGATCCTTTGACAAACAGAAAAAAATACTAGCAACGCCAGGTTTTTAAAATTTTTTCATCCTTTTTAAAGTTCCAATTTTATGACTTTTTGTAATATAGAGCATTAAGTAAACAAACACATGTTGAAAATAAATACTCAATTTTTAAGAAGATTTTATTTTTAACAGAGAATGAGCGCAAGCAGGGGAGCAGCAGCAGAGGCAGAGGGAGAAGCAGGCTCCCCACTGAGCCGGAGCCCGAAGCGGGGCTCGATCCCAGGGCCCGGGGATCATGACCTGAGCCGAAGGCAGACACTTAACCAACTGAGCCACTCAGGTGCCCCTAGACTCAATTTTTTTAACTCATTTAGTATGCTGTTTTTTTTTAAAGTGTTTCCCACAGCTCAAAAGATGCAGAGTCTCTCAGAGCATCTCTCGCTTTCTACTTTGTGTGGCACATAGGGAACAAACGTTTGTATATCCATTTAATAAATATTTCTTGAGTACCCACCATGTCACATGTCATGCTGGGCCGTGATGACGGACAGCTCCTCCTGCCTTCATGGAGCTTAGAATGGACCTAAGTATATTGCAAGAGGCCATACAACTAAAACCACAAATGCGATCGAGTGTGAAGCTGGGGTTACAGGAAGTTTAGGGGACACACTGCAGAAGCGGGGGGGGGCACAAAGACAGTGCAGGGGAGCAGGGAATGCCTATCTGTATGGGGTAGGGGGCTGGGAGTGAAGAAGAACAGGTTCACTCAAGCCAGAAACAAGTGGGCCGGCCTCATTCAAGGAACGGAGAGCAGCCTAGTTTGGCAGAAACACGCAGTGCAGAAGAATGGAGGCAGATACACACTCTGGCCCCACCTGCCATGTGACCCTGGCAACCACTCAGCACCCGTCGTCTCTGGCCTCCAGCACCACCAAAGGTGAGTAAGAAGATGCGCCTCAGCAGGACCATCAGGAGGCCTGGACGAGTAACTCAGGTCGTGTTTCTCACAGGAGCTGCTGGCAGTGGCCGCTGCTGTTGTAATTAAGTCCTGATGTTCTCAGCAAGACAAGAACACCCACAAGACCAGAGTCTTCACCTGAATGAACTTGTACATGTAGATTCTCAACAAGTATTTGCCTCCCCCTGACTCCTTCAGGGACCTATGATCGCATGACAAGATACAGAAGGCCCCCCTTACCTGCAGTGTTAGTTCCCCACGGTCAACCACCGTCCGGAATCCATGACCCTCCTCCTGCACGCTGCGGGAAGGTCAACAGTAGCCAAGGCTACGTCACAGCGCCTGCGTCGCTCACCTCGCGTCACCTCATTGCACAGGCATGACACCATGTCACAGCAAGAGAACGGTACAGCACAGCAAGGTGTTATGAGAGAGACCACATTCACATAACTTGTATTACAGTGACCGCTGTAACTGTTCTACTCTATCATCAATCTTTTACTGTGCCTCACTTAGAAATTAAACTTTATCTCAAGTACGTATATACAGGAAAAAATACGGTATATATGCAGGTTAGTCCCATCCATGGTTTCAGAGGCCAAGGGTCCTGGATCGTATTCCTCACAGAAGGGGGGCGGGGGGGGCAGGGTGGACTACTGTTATTAAAAACAAAATCGGGGATGCCTAGGTGGCTCAGTTGGTAAAGTGTCTGACTGTTGAATTCGGCTCAGGTCACGATCCCGGGGCTTTGAGATGGAGCTCCACGGTGGGGCCATGGAGCCTGCTTGGGAGTCTCCCTGTGTCTCGCTCACTCTCCTCCCTCCCCATCTCTTAAACAAAATAGAAAAAAAGAAATCAGTCACTGTTTTATGCCTGTATAAGACTGTCCAAAGGAGTTCAAGTCCCCAAGATCAGAAAGGATCCTATTATGACTCTACAATATATAATTTCGGTAACTTTGCTTAACACAAGTTTTAAATAACTGACCATAATAACACATTTTGCTGTTGCATACTTTATGTTCTAACCACATTATTCAATTAAACTAATAAGAGCAGAGAAGGAAGCTGGTAAATAGCTCTCTGTCCCTGCAGAGGGGAAAGGAAGAAGAGTCACTGAGAAGGCGGCCGGCTCCGAGAGCAAGGCAGGCCCGGGAACAGGTGTTAACAGACTTTCTACTTAACCCCGAGGGAAAGTTTTCTCCCCTTCACTTATAGCCTGAAGGGTCTAGGAACAAAATACATCTACTCTCTGGCTTGAGAAAATTGAAGAGTGATTATGACTCATTACTGCTCAACTGTGAAATTCATAAAAGTCAACTGAAAATTGCCAAAGTTCGTTCATAAAATATAACTTTAACTCTTTCTTGGTTCGGACATAACACTAGTAACAGCATTCCTTCCAACATACGCTTTCTGGCATCCACAGATCATCCAAGGGTCCCCACCCGCCCCCTGCCCACAGATCGGGGGATGGGAAGGACAGGGGGCCGTTACTGGAAAAATGGGCCTCTTCAGCATGTTCGAGCCAAATGTAGTGGGATCACAAAGTGAGAGACAGAACTACGGAAGCAAAGCAAATTTCTGCACCTTTGGACTGTTGAAATTCCAAACAACAGTAAATATGAGAAACTATTCTTTGCTTTTCTCTTCTTTGTAACAATGACCACTAAACACATTTGGTGAGCACTGCAATGCAAGTCATCTGGAAGCACGGTCTTGCAAATTTAATCCTCAGGAAACGTCGTGTGAAAGGTACTGATGTGGCTCACTTGTAGAATTATGCTATGCGTGAGCCTTAACTTTACCACTTTCTCTCCAGCTCTGGGAAAACACAAAAACCAAAACCAGCCAAGTGGTATAGGAAAACGTATACTGCAAATTTCAGTGTTTTAATAGTTACAGTGATAGATGATTCTCACCACACATGACAAATGATTAGACTCAGCAGTTTGCTGGAACATCAAGCTAAGAAACATTACCTTAGAGAATCATACCCAGAGAAATGACCAAGTAAAATGGGAGGTGGGGAGCAGTAAGGAAAAGGTAGAAAAGGAGAATATAAGAAATAAAGAGAGAGGAGATTCCAGAAAAAGCACTCAGGAGCTCAGAGAAAGGTGGGGTGGACCTCGAGCCGCTCCGCTCACACCCTGCACTCCGTCTGCACGATCAGAGCACAGACAAGTGTCAGTCTGCACACTTAACCACGTGCTTAACACCCTCCCCGGAGCCTCACCTGATGCTCCTTTGTTCTATTTGTATCAGAAGTCCGTGCGGGCATTTGTAATTGTCACAGTGATTCGGGGAACATGACTGGCCTCTGGAGGATGAGGGCCAGGAATGCCGGACAGACCTCGCATGCAACAGCCCCAGCACACACGCTCCATTAAGCATCTTGCCTGATTTTCCAGTGTCTTGTCAGATATTCAAGGAATTCAAAATCCTGAGCTTAGAACCAAACTGCATTTTATGCATAAACAGAAACAAATTTTTGGCACAGTTTCTATACACTACATTTTTCAGGAGAGAAACGATCTTGTAAATGGAGGAAATCTACTTTGGCTTGGAAATGTTCCAAGAACTGTTCACTTCAGAAAATCCCGTCACCAGCAGCAATTGGGCTCATGGCACCTGAGGCACCAACACAACACACCGGCCGCAGTAGGCTTCTATGGACGGGATATCCCATCCGTGGAGATGATATGTCAGGTGCTCCCTCTCCCAGAGTGCTTCCACCAAAGCATGATCCCAGGACCGGCCGCAAGTCCACAAGCTCACGAGCACTTCTCTGTGCTTAGGAAAGAGTTCGCAGGGCTTCTGCTGACCTTTCTTTTCCACAGCAAGACTGTCAATGAAGGACTCCCAGGTGGTTTACAGATTGACATTCTCCAAGGAGATCAGCACTTCCAGGACCACGAGCTAGTGGTCAAACAAATGTTTGTAAATTAGGTTTCTCTCATTTCTTCTGTTAGTTTTGATTTAATTAGGTGCTAATTACATTATGGGACAGTACACCGAGCATTATACAACACTTTATCAGCAGAGGAGCTGTGGCTGATGGAGTTAAGAGCCACCGCCGCAAAGGAAGAGAAGAACCACGGAGCCCAGCTTAGAATGCTGTCTTCTGAAATGTACCGGAAAAGATCAAAACAGGCCTGATTATTTGGACTGTTCCAAGGTGGTCAAAATTACACCACCCCCAAAACCTAAACTCCTGGAACAGGTTCCGAGACATTGTCTGCTAATATTTTACAGTTTCATTTTATTAAAAAGTAGTAAAGAGAGACATTCTCTCTTCCCAAGCTTTGAAACAATACTGCAGGAAGGGCCTGACCAACGAGGGCCTGCGGGCCAAGCCCAGGCCTCTGCCACCGTCTGCAAGTGAAGGCTCACTGAACGCAGCCAAGCCCCTTCTCTATAAATACTGCTTCCACGTTTCACCTACGGAGCTGAGCGGCTGCCCTGGAGACCCGCCCTGTGGTCCACAGAGCTTGAAAGACTTACTATCTGGCCATTCCGTTTTTAAAAAGTGCCAATTCAGGTTTAAAATCAAACATACCTTGATGTTTTATTCTTTATCTTATATCTATTTGAAATACACAAAAATCTGTAATATCCATAATTGATATTATTAATTTCAATATTTAGAGGATGTCTGAGATAAACAGGATGCTCTCAACTCCCTTCAATGCGTTTGAATTTTATGCCTTCACTTTATGAACATGTATCTAAAATTTCCTGTCCAGATTTTGGTTTGTCACAACCTAAAACTGGAGCGGTTTGAACCATCCATTATAATTTGATATGCGCAAACAACCTTAGTAGAACTTTTCTCATCAAGTAAATTCCTCTAAAGTCAAACAGTTCTAGGAGTACAAGTGGTGATAAAGTAGATACAAATTTCATTCTGAAGCTTATTCAAAATGATGTGATTTGTGCCCACGCAGACCACCTGTACTTAAAATCCACATGCAACTCCTGGAAGCTCACACGGTTGCAAGAAACAAGATGGGCTACACTGAGGTCCTTCTCCATCTCCACCAGCGTTTACGCTGTCTACACTGCTGGAGTTACAAGGTGCATTCGCTGACCTTCCTGGGCCAGGCTTCTGCGGCCCAGACACACGCTGATACTCCTGACACACCATCAGTCAGAGGCCCACATTCACGGCAGCAGATCCTGTGTCCACTTCAGAAACAGCTTCCGCTCACCAATGCCGTGGGGACCACAGGAAGACCAAGCAGGAAATAAAGACTCAAACCGTGGGCACTGCTCTCCTTGGGACAGCTATCAGGAAGGGATTTCTGTTCCTGACGTGCCCACACCAAACCCTCAGAATGCAAAGCTCAAGGTGCAGAAAGCCACAGTAAAACACACGAACATGATTTTCCCCCAAACCTAACCAGGAACTAACGAAAGCAAACCTGTTTTTCCTTTGTCCTTTATTGGGCATGGAGGCAGAGGGCGGGTTTCATCGGTTCCGAAAATGGCCGTCAGCAAGCCTGCAAGGGCTGGTTCTCATTGGCCCCACACCCTGGTCCTGACACCTTCCCTGTGAACTCAGGGAGAGCTCGGGTATCAACTCTTCGGGGCCCCTATTATGGAATACTTTGCTAAATACTAACGCTGAGCTGTACTCATCCTGTGTTTCAAATGTAACAAACAGGATATTAGCAAAATTGGATTCTAACTTTATTCACAGGACACCTCTCCAGAACACAGAAAATGGACTTTACTCTTATACCATAACCTCTCAATTGAGGTTGAAGAGCAAAGCTAAAGGTGTAGCTCTAAATTTCATACCAGAAGTAAACAAGTATTGGCATCTTTATCTCAGGACTGAAGACAAGCCTTCCCAATTCGACTTCACCATACTCAGTGCAGCACCGTTTGCTGAGTTGCACTTGGTGGAAAACCACATGAAGCTCTCCGTGTCTCTTCCACACGGGCCACCCTTCCCAACCCAGTTCCTGCCATTTCCCACAGCGCTCAGAGGGACGGGGTCCTGAGCACACAGTGGGCACAGACAAAGGGCTCCCCGGCAGACTGCGTTACACACCAAAGCCCAGGCACGCCGCTTAGTAAAATAAATCTTCCACTCGGAAACCACACGAGGAAGCCTGCTCTGTAACCAACGACCTACTTGAGGATGTAGTTTCACTCCGCACCCAACGACGATGCCCCTGTCCTTTATCACAAAGGTCAAAGGTTTGCTGTTTCTTGGCTTTCTCCTCGTGCTATTCTTTACAGAAAACATCCTCATTTTACCTCCCCAAGTGACCATCTCTGTCAGCTCCCTTCACCCTTGGGATACAGTCTTAGTCGCTGACAGCAACACACTTCCTGAAGGCCCAAAAGGGAGGTGACCCACCAAAATGCCTGAAATTCCTCAAGGACTGAGGGCTGAGAACAGAACAAACCTGGCCAGCCAGCTGAGTGCTTAGAACAATACTGGACTGATCTCCACCTGTTTTCCCCAAAGCGCTCCCCTGTGCCGCAACTCCTGACATCACAGAGCTGTGGGCTTCCTGCAAGTCCCCGGTTCTGAGGACACTTAGCCTTGCTACTGCTCCTCCTGAATCCCACCCTTAAGCACTAGGCTAAGGGAACCACCCCCCCCCCCCCCCCCCCCCCCATCCCCCCATCCCCCCATCCTCCTGACTTCCAGCCACTTCTCCCTCCGCCCACACCTGGGGAAGAGCTAGACAAGCTCACTCTCCAGGGAGCCTCTGCTTAGAGCGAAGGCCCTTTCAAAAATACCGGATTACCCAGGCAACTGCCTAAACAGGTTGTTTAAATGAAGACAAAAACAGGAGCTTTTGCCAAGCTTCATGGACAACATAAAACTATGCTCATGATTACTAGAAATTCCACACGTTAATAGACATTGCCTCTTATAAATACATAATCTGGAACAAAACAGTATTGTAATAAAGAAACCTGCTTCCACAGACCCTTCCATCTGGATATGCTCAGCCTCAAAGACAACGTGCAGACTCCTTGGAGCTGAGGCTCCATCAGTAAAATTCTGCTCACCCCGAGGCACCCAGGTAAATCTTATCGTATCCAGAGAGCTGCATGCACCTGGCATTGGCCTCGTTCTCAGACTCCACAAGGTCTTCTTAAAACTAACTGTAGGGGCACCAGAGTGGCTCAGTCGGTTGAGTGTCTGATTCTTGACCCAAGCTCGGTTCTTGATTTCAGGGTGGTGAGTTCAGGCTCTGCGTTGGGCTCTACACCAGATACGAAGCCTACTTTAAAAAACAGCCTGTATTAGCATGCTGGAAAGGCTGGGATTTTACAGGAGAAAGGACCGATCCGAGAACATCCTTGCTGTCATCAAATAATCTGAGGCGGTAGGGGGGTCGGGAGAGGGGGGTGGGGTTATGGACATTGGGGAGGGTATGTGGATGGTGAGTGCTGTGAAGTGTGTAAACCTGGCGATTCACAGTCCTGGACCCCTGGGGCTAAAAATACATTATATGTTTATTAAAAAAATTTAAAGATTAAAAAAAAAACAGACGTTAATTATACATATATTTAAAAAAAATAACCCGAGAGATGACAGGCACTGGCACTTTGGAACTTTCCATGGTGGCCGCACTGAAGACCCTCCCACCAGGAGTCCTCACCGGTCTGCACCACCTCCACTGAAGCCCAGGGCTCAGTCCGCTCCCGCAGGCCTCCAGGGCCGCCCCTGGACTGCCTCACCTTCCCGGGGATGGCTCCCATCCCATTCAGTCACTCCCACACTGTGTCCTGATGAGGGGGCATGAGCACTGGCCTAGCCATGCAGGAATTCAAAGCTGACTTTTCCCGCATTTCACCTCTTCTTTGTTTCCTTCCGTCCTTCCACCCATTAGTGTCCGGCCACTATGTTATACGCACTGGGGCAGGCACACCCTGAAGATGCCCCAAGACAGCCCAGGCGTGTGCCCCTCAAAATCCCCCCCGAGGGCCATGGGAGCCACTGCGCGTGGCAGGACGGGAGCCGGGCTCTCAGCTAACCACGCGGAGGGCCCCGAGACGAAGGCGAGGGGTCAGAGAGGTTGTCCTGCCGCCTCGACCAAGCACGCCATCGCCAGCTGCAGCAGCCACGGCAGCACCTGAGAGTGACGCCCGTAGGCCAGCAACCCGCGAGCAGCCTGGGGCCGCCATCCTTCGACCAGCATGAAGGGCACTGGGCCAGCAGCCTGCGAGCACACGGCCGAGGAGCCCAAGCTTCGGGGAGGTGGCGTCCCAGGACACCAGAAGGGTCTGCAGAGCAGACCCAAACGCGGCCCGGGAGACACAGGGCCATAGCCGGTGGGGCCGCGGACGGACCCACCTCCACAGAGTGCGTGTGGCACAGAGACGCGTCTGCAGGGACCTGTTCACGGCAACAGAAATGCAGGCGCCCCAGCTCGTCCAGCTCCGCAGACTGCCTTCCGCCCGCTCTTTCTTTTCTCAGGGAAGCGAGTCCAATCTCCTCCCTCCCGCCTGCCCCACCGACCTCACTCCCATCCACAAAACAGCCAGTTAATGTTCTGCTGAGCCAACAGCTCCACACTGATTCTCTGTAATTCAAGCACAACTTAAGGGAACACTCCCTGCTTTCGGTAACCTGTGGCTTTTAAAAGTGATGAAAACTGCTCGGGACTTCTGTGTTGGATACGATGATAGAGCACGAGCCCTTCATTCTTAGAAATGAGGACAGAGGCCAATTTTTAATTTTTAATTCACAGACTTTAATCTTGACACATGATATCAAAAATACTGGGGTACCTGGGTGGCTCAGTGGGTTAAGCCTCTGCCTTTGGCTCAGGTCATGATCTCAAGGTCCTGGGATCGAGCCCCGCATCAGGCTCTCTGCTCAGCATGGAGCCTGCTCCCCCTCTTTCTCTGCCTGCCTCTCCACCTAGTTGTGATCTCTCTGTCAAATAAATAAAATCTTAAAAAAAAAAAAAAACCTTAACATAACGTTACAGATCTTAACCTATATACAAGTTTAACTTTCTGGTATTCTACTTTCTCTTTCATTTAAAAATTGGTAGCAAGTCCTATTTCCTGGGTCTTTATTATTCTTCCATATTTATAATTTCCACTTCCATGTCTGGATGCATTAGGGTCAAGCCCCCAGAAAACAACCCAAACACAACTGGTTTTGCCTGATGAACTATATCTTACTCATGGACTCCTTCCACTCTGGTTTTTCTACAAATCTCACTATTTGTTCGGTATTGCCTGCTAGCAACTTGTAGCACATCCGTAAAAGCAAGCAGCCAGCCATTCTTCCAAGTCACTCGCTATCCTTTAAAGCCAGTATGAAAGCTTATGTTTACGATGCACTAAAATTATGGACCTCATCTTCAGTGTAACTTTTAGCATATCCTTCACTTTATTCTTTCTTCACCAAAAGACCACAGGTTAACTCAGCTGTATCTCCTGTTACTTCAGGAGCGACCTAAGTACTAAAGTAGCTTTTAACTCATCAGCCCTGCCCCATTTTAAATTTTATAAAAATGCTGGAATTTCTACTTAAAAAAAGCAACACAGATAAGGTTAACCTGAAGATGAGATAGGATACTGGCCTCACATACTTTCTGAAAATCAATAGATGATAATAATTGTTTCTTCTTGGGTGCCTGGGTGGCTCAGTCGGTTAAGCGGCTGCCTTCAGCTCGGGTCGTGATCCCAGGGTTCTGGGATCGACTCCCACGTCGGGTTCCCTGCTCAGGGAAGAGCCTGTTTCTCCCTCTCCCTCTGCCTGCCTCTCTGCCTACTTGTGTTCTACCTGTCAGTTAAATAAATAAAATCTTAAAAAAATAATAATAATAATTGTTTCTTCTTGCATGAAAAAAAATCAAGAAATGGACAAACATATTGACATTAACCAAAATTAACCATGTAAATTTTCAAAGTACAAATGTGATTTAGTGGGAAATCAAAGAAATACGGCTGCAACTTATGCCTGAAAAACATTTACTTCTGTAAATACTATTTTCAGGCCAAATGTGGGTTCTGCCTCTCTACTCTCCAGGATATCAAGCAGAAAGATAGCAAATACAATGACTTGCAGATCCAAGTCAGGGCTTAGGTATATTAAGCAGTGACTGATCATAAAATTATATTTTGAGAGGATACGTATCTGTATAATACAATTTAGATTACGACTAAAATTAGATGGGAATTTGAGCATACAATGTCACACATTTAAAAAGGATAAGGAAGTGCATATGCCAGAGGCCGGGAGGGAAAGGGTAACCTTCAAGTTAAAAATAAAGTGGCTTTTTAGGGCCACAAAATGCACAGCTACACAGCACCAGCCCAGCTTCCCGGAAACGTGAGCGCTTCCTCTGGTTCTCCCGAATCCCACTGGATAGAACTTGCCGCTTACAACCCCATCAGAAGCAGCTGCTGGTCTTGAAAGATAATCACCCTCCCTTTCTTCACGTGATGAGATTAAGCTGTGGCCCTGCATCCTAGGGAGGGGTCTCTCCCAGCAGCGCCCGCATCCTGTTCCAGAGTCCGCCTGATGGACAGGAGACCAAGAAACGCCGCCCACTGTACAGCCGCGCAGCTCCCCAGGAGGAGCTCTGAGAGCGAGTGGCCGGGGACTGGGGAGTGTGACAGCCCAAACTGGGCAGCCGCACCCCAGTACGTGACTGTCCCCGCGGGGCTCGGAACACTTCCTTACATTCTGTTTAGCCATTCAGTATCTGTGGCAGGGTAGGAGACAGGAAATACCACCTTTTCAAAAGATAAGATCACAGGATTTGCGATCTGGAATGGCTCTCAGGCACGGAGGCAGCCCTCTGGTTTTACAAAAGAAGCAGTGAGAGCCCAGCCGCTGAAGCCATCACCTAAGACCCCAGAGCCCAGGCAGGGCCTTCCACTAGTTCCATGCGGGAACGCCCACCCACCTGAGCGCGGGCTTCCCCTCTGTCCAGCGTGGAGCTCCAAGCACCGGGGTCTAAAAGTGGCCCAGAAGCCACAGAGACAGATCTGCTTGCAAAGCAGAAGGCTTTGTGACCCATCTTCTCTCTAAAACTTTCAATTTGGGGGGGGCACCCAGGTGGCTCAGTCGCTGGACATCTGCCTTCGGCTTGGGTCATGATCCTGGGGTGCTGGGATCGAGCCCCCCATCCTGCTTGGCAGGAAGCCTGCTTCTCCTGCTCTCGCTCCCACTGCTTGTGTTCCCTCTCTCACTGTGTCTCTGTCAAATAAATAAATGGAATCTTTTAATAAATAAGTAAATAAAACTCTCATTTTTAAAACAATCTTATTTTCTTCCTATCAGGACAACCCCCCAATCAGGAATGCTTATCCTTCACATCTCATGGCCGCTGATTCCCTCTGAGGAGGGGGTCTGGGACACCATGTAAGTCACCAAATCAAATCAATGTGGCTGCAGCATCCTTATCTATAAAATCGGGAGGAGGGTCTGTCACCTCACAGACTTGTTACAAGGTCTAAAATACAGCATGTTAAGTGCCTGCACGGGCCCATCCCTATTTCCTAAACGGGGGGTCCTACAAACACCTGCCTCAGAATCATAAGGGACACTTACTTAAAATGCAGCCTCCTACGCCCTGGCTCATGGATTCTGACACGGTTGGTCTGGAGCAAGGCTGCATTTTACTCATTTCCCTGGGATATTCCAATGTGCACGGGAATTTGAGACCCACTGCCAAGGATGGATTAAAAGCGTCTTCCCGCATCTTTTATTTTTGAGGTTCCTCACAAAGTAGGTAACTTCCTGGCCGTGACATGGGCTAAGGCTGCAAATAAGGCAGGAGGGTGTGGTGAGGAATACATAGGAACTCCCAGACAACTTCCCCGGACTCCCAGACATCATCCCCACTCCTGGCTTCCACGCTTCACTGACCTTGACCCACAGTAAGAAACACATTCTACGATGTAACCAAACCAGAACACATGTCAGACACACGGATTTTTCCGTCTCACCAAATAACGCTCGGTGTGTACAGTGAACTCTGATAGTTCCTGTACTATTTTATTTTAGTCTACTCTTTTTTTTTTTTTTTTTAGAAATGTTGGTAACAACCTACTGCTTGAAAAATACCGATCTATTTCATTTCCTCCAGAAATGACTCTTGAACATCAGTTCAGTTCTCACGCAGAGATGCCGGCATAACGCAGGGTCCTGAGCCCCATCCCAGACTCTGGTGCGACACCCAGGGGGGCTCCGGGTGATGCTGACGCATATGATCCCTCACCTCCAGGGTCCTCTGTGGGGCAGGCCACCCCCGAGGACGGTGAGGGACCTGCAGAGGCAGAATCCTCAAACCTGGAGGGTCTGTCTCCTAGAGCCTGAAACAGCCACAGGCTCTGCCAGAAGCATCCAAGCAGCCTTCCCACAGGGGCTGGTAGGACAGGTGAGGACACGGCAGCAGAAAGAAGCAAATGTCTCCAGAGGCCCTGAAAAGGAGGACCCAAGACCCGCCCCCTCTTCCCCCACCCACTGAGCACTCTGAATAACAAAGCAACTGATCACAGAGGGCAAAGCAGGGCTCCCTACTCTGTGCAGGAGGGGTAAGGATCAAAGCAAACCCCATTTAAAAAAAAAAAAAAAAAAAACAAGTACTCTCCCTACCCCACTTATATACCCAAAGCAGCTGGCCCTAAACTTTGTTCTCATGCACCACAGGCTCTGCTAAAATCTTACAAGTACTTTTCCATGAAACAAACATTCACCAATGTCAGGCCACCACATTGGCCATGACCTATTTCTGCAAATTCTGGGCCACCTGCTGTCACCCTGGGCCACGTCTCTCTTCACCTCTGACAGCATCAGAAACTGAGGCACTGGTCTTAAACCTCGCAAACCCAACAGGCAAGAACAAAGCAACAGCCTCCTTGGGGAAGCAGCTACCAATCAGCCACAGTGACGGGCTTCCGGCGTCTAACACCACAGACGACTGCACCGTGCTACTGGCTCGTGGACCCCACTTCAACAGTTCCAGTCCCTTTTGTAGGATTCTACTCATCTTGCTAAGTTCATCAGCTTTTGAAATGGCAATTTCCCACATTTCTTTTTTTTTTTTTTTTTAAGATTTTATTTATTTATTTGTCAGAGAGAGAGAGAGAGAGCGAGCACAGGCAGACAGGGTGGCAGGCAGAGGCAGAGGGAGAAGCAGGCTCCCCACAGAACAAGGAGCCCGATGTGGGACTCGATCCCAGGACACTGGGATCATGACCTGAGCCGAAGGCAGCTGCTTAACCAACTGAGCCACCCAGGTGTCCCAATTTCCCACATTTCAATAGCAGTCATGGTTCTATTTGACACACAAGGCCTGGTGCAGGGCCAGGAAAAGGACAGTGGCTCTGGTTGGAGCCCTGGCTCTAGCAGCTGTGCAATCCGGACATGCCCTCGACTCAGCTTGCTCTGAGGACTACTGGGGCCAGTGTGCTGGCAGGAGCGGTCCGGCGCCATTGCAGCCACAGTGAGCACCTGTGGCAAAGCCCTGCACAGAGCACATTCCCCCACTGCCCTGTCCAAGGGGACAGAGATGTTATTTTCCCTACAAATCACTCTGTTCATTTTTTGTATTTGGGTATCATTCCCGTGGTATACCAGACTCTCAGTCAGCTCAGGTTCTTGGGTGCCAATTGCTGAAAAGGTTGTTTGTTTGTTTTTACAAATTAAATGATGTCACGGCACTGGAACAACATTTCTTTGGGGGTCTTAGTATCAGCCTTCTTTTGTGTGTCACCGTGGTTTTATAGTAAGATAATGAAAATTACATTCACAGTAATTAGAAACTTACTCTCTACCAGACACCGTCCTAAGATTTTTAAGCAACAACTTCACTGAATCATCCCATCAACGTACCATGGTGGGTCAGTGACACAGAGAGGGCAAGTGTTCTCCAGATATCACAGAGAAGGAGAAGAACACGGGTCCATACCAGCACTCTGCACACAGAGCACAAGGCAGGGGTCCTGCACATCTTTCCTTACATAATCTGTCAAGGAAGAAGATACCAAGTACTGTATTAAAACAGCATGCTCAGGGCACCCAGGTGGCTCAGTTAGTTAAGTAACTGCCTTCAGCTCGGGTCATGGTCTTGGAGTCCAGGATCGAATCCCCCATCGGGCAACCAGCTCCATGGGGAGTCCACTTCTGCCTCTGACCTTCTCAGCTCTCATGCTCTCTCTCACTCTCTCTAATAAATAAATAAAATCTTTAAACACACACACGCACACATGCACGCACACACACACACACACAGCATGCTTATGTTCCATGTCATTTCTTACTGAAGCTGGTGACTGAGTGTGATAAAATGAAACATGAGTGTGATAAAATGAAACATGAGTGTGATAAAATGAAACATGTCCCCATGGACGGGTCCTTTTAATTTTCCAAAAGTTACCCCAACCTGGGGGTGCCTGGGTGGCTCAGTGGGTTAAAGCCTCTGCCTCCAGCTCAGGTCATGATCCCAGGGTCCTGGGACTGAGGCCCGCATCGGGCTCTCTCCTTGGCAAGGAGCCTGCTTCCCTTCCTCTCTCTCTGTCTGCCTCTCTGCCTACTTGTGATCTCTGTCAAATAAATAAATAAATAATCTTTTAAAAAATTAAAAATAAAAATAAAAATCCAACCTGGGGGCATCCAGGTGACTCAGTCCATTAAGCATCTGCCTTCAGCTCAGGTCATGATCCCAAGGTCCTGGGATCAAGCCCTGCACTGGGGTCCCTGCTCAGCAGAGAGCCTGCTTCTCCCTCTCCCTCTGCTGCTCCCCCTGCTTGTGTTCCCTCCCTCCCTCTCTCCCTCTCAAACAAATAAATAAAATCTTAAAAAAAATAAAAATCCAACCTGTTTGGAAAAGGTAAAGGGGAATCTTCCTCCCCAAGAGACACAGATGATAGTTCAATTAAAAATCAACTGATTAAAAACACCTTTGTTGGTTTAAGAAATGCAGAATCTTGTTCCTAAAAGTTCCTGAATATTTTAGGAATGTTTGATTTCAAAATCATAAATACCATTTGTTCATTTAATATTTTCCCACACCCAAGACTATCTCACATTATTAGCATTAGAACACAGAAAAAGTAGCTATTTTCAGATTGCCTTTCACAATACAATTCTCAATGAGAAAGGGGACTGTGGTGACAGCGGACATGCCCTGCCGGCCCCCCAGGGCTATGGCCACCAGGGGCCCCAGACCTTCTGAAATGTTACCCCCGTATCTGAAATAGCTGTACATGGTTTACCTCTACCATTTTCTGATGAATGCGGTCAAGTGTGCCCTTGTCCTCTTTGAGAAAAGACAATTTTCCTATACATCAGAAATCTAATTTGAAAATTGAGCACATCTGGGAATGAGCACACAGCAGCTGAGGTCAGGTGGCTGGGAAAAACAGTGCACTGGAACCCTAATTCCCCACCTCCACACCCAGACAGCCGGGGCTGCACGTGTGTGCCAGGGGAGACAACAGTGTGGATATGTGCACACGCAAAGCTGAGAGGGAGTGAGAGAAGGGCGATGGGCAGGGTCATGACTAATGGTAAGAAACGGACCCGAAGAGTTTACAGAGAGATCACCTTGCCTTTCTGTGAACTCTCCGGCTGTCATGTGACCAGACAGAGTTAGGATGCCTGAAAGAGTGGACACTGAACTGCCAGGGTTCAACCACCACATATCCTCTGGTGGCAGTTATCTGGGGTTCTGTTTTGGTTTGGGTTCTTTTAAGTCCTGAGAATCTTAATAAGGAACATCTGTAAGTCAAAAGTAGGAGGAATGAAGTATGTAAAATACATCAAAACAGATGCACCATCAAGAAGACCCTCTATATCCATCAAGACCCTCTATATCCAGCACAATGCTGGAAAAGGATGCACAATCTGGTCCTCTAGCCACACATTCAGGGCAGTTCACCCCACTGGCTCCATGAAGCGGGGTGGCCCAACAGTCCTGCGCATCCCACAGGGGATTTCTGATTGTTTCTGCCATCTCAAGGGAGGTGGCCCCGCAGGGAAGAGCCTGGCTCCAGGTTGATTGGAATGCTGCTTCCCCTCTCCAGCCATGGGGGACCTGGGGCAGGCTACCTACCACACATAGTGACTATAAGGATCTTTCTAAGCCAGACAAATGCGACCATGATAAGAAGAGAGGAGAAGGGGCATTTGGGTGGCTCAGTGGGTTAAGCCTTTGCCTTCGGCTCAGGTCATGATCTCAGGGTCCTGGGATCGAGTCCCACATCAGGCTCTGCTCAGCGGGGAGCCTGCTTCCCCCTCTCTCTGCCTGCTGTCTGCCTACTTGTAATCTCTCTCTGTTAAATAAATAAATAAAATCTTTAAAAGAAAAAAAAAAAAAGGAGAGAGGAGAAATGAATGTACTGACCCATTCAGGACACATTCAGGTAGTTTTACCCAAATCACTGAATCATGTTAAAAGATAAACATGTTGGGGTTGTGCCCAGTTGGCTCAATTGGCAGAGAACGTAATGCTCGATTTCGAGGTTGTGAGTTCAAGCCTCACAAGGGGTGTAGAGATTAGTTAAAAAATAAAATCTTAAAAAAAAAAAAAAAAAGATAAACCTGTCTTTATGCTGCTCTTGTACTAGTACATGCCAAATGGAATTACACAATTAACAGTCTACCATATGACAGACACGGTCTTTAAAATCCAAGAGGTATGGCTGAAACCCACTTTATAGAAGTTCACAATGCGCTGAAGAAAAGCCCATTCATGATCAAGATACCTCAGTGTTGTCAACATGATAACCGGGACCACAGGTTATTTCTACGAGACCATCAATACGCCAATGACCATTCAGTTCTCTCTCAGTGGTCGGGGTCCGAGGCGCCAACCCCAGCAGTCCAAAATAGGTGCAGCAAATACAAGAAAGCACGTGATCATCTTATTTGAAACATCACTTCTTTTCACATAATCATACACCTAAGTGGGCAGGCGAAACCAACATCAACAGTTAGACAAGTGTGACTCTATGCACAGCACAGGGCAAGGCAAGTCTAGGGACGCCAAAACCACGCGTAACCTCTGGAGAACAGCATCTGCAGGATTCCCACAGTCAGACCAGGTCATGGGGCAAGAGCTGAGGGCCCCGGAGGGAAATCTGACAAACTCGTGGAAGGAAAGGCTGTAGGCTGCCCACAACCACGACCCAGAGAAAGTCACTGTCATGATCCAAACAGCCAACATTTGTGAAGCTGTGGCCACAGGCCAGTCTCTGCATGGCTTCTCTCACCGAAGCCTCATGAACACCAAGAAGCAGATTCGATGGCTGCTCCTACCTCAGAGAGCAGAAAACTGAGGAGAAGGAATATGACACACCCAAAATCAAACAGCTATTGAGTGAGAGGGGCCAGCATTCAAAGCTGACCCCAGAACAAAAGTTCTTTATCGCTGAAGTGCAAATTTAAAAAATAATCAAGTCAGCATAAATCAATGACTAGTCCTCACAAGTAGCTTTTATTCTCAAAACTCAGTTGCCTGGGACGCCTGGGTGGCTCAGTTGGTTAAGCAGCTGCCTTTGGCTCAGGTCATGATCCCTGTGTCCTGGGATCGAGTCCCACATCGGGCTCCTAGCTTGGCGGGAAGCCTGCTTCTCCCTCTGCCTCTGCCTGTGCTCGCCCATGCTGTCTCTCTCTCTCTCTCTCTCTCTCTCTCTGACAAATAAATAAAATCTTAAAAAAAAAAAAAAAAAAACCTCAGTTGCCTATCTAGAAGGAACAAGACTTGTGATTTGGTTGCTCCATTTCTACACGCTTTGCAGCAGACACTGGTAAAACTGCAAACAAAGATCTGGCACATGAGATCGCACCCCTCACAGGATCACGGGGCCTCAGAGCTAGAGAGACCTTAAGAGTCAGGTAGTACCAAGCCTTCACCTCAGAGATGAACAGTCAAGGTTGACAAGGATGAGTTGAATCATGTTCTTAAGGTCACATATGAAGAATCCAGGTCTAAATGAAAAAAGCAGTGGTGGGGGAGAAGGGGATCAAATTTTATCTCTAGCACACTCATTAAAAATATAAAAGCATAATAAAGTGTGATACGCTTCAGATCACAATCAAATTTGTCACAGCCACCAAGTTATTAATAGTATGTGGCAGCAAACATGATAATAAACCCACTAAAGAAGAACGCCCCTAAAGAAAAGATGACAAATGTTATAGTTCCGTACTCTCTTACTTAGCATCATATAAACGAGATGCATGCTTTCCAGGTAAACCGGTGGCAATATTTTTTGAAGCTTAAAAATACTTATTAATAAGATTTGGGACTCTAAGTCATCTAAATGTATACATGCAGAAAATCGAGGCTATTACATAAATTCATTTCTCTATTCTGAGCACTGTAGCTTCCTTTCTAAACTACACAAGGTAAAAACCAAATATATTAAAAAGAATAATTCTCATCAAAAATAAATGTCTCGGGGCACCTGGGTGGCTCAGTGGGTTAAGCCTCTGCCTTTGGCTCAGGTCATGGTCTCAGGGTCCTGGCATCGAACCCTGCATCAGGCTCTCTGCTCAGCGGGGAGCCTGCTTCCCCCCTACCCCGCCTGCCTCTCTGCCTACTTGTGATCTCTGTCAAATAAATAAATAAATAAAATCTTTAAAAATGTCTCATCATTTTACTTTCTTCCTCCAAGTTTTTAAAAATCATACCAAATAACGTATTGATTTTTTTTAATGTAAAAGGAAAAAAATTACCACACTTGCTGACTTGAAATCACTGAGTAAAGCACAGTGGTCTCCCGCCGGAGGTGTCTCCCCTCACCGTGATCAGAGACAAACAGAAAACACACTGCGCTACACACGCAGCAGCTGATGACACAGATCAGTGAGGCCCTTGATCAAGTGGGAACATCCCTCTCGGTTTAATCCATCCGCTGAAAACTAACCAGGTGAAATAAAGGGACAAGAGTGACTTCCGGTTTTCAGCATAGCCAAACCCCCGTAAGACTTGGACAAACAGCCTCCGTTTCCCTGCCCGTGAAAGGACCACACAGTCTCCAGTCATTCTTCCTCGGTGACTGACAGAACCTTCTTCACTTGGGCCTGGAAGTTCATGTGATCGTGAACACTAGAGGCTGACTGGGCTGCCCAGTTAGCCAGGGGACAAGTGACACCAACACATCATTTTCGGCCTGCATGGTGGCCAGTCCCCCCCAGTCCCTCTCTAGTCTTCTCCGCACGTGTCATTCCAACAGGGAAACCGACCACCCTCCAGTCTAAGTGCACAGTTGACGCTCCCCACCGCTGGAGAGTCTCCGTCAGGGGCAGGAGCCCTCTTTCTCAGTGTGGTCACTAGTCTCTGGTCAGCTCATTTTAAATCAAGTCAGTTAAGCAGGAAGCCTTCAAAAAGACACAAGCTAAGTTCTCTGTTTCTTTCCTCCTCCTGATCAATACTACACCGAGGGCCTCTGCCTCTGCTGCCTCTTGCTGTCATCTCAGTCCCGGGCTGAGGTATTCCCTTGGAGTACGAGTCTCAAAGGGACGGGATGCTGTCATCACCTTTCCAGCACACACTCTCATACGCCAATTCCAGCATTCACCCTTCAGTGAGCTAGAATGCAGAGGACCCCCCCCCCCCCGGAAAAAAGGTAAGGGCGGAATGCTTGTACTTACAATGGTCTCTTCCACACTTAACTTGACAGTTATTTTAAAAGGACAGCCTTTATTAAATCTCCCCAAGTCATTCAATTTAGCTTTTACAGCAATATTTTCTTTTCCCACTCATGTCTGAAACACTTAGATAACATTTAATTGCATTACATGGAGATAGTAAAAGCACGCCCAGCATAGGCCAGTTTGAAAGAAACGCAGCTCAGTTTTGTATAAGCAAATTAGTCAAGTGGGAGAGCACAGAGCCCAAGCCTGCTGGGGTAGCATGCGCTCTGCTAGTGGCTAGAGTTCCTCCCAAGGTTAATGTTTATTTTTAAAAGGGAGAGAGGAAGAGGAGGGAGGGAGAAAGAAGAGGGAGGAAGGAACAGGAGGAGGAAGAAAGAGGAGAAGAGGACAGATGAGGAAAAGAGCAGGAAGAAGGAGGGAAAGGGAGAACGGAGAAAGGAAGGGAAAAGTACGTTATCCTTCCCCTTCATTCCACTCACAGGAATCCTTCTGCCTCTGTTTAAACTACAATATTCCTAAGAACAAAGCAGACTTGTTTCCCTCTCATCTGTATCAGTGTTTGTCTTGTTATTTGTACAAAACACACAACCCCCAAGGAGGGAGAACCTCTCCCCTGCTCTGAATCCCTCTCACACATACTGTGAGGACTACTCAATAGCACGCAAACCTCTCTTAGGCTGGAAGCAAGAGATTCCAACGGAGAAGATCAGGCTACTCGTCTCAGCTCTGTCACTAGGCTAATAGTACACTGAAATGACAGCTTGCTCTATTTGGT
Organism: Enhydra lutris kenyoni; assembly: GCF_002288905.1. Taxonomy (NCBI): domain Eukaryota; kingdom Metazoa; phylum Chordata; class Mammalia; order Carnivora; family Mustelidae; genus Enhydra; species Enhydra lutris. Next base: position 11,617,086 of record NW_019154116.1, on the reverse strand, counting down.
GCTTTTGACTGCTAGGAAAAAAATGAACTTGAACAAGTGTGCATAAATAAAAGTCATGAAAACCACTTCCTCAAAAGGTCTGACCCAAATCAAAGTCAAATACAATAATTAAAAAATAAACCAAACCTCATCTTCCCAGTGACAATCAGCAGACTCAATGGACCCTGCTCAGGGGTCACCTGCTGTGTCCCTCAGCAATCAGGGAAAAAATGAGCTCTTCCTTTTTTCTTCAATAATGCCAACAACTCTTACCTACCTGCTCCAGCCCTCCCCCGGCCCTCTGCCATTCGGCCAGCACTGGAAATGCTGGGCTTGGTAAAACACGCTGCACGCCTGAGACGACTTCAAGGACAGCAGCACGTGCCCCTGTCGGGGTGTGCGGGCACACGTGTGTATGCATGAGCGCACCTGGGTGGGGAAGGGAATGGCCCGGCCAGGGCCTTCTGTGAGTCAGTGCTCAATGACCGTCCTCAGAGACTCGAACAACGGTGACACAAGCTCTCACAGACGGCAGTCCTTTCCTTTCAAGATGAAGAAAGGACGCGGCCAAACCAAGAAACAAGATTAACAATGTTTTTTATAGTAATTTTAAGAACAGCTGTCACCTTTTATATGTTTATTTAAAGCGGTACTACAGGCAACTAAGAGCAACAGCAAGCCAAACACTGTTTAAAACAAGCAATTCAAAACTGATTGTTTCAAATATTTAAAATTTTAGTATCAATCTTTTATCTAAAAAATCAGGTCGTTCCTCCCCTATATACTGATTTCTACCCATTCCACACTCAAATACTAAATTATGTCAGAGAGAATATACACAAAGGAATAAACGTAGCCAATTAGGGGAAAAGTTGGGGTATGGTTCTTCCTTTTGTTTTCCTTTTTTCCTGGTCACAGATTAAGAACTACACTGGTAATATCAAGCTGCTTCTTTGGTACATTATTAATAATCCTTTAGACAGTAGAAAATAAGATATCAAAAGCACCTGTGTGTTTCATGATACTTCTGTCTTACTTCCAGGAATCGCAAAGTAGGCTTCTCTGCACACACCACTCCCTTGCCTCCCCCATACCGAGCACCCAACAAATAAACATACTGACTGAGAGCCTTTTAAGTGAAAAATACATCTAAGGATATAGCCGGTCCTCCTGCCCTCTTAGGATTTAGTGCAGTCGGGCCAGGAGAAGCTGGTCCACTGCGCCGGCTGGGACTCATGAGGGAACCACAGCCCACACCCCACTCAACCGGAGTCTGAGGCCCACCTGCATGGGCAGGAGCCTTCCTGGCCCCCAGAACCGTGCCTATGGGTTTTTGAAGGGATGAAGCTGATCCATGTTAACTATCTGATTCTTTATTTTTTCTTTTAAAATTTATTTATCTGAGAAAAGAGAACACACAAGGGGGAGGGGCAGGGAGAGGGAGAGAGGATCTCAGGCAGACTCCGTGCTGAGCTTAGAGCCCAATACAGGGCTTGGTCTCATGACCCTAAAATCACGACCTGCATGGAAACCAAGAGTCGGACACTTAACCCACTGTACCATCCAGGTGCCCCAACTTTCCGGATTCTTTCCATTCTGAGCACTCTATGTGAGCATAACTAATACACTTAAACCTCTATTTTACTTTCATCTGTTATATTTCTCTTTATACCTTTCATTCCGCTGGGAAAAATTTGCCCTCCTAGTTCTGATTTGATCAGAATATTAAGAAAAAAAAGTTTCCCCATTGTTTCTTAAACACCTATCTATTCAAGAAATCTGTTTAAAATCACATCATCTACATTCTGATCTAGCCAAGAGCAGACACATGTGACAGACTTCTTAGCAGTTGCTAAAGAGCAGATATTAAATTTGCATAATAAAAAGGAATGTAACAGGGTTTGCAGTTAAATCCTATATATGCTTCAGGTGGAAAATGCTGGTTCTAATACTGTAAACCCTCAGTCATACAGGGCAAAATATTCCGTTTTTTTAAAAAAGATTTTTATTTTTAAGTAACCTCCACACCCAACGTGGGGCTTGAATTTACAAACCCAAGATCAAGAGTCTCCTGCCCTAGGGACTGAGCCAGCCAGGCACCCTTGTTTCACACTTTAAATTAGCGTATGAGCCAGTATGTTCCACCAGAGGTTAATTCACAGTAGGGGCAAGTTTACGATAATAATGACCGCTTCCTATTGTTGGTGCATTTACAGTCGGTAATAGTGAGCCATTTCATACGGTGGGCTTCGTGCCAGGTTCGTTTATAGATAGACCCACGGTACTCATTACTCACATCAAACATTTTGTAGACCATTAGGTATTACCTGTTAATCCTTACATGCAGAAAATCTTTGAGGTGACGGTTCTTTCTGAGACAGTAAACACCCATCTCGTGGATTCCTCCCCTCCGGAGGAACTGATTTTGGTAACTGTAGCTGTTACAACTATCCATCACTGGTCTGACCACAATCTATAGTTCTCATTGGAAAGTCAGGGGAAGATGAAGTTTAAAAAAAAAAAAAAAAAAAATCATAATTTTTTTTTTCCCCCCAGTGACAAGGAATCCTCATAAGCTCTAATTCCCTTAGTGGAGTGACTACAAGTGGCCAAATGTCAAGGGAACAGATCCAAGCTTTGGCCTAAGAGCTCATGAGAGACTCCCAGGTGGGAGTGGGCAAAGGGGCCAGAAAGGGAAGAGCTAATGAGCGGCAGCCAAAGGGTGAAGGAACAGAGGGCGTTAACGCAAGAGCAACGAACAGACGAGTATGGATCATTCTTGGAGATCCGCCTCATTTTTGCTGACTTCAAATTTTAATTTTAATTTAATTCAGAACTCACTGGACCACAAACAAGGCTGAACAGAATCAGTGGGCACTTTAAAATTATACTGTCATAATCGATGAAAAAATGAGGGTGATAATATCTATAATTCGTGTTGAGATAAAAATTTGACTATTTCCTTTTCCTTTCACGGTCTTCCCCTCAGACAATTACAAAACAAGAAAGCACGGCTTCCGGAAGTGCTTGGAAGAGATTTAAAAGAAACCAATACTGCAAAATGACCTCTCGACGGGGTCTCCGCGGGTCTAGGAAAGTGAGACCACGCAGTGGCTCTGGGAAACGTGTGCCTAAGTCAGCGGGGTCTAGACGGCACCATCAGAGGCTACACCGCCAAACAACCGGCTCCAGAAGGGGTCAACGAGGAGGCCCGTGGCAAGGGGTGGGGAGCCGTGGGGACACACATACCTCCATCTGGCAGTGCACGCCACAAGCCACTGCCCCCCTAGAGTCAGTTTCTCCCCACGCAAATGAGGAAATTAGACAAAACATCCTCGGAATGGGCATGTTTTTTCCTTCAACAATCCTGCCACTTCCTGCTTCCAACCTTCACCACAGAGCCAGCCCGGTCACCTGGCCTGGGATCCTACCGCAGTATTCACCTAAAGGGCCCGCCAGTTCCTCCTCCCTCGGGTGCCCACGCCCCGCGTGCCCGACCTAGCCTGATCATCTGTTCCCCCCGCCAGGCTCCTCGGCCACCCTGGGGTTCCACAGGCCTGACGCCTCCCCCGGCACCCCCCAGGGTGTTCTGCCAAGGGGAAGAAAGGAAAAGCAGCATCCTGGGGAGCCTGCCTGCCGGGGGCATGGCAATGCTCCTCCCCTCCAGGTCCCTCTCACCCAAGAGTGGAACCAGGTCAAACTGCCGACAGCCGAAGGACTAACAACTCGAGAACACCGCCAGGCATTCTTGTTTAAAGACCTTCAGTATAAAACTTAGAGCTCTGCTCAGAAGACAGTCACAAACATGAGCAAAAAAGGTGGGGGCGGGGGCTGAGGAGCACAGATACCAACGATATCCTCGTTTCCAAGGAACCAACTACAAACATAAGAAAGCGAACCAGCTGGGCTCTTTCACTGTGCACATGTTCTGAGACAAGCAAAATGCCCGGAGGGCTACTTTTATTGTGAATCTTCAACTTTTTTCAAAGTCAGAGTATACTTTAAACCACTGAAAATCAAAAGGGTTCTTCTGTACGACCCCTCAGACAGCAGCACGGCATCCGGCAGAACAGGGCTGCTCTGAGCACAGACGCAAAGGTTTACCGGACAGGGTGCCTGCCTCGACCTCCTTTACCAACACACAGCAGTCACCCCAAAGGGCCAACGATCATCACCCCAAAGGACCAACGATCAACGCCTGTCCTAACGCCTTCCTCTACAAGCAATGGAATGGTAGTCGATCGCTTACAGATAAGGATACTGAAGTGTTTCCAGGAGAGATGATGATGGCTGGGACTTGCCTCCGCGGAATCCAGGCAGTAAGAGACGAAGCAGCACCGAGACAGGCCGGGGGTGATCGCGGAAGCCAAGTGCTGAGTGCCGGGTGGTCACGACCAATTCTATTTTTATGAACATCTCAATGTTCCAGTTTCAAGAAGTGATGGCAAATATAGTTGCAGGCACAGAAAGGTATTCATTAGATGTTCTTGAAAATGTGTCATGAGGTATTCTCATGAAGTAAAATTTATAGACTGTAAAATTCACTCCTTTTATCAGATGGGGTACTGTGCTGAGAACGCCCGGATGCGGCCACCGGGTCTGCCACTTATTGGCTCTGAGACCCGAAAATCATTTACCACCCTTGGTCCTCAATGTCCTCTTCTGGAAAAGGGGCACCTCATCTACCTTTTAGAATTAAATGAAACAAATGGCAGAGGATTTCTGCACAGGGCAATTTGTTGGATAAATTTTGATTTCACTATTTTTTAAGACATTCGCTCATTTTAAACAAACTGCTCAGAGAATCTCAGTAAACAGAGAGCTGAGCAGTCACCACCACCCCACCCCCGGTCTGGACACCTGCCTCCCTCCACTGCTCCCCTGGGCCTCCGTGAGACAATTCTCTTCTACCCAGAGGCCAAAGCAACCACTGATCCATCCGCTTTCTGTCTTTACAGTTCTGCCTTTTCTAGAAACTTCCCACAAACGGAATCAAACAACAGGTGGTATTTTGTGTTTGGCTTCCCTGACTCAGCACAGCGTTGTCGCTATGGTAGGGCTCAGGGTTCTTTCCGTATAGCCGAATTCCACTGTATGGACAGGACAGGTCACACCCTGCTGGACACGGAGACCTGCATTCTCGGCCCTCAGGAGTAACGTGGCTGGACATTTGTAAAAAAGCCTCTGCAGGGCCATATGTCTTTACTTCTCTTGAGGCAGATACCTAGGAGTGGAATGCTGGTTCATACAGTAAGCATATATTAAACTTTTTAGGAAAATACAAACTAGGGGCGCCTGGGTGGCTCAGCGGGTTAAAGCCTCTGCCTTCGGCTCAGGTCATGATCCCAGGGTCCTGGGATCAAGCCCCACATCGGGCTCTCTGCTCAGCAGGGAGCCTGCTTCCCTTCCTCTCTCTCTCTGCCTGTCTCTCTGCCTACCTGTGATCTCTGGCTGTCAAATAAATAAATAAAATCTTTAAAAAAAAAAAAAAAAGAAACTACAAACTATTTTCCAAAGCTACTGCACAATTTTATGTTCCTACCAGTAGTTGAGAAGCCTCTAGTTCCTCCACAGCTTGCCCCCCGCGAGGAGTGCTGTGCCCACCTTTTCCATTACAGCATTCTAGCAGGTGGGCAGCGGCCGCTGGGGCTCAAATCCGCACTCTCCTAGCGGTTAGCGATACTGAGCACCTTCCCATGTGTTTATTTGCCCCCCACACCCCATGTACCTCCTTTGCTGAAGTATCCATTGAAATCTTATGCTAATTTTTAAAAATTTGATTGTTAATCTTCTTGACTTGTAAAAATTCTTCTTATAATCAGGTCCTCTATGGGATATATGATTTACGTGTGTTTTGTCCTGGTTTGTGGCTTGAATATTCATTTTCTTAATGGTATACTGTAAAAGGCAAAAATTTTAATTTAATATTCATCAAATTTTTCTTTCGATGTTCCTGCTTTTTGTATATTATCAAAGAAATCTTTTATTAACCCAAAATCATAAAGATGGTCTCTTACACATCCTTCTAGAAGTTTTAGTCTTACGTTCAGTTTTGTGGTCTATTTCCATAATTTGTTCCTTGCTGGAGAAAACCAGTGATAAAACCGTATTGCAAAATGACCCCTTTAAAACACATGATAAATGTGGTTATATCTGCTTCTATGTAGTTACGCTCAAACATACAAACATAAATAGAAAGAGAAAAGCCTAAACAGATATACACCAAAACAGCAGATAGGTACTTAGGTTGTAGAGAGTTTTAGTTTCTCCTTTTTTGGTGGTACTCAAGAATAACATATAATAAAGTGGTTTCAGAACGCCACACTCCAAACCGGAGGCTCCAGAATAGAAGCAGCGGACATCGTGGAGGTTAGCAGGACAGGGGGGAAAAGGGGCTACTGAGACCTTGGAGAGTCTCACAGTCAGAAAAAGAGCTGACCGAGCTCCACTTCCAAGGAGGAGGAACGTCTGGAGAGCCTGGCCACAAGCTGGGCACGCAGAATGCAAAGTCCTCAAGACCACAGCAAGAATCAGGATGAAGGGAAAAACATGTGTTTTAGAAAGCTCCTTCTTCTGAAAAGTACATTTTAAAAGGAAAAACTGGTATCTTCTCGAACACTGGTAATTCTTATATGCTGCGTTTTTAGCAATACAGTGGCCAGAGTTACGGGGTGTGCTATACAGTTCTTCGTGAATTAAATTTAATTATAACGACCACTGGAAGATTCCCATTTTTGCCCGAAGCTCTTATCCTTCTATCCTCAGCCAATGAACTTCAGATACAAGGTAGACCTTCACTGTCAATCAGCCATAACAAACGGCGTACTTATTTCAGAGGCGGAGGGACTGGCGTCTGCTGCTGTGAGCACCTCTGAACGACACGGGCGGCGGCTTCATTATGCGGGCGAACTTTTTGATTCCTGTTTCTCTGGATCCCAGGTTGTATTTTCCAAAGAATTTCCAGTCCACAAGAGAAACAGCAGAGGCGGCATGTGATGGATGTGTTCGGTCCACTCCACCTCCTCAGAGCTCCGACCCCCAGGCAGACGCTTCCTGCAGCTGCAGCCGCGCAAGGATGCTCTCTGGATTTTTCTGGCAATAGCTGGTCGTTTAGGGCAACAAAATCCTGTGCGTTCCTTAACCCACGAGCACTTCCCTTTACACGGCAAATACTGCCATTTGTCTCTCCTGAAGTCATTAACGATGCACAGAGCAGGGGAAAGCTTGGAAGTGAACGTTTTAAGGACGGGCAACACCGCGTCCACTAACGAGTCTGGTGAACGACCCCGACAAATGTCATTAGTAAGACGTCCACAGCGCTTCCCTGGCATCGCGGCCCGTTCCAGGCACCACACGACCGTGAGTGAGTTAATCATCGCAAGAAACCGGAGTGGGTACTACACTGTCCCCACTTCAGGGTGGGGAAACTGAGGCCGGGGACCGCGCAGTAAGCCGCCGGGTCAGGGTCGCTATGGTAACACGGTGCCCCGAGGGTAACCCGCAGGCCAAGCCACACCGGCCCCAGCCTACCTCCGCTCCCGAGCATCTGGAGGGCATCCTGGTGGAGGACGGCCCTTCAGACCGCCTCTCCCGCAAACGCGGGGTGCGAGGACGCGGGGTGCGAGGACGCTCAGGCACTCGTCGCCAGTCTCCGCTCCGTCAGCCCCGCTTCGCTGCACTTGAGAGCACGTTCCCGGACGCCCTGCCGCCCGCCGCACCACGGCCGCCTACTTAAGGCAGGTGTTCGCCGTCCTAAAGACGGGAAGAGACCCCACTGCCCTGTGCCTCCGACAGAGACGAGAAGCAGCTCCTCGTCCTCTCGGCACCCCACACACCAACAAGCCAGACCCCCGCACCCCACTCCTTCGCACTCGCCTCCAAACCATCCGGTGCAGTAAAAAAATCAGGCTGATGCCTTTGAAACCAGTATTTTACTGCGTGAGGTCAAGACGAAATCTAGTAGTAGCACAACCACAGATGACACTTTTTTGGCTCCAAACAAGACAAATTCCAAACAGGCAATTTCCCAAGAAATAAAAAGCATCATCAGCTTTTAAAGTCTATAGCTACTGGCAGGTTCTGGTGCTTTCACCAAGGTCTAGAAACAGTCAAGGCATCCATCAAGGCCCCAGCAAGAGGACTGCAGTTCTTTTACTTAAAGCACCAGATTGATTTCTGAGGTACATGTAACAGTAACAAAATCACTAAAAGGAAAAAATTACCAGTTTTAAGTACAATCAACTAGAATTCACTTTCCTCCATGAATCGTGCACTCCCCTGCCTGCGTGTCCTCAACCACCACCAGCCTGTGCCCTCCCCACCACCTCCAGTGCCACCAGCTTCAGCCCAGCCCAGAGCAGGCACCTCTGTCCAAAGGGATCGAGGCTCCCTGGCCCCAAGACCCCCACTGAGAGGACAGGGCCACGCCATGCCTGCACCAGACTCTCCCAGAGAGGGTGGGTCACAACATCCCACCGTGACTCATCCACATTCTTGAGGAGACAGAGTCATACCGGATGGTTAACAAAATTTTTACAAAGACTGCTTCTTAGAATTTATTACTTTTTATAGTAAGAATATAAAAAAGGTAATCTGAATATAAGATCTTATCTTCATATCCTTCCATTATTAAATACAAAGCCAGACATATCTGACCAGGAAACGTGTTCTGAAAAATATCACCTCCCTAAATTGATTCTGAAGGATCCTGTCAGAATTAAGATAGTATCTGCAAGGCTTTTGTAGTCCTTGGGGGGAAAATGTTTCTGGAAACAAGGAATGAAGCTTATTATTTTCCTTTTATATCAATTTATTTTTAACAAAGATGCCGGTGAAGACTCTAGCATGGTTACCTTCTAAGTAATCACCTTGGGAAGCTAGACTCATTCGAGCACCCACTACAGAAACGCAGCCAGTGCTCCAAGCCATCTGGAAGCTCTCTTTCCAAATTGCCTATTATAGCCTGTGGCACATTCTCTAATGTAGTAAACTGTTACTCTTTCAGAACCTATTAGAATTTGGGAAATAAGTAAACTATTCCATGCCAAGTATAGGTGAACAGAATAATGAAACTTGGCTACTCTGTGGGAAGAAAAAAAAAAAAAGTCATGAATGTACTTGGTAAACCAGATATCTAATTATTGCATAACAGACCTCCCCCAAAACATAGAGACTCAAATCAATGACTTATTATTTCTGATGATCCTGTGGGTTGATTAGGTTATTCTTGAAAATTATAAATAAAATCATTAAAAATTATAAATGACTGCAATGGAATACTGGTATTCACAGCGCTAGCCATGGTGTTTAAAATTACTTCAGCTTGTGTGCAAGGCCTTCAAAGTGCCCAGAAATGTTGGGCTGGCTATATGCTACTTTCATAAGATGATTAACGGAACTTTTATTTTTATCTTTTTTCCTAAAACTGTCAAAGCAAATTTGACTGCCAGAGAGGTCCACCTACACCTCTAGGCCTAGATTTCCAATCACTTCCTCTGTTTTTGTTTTTACTTAGTATGGATCTTGTGATTTGCAGACAACCTACATTTTAAGAAAAACGAGCAATTTATTCAGAGTTCATATATGTACAGAACTAATTCATTAATATTTTCAAAGTAAATCTGACCAAGTGAAGCCATAAAAATCACCCTCTCCCTTTCCCCTGGCAATCATCTCAGAACACAGTTCCTCCTAACCTCCAGGAAAGGTTCTGTTATCGCTGTTACCGGAGTAGTCATGCCTCATCCTCCAAGTTAACAAATAACACAGCCAAACACAGCAGTCTAAGAACGACAGGACAGGAGCCGAGTAAAGTATTACACTTAAAATGCAATGTATTTATCTGTAGTCAACTCTGGGTTAAAAGTCCTATTCAAAAGCAGGTTTTAATCTTTAAAAACGGCTGTAGCTACAGGTACAACTTGAACTCTTACCATACTTTCGTTGTTTGGTACATAGAAGCAAAATCTTAAGTTACTCTAAAACAAACGGCAGATCAGAAGTAAGTTTTCCTCTTGGATACAGTTATCTCTGAAAGAATATTGATTTTTAAAACATTTAAATTCAGAAAATGAATTTTCAGCTAACTTTGAAAAAGGAAAACCTCAGTCATTTAACAACGGAGAGGAAAAATTAACTCAGTAAAATGGGCAATTTGTTCACCCGCTGGAACTGAATATATAATCCACCGTCAGAAACCACAGCAGAGCAGGAACTGAGAGAAACACTCTTTATTACGTGCTGTATTTCGTGCTATGACCCAAAAAACCCAGCAGCTTTCAGTTAAGACGCCAAGACCCTCCACTTACTGCACTTCCGTCTGCCTCCCCCAAAACCCCACAGCTGGAAGGTTCTTCAATCTCTACTTGCAGATCCTGCCCACCAATTTCTAGGTCAGGACCATCAGGGGAAATACTACAAACACCCAGGCCACTTAGTCCACAGACGTGCCCTGGACACTTAACAATGTGCCATCACATCCTACACCCGGGGAGCCCAGATCTGAAACACGGATGCACACTCCCTGACCCAAGAAGCAGACCCATCCCACAGGGGAGGCTGAAATGAAACATGTAACGGACACAGGAAGTGTCGAATTCAAGTGACAAGTGCAACGAAAGATTAAGGACAGGGTCCTGTCAAGGAGTCAGAGAAACCTCGCAGCGAGTGACCCTCAAGCTGAGAACACAGGGACGAATGGCAAAGAGGAGCAGGGCCCTGCGAAGGGCGGGCGCATCCTCCACGAACAGAACAAAGGCACCCACACACCTCAGTGAGGAGCGCAGTGGCGGCAGGGCCACCCGACAGAATGACGCAGTAAGGCAAAAGCCCCTAGGACAGTATGGCTGGCTCCTGGAAGACACTATTGCCATGGCTGTTTCTCCCACCCTATGGTGGGACAGGGGTGGGGACAGAAGCCAGAGTCTGAATCACTGGCGAGTGGCCAGGGCCCTGCCTTCATGGCCCTGCTCCTGTCAGTCAGCAGAGAATTGTGCTCTAATTCCTGGATAACTCTACCTCAGGTGACCTCTTAATCACAGCCATTTACCTTGGGAATCCCAATGCTTGCTACATCCTTTCCCACAAGTCTGTCTGGACCCCTTTTGATAAATCTAACAGACTCAGCCTGAAGCTGAAGCCCTTCTCCACAACTTCCTGTCTGGGCAATTGTACAGCGCGCTACATCTAACTTAAGAAACCAAAATTTAGCAAGAGAATGGCAGGAAAAAAACGATGGTAATGAGAATACATAATGCCACAGCCCCAGCGAGCTTCTCCAATATCCTCTCCATAAAGTCCGGCCAATAAAATGACATCAAGTGTAGAAATGATCCTTAGTTAACAACAGTCTCTTCTTAGTCAAAGAAGCTGGAACTTGTTTTACTGTTTGAAGGCGGCACATCATTATCATTTTCCAAGAACTAATAGGCTTAAATCATTCAACAAAGAATAATATTTTCTTGAAAGAAGATGGCTTTGTGCCTTTCAAAAGAAAGACACCATTCAAAGAATATTTAGCAATTCTGCCTTAATAATCTAAAATCTAATAGTACTGAATTTTTTTAATCAAGGTAAATTCTATTTATTTAAATAACTCACAACTATTTTTAATGGAAACTAGAAATGATGAATATTTAATATCTGAAGATCAGTTTTGGAGAATACTTTTCAAGAAAAGACTTTCCCATAGTTCTTAATAAATCAGAAGTAGTACATGTCTAGAAATGAGCTATCTTGCCACTATTCACAAAGACTGGAGTTTAACTAGAAGAAGGGTTTTCACAACTAACCCATTTGGGCGAGCACATCCCAGGCTCTGTGCCATGTAGTCCCATGATGACTCGCCTGATTCCAGAGGGGTTCTGAGGTTACAGGCATTAGCAAAAGTGGTTCTTGAAGTTGAGTCCGTAGTAGTCAACCATAGGCTTGACTGAGCAAGATCAGGGGGGCCAAGAGGTTCTAAGAACACAACCTAGCTAGAGAGCCTAATGCAAAGGTGTTCTTCCTCACGGCACCATGTCAAGAATAAAATCACCCAAGCAATGCAGCTAATCCATGCTTTTTACAATGCCCCAAACTCCCACCATTGTAGTTTCATATAAAGGTTGTGTTGCGGCTTCCGTAGGGTCTGAGTGAAAGATTAAACGAGAGAGTTAACATCTCTCATTTAGAAAGGGCAGGACCAAATGATCTGAAATCTCCTGAATCTCTAAAACAAATACGCCAGCCCTCCGTTCTTTCATTGCAACTGTGTTTTTGTAATTACAGAATAACAGTGTAATAACAAGATTAGTGCCAAGCAGTAGACTGATAAGCATTTCAAGACTATAGTCTAACTTGCAAGCCAATCCAGAATCACTTAAAGTTGTTAATCATTAACCACAGCGAATGGACTTTGATAACCTTTGCATATAAAGTGTTTAGATTATCCAATGAATGACACATGCAAATTTAAGTTTAAGATTCTTTAATACTTCATAAGATACCTTGCAGCTGGAAGGTGCTTAACAAATGAAAACAATAATTAGGATTATCTAAGAACACTGGACTCAGCAAAAAACACTACATTTGCTCTCAATTCACTCTCTCTGACTGTGGGCAAGTCACTTAACCTCCCAGGCACCAAATGCCTCATCTACCATAAGAAGGGATTACGGCAAGGTTATCACAACCTCTTCTAAAGGCAGAAGAATTATTTCAACTCATTCAACCACCATTTAGTGGCAGTGCTCCATTTCACATATAATGTATCCTGAAAAACATGAATGTTCTGAACGACAGGCATAAAATGCATGGTAATTTCAGCTAGGTTCAGAAGTGTGTGATTTCCAATCACAACTTATCTTTGCTATTAAAGAACCACCCCCCAACCCCGCCGCAATGAAAGTAATATTACCTGCAAAATGGCCACTTTTGGTGGGGAGAAAGAAAATATAGATAAGCAGTAATCCCATTACCCAAGGACAACCAGCAACCATCACTAACATTTAAATAAGGCTCACTTAGAGTTTTTTAAATTTATATAAACACAAACACATACATAAATTTAAAAAAAAATTAGTAAATCCCACATACACACACACACACCACCAACTAAATAAACAAAAAATGAAGTGCTCAGAAAAAGCCAGGAGGTCCTCAAAAAGTGCTCAGGATGAGTCAAAACTTGACCAGGCTCCCACTGGCTAACCTGGAACAATTCCAATAAAAATAGTATGGATAATAATCAATAGAACTAAATGAGAACTTATGTGCCTATTCTGATATAAATAAGTAAATAAGGAAGGCTTTTTCTTACAGTAGGATTCCAACTAGGAAGAGTAAAATAAGTGAAGGAATTAGAAAATTATCATTTGGCAAATACCAGAGTAAAAATTATTTTACCCAAAACCATCAATGGGTATAAAACTTATGAGCGAAAGTACAATGAGAAACGAGACTGAGATACTTAGAGTTTCAAAGAAAATCCACACAAGATACTCATTAGTTACAAAAAGAAACACGATTAATTCTACAAAGGAGATCATCAGGAACCCTTCTAAGTGATGACTGGACGGACAGTGAGCCTCCCGATGAAATGCACAGAGAGGAACACAACTTCACTTCGGCAGCATTTCTAACAAAAATGAATAATCTGCATCTAGTTAGGAGGAAAAAAGCACACAAATCCAAACTGAGGAACACAGCTAGAACCAACTAGCTTCAATTCTTCAAAACTGTCCAGGTCCTGACAGGTAAGGAAAAACTAAGCCACTCTTCCAGATTAAAGACTAAAGAGCCATGAGACAAACTTGCGTGAGCCGGGAACTAACCCTGCACCAGAGAAGGACTTTACTGAGACAACAGACAAGATGTGCCTAAGGTTTGTGAATGAGGTAATATATGGAATCAGTGTAATTGTCCTGATTTTAATCGTTCTACTGTGGATGTAAGAGAATGTCCTTGGTTTTAGGAAATACACACTGCGGTATCTGGAGGTAAGACAGGCATCATGCACAACTTCATCACATGTTTCAGGGAAAAAAAATAAGATGATAAGAGATACAATATATAGAAGGAGGGGGACAAGAATGATATAACAAGTGTAGTAAAATACCAACTAAATAAGTAAAATAAGTAAACTAAATAAGTAAAATAAGCGTAGTAAAAATCAGTGTAGTAAATTAATAGTAACATTTGGGAAAGCTGGGTGAGAGGTACATGGGATTTTTTTTTTGCGCAATTTTTCCAGCGTTTTTGGATATCTAACATTATTTAAATACATTTTACATATGTACACATGTATGCATGCATTGGTGAAGATCTTTCTGTAAAAAACAGATACATCTCCAAATCATTATCTGTAGAGGCTGTGGAATATACCCTGAGTTATTCAACATCCCCAACTCCGCCACCGGCAGGGTCTAAATCTTCCACCACACGCTGGAGCGTACTGTTGGATCACAGCAGAATTCCCAGAATAAAATTCCTCTCTTGAAACAGGGATTTTACATGAACTTAAATCAAGTTTCTATCAAGATATCTAGAGACACCAGACACCCTAACATGTAATGTAAAAATAAATCAAGTCTTTAAAATGCCTCACCCTTGGGGTGTCTTGGGTGGCTTAGTGGGTTAAAGCTTCTGCCTTTGGCTCAGGCCCTGGTCTCAAGGTCCTGGGATCGAGCCCCACATCGGGCTCTCTGCTCTGCAGGAAGCCTGCTTCCCCCTCTCTCTCTGCCTGCCTCTCTGCCTACTTGTGATCTCTCTCTGTCAAATAAATAAATAAGATCTTTTTATAAAAATAAATAAATAAAAATAAAATGCCTCACCCTTACCCTCCAGCTTGTGGGGCCCCTATAAAACAATGAAGAAAGAAACTGATGAGGATAAACCTTTATATTGTTACCAAGAGACCACACACGGGCCTTATTTACTTTACTTCCCCCGACAGACTTTAAAGAGAGAATGAAGGGTGTCTCAGTAGATGGAAGACATGACCCTCGATCTCAGGGTTGCAAGTTCAAGACTCAACCGGGTGCAGAGATTACTTCAAAAAGAGATATTTAAAAAAAGAAGAAATTGAAAGTGAGAGCAGAAATACAAAGAGAAAACTAACTACCCCTACCTGCTTCTACAGAGACCCCAAACTGGGTGACAAAACAGCAGGAGTCCTGTTTATTTATAAAATTACATACATGCCAGGAAGTCAAAAGAAGAGGAGAGGGATGGAAAGGATACTGCATGGGACACTGCGGGGATCTCCACACCTGAACGGACAGAGCCCACGGCCTGAACCTGCTGGTGGCCTGCAGGGCCAGGAGCCGGCCAGGCCTGCGGAGGGAGCAAACGTTCTTGCTGAAGTACTGAGAGAGCTCGGGGAAGGTAAGACAGGCCCTTCGGAGCAGCCGAGGCTTGGGGTGTGGTGTCTGCACAGGTGCATCAGAGAACACGTAGTCGGGAGCACCTGAGTGGCCCACTCGGTTGCGCAGCCAACTCCTGATTTCGGCTTGGGTCATGTTGGGGGGCGGGGGTTGTGGGATCGAACCCTACTGGGCTTTGCACTCAGCGCGGAGTCTGGGATTTTTCTCTCTTCCTCTGCTCCCCTCCCCGCTCACACGTGTGTGCACCCGTGCTTGCTCTCGCTCATGCACGCTCTCTCTCAGATAGAGGACAGATAGATAGATAGATAGACAAAATCTTTTAAAAAGGAGCACCCACTCAATGGTGACCATGACTTTCAGGAGGTTCAGAATTCTCCTCACCATCACGTGTAGTATTTGTGGGGCCTCTAAGAATGTAAGTGTAGTCTTATTCCCCAGTTTCATATAAATTAGCCACAAAAATGTATGTGGAAACCATCCAGCAGAAGCCCGTGTCAGATGAGCCACTCTGAAGGTCGATCTTACATCTGCTAAGGACGTGACTGCCTAACTGGCTACAAAGTATTTTTTGAATGACGTATAGTAACATCTCTTGTTTTTGACCATGAGAATGAGGTAATGGTGAATGATTCCACCATCTGAAAATACTATGTTGAACATAAAAGAACTAGCTTCAGAATTGGGTCTGACACTGCTTTTATAAAAGGAAATGGTTAATTTTTTATGTGTTCATACTCTCAAAGTACAGACAAACAGAAAATCTGGTCAACTTATCATCAGTTAGAATTTAAATTCCACTAACCCCCCAAAAAGCAATTAAATTTGGCAATATATACTTGCGTTATTCCATCTGTATGTGTGGCCATTGTATATGTTCCCCTAAAACAAAAATGGAACCAAATAACAGTACTGATTTTTAAGTTGCTTAATGCACTTACAGTGAACTGTGTCATTACATATTATTATAGTATTTATCATTTCAATGACTGCATAAAATATTTTTAATCAAAAATATGTATCACACAATAAACATTAATTCAAAATAATTATACTAATAGAAGCTGCATGGAAATGAAGTTTAGACAGAACCTCCCAGTCTGAACTCCTGTAATTAGAGCACCTACGGACACAGATTTCTGAGTTACTTCCCAGTACTCATTCCTACCGCCAGTGGAAAGCTTTCTAAAACACCCAGTGTTCTCCAAATCCCGTAACCTGCTAAGAACAATTACATGGCATTTGTCCTTAACTATGATCACTCTTTCACCTTCCAAGTAAACTATGCTTTGCAAAGTAATCACTTCTAATATGCAGACTATCATAAAAACAAATCAATACCACACTCAAGTTTTTGAAACTCTGATTTAAAGGGCGGTCCAAATTTAGCTCTGAGGATGGGTGTTGTCTACAGAGAATTTGGGTCCAACGGAAGGAATAACAAAGCAGGTCAAGTCAGTGAGTTGATGTCCTTCTGTTAGGCAGAACTTGCCCTCTTCTAGTCTTGGCCTGTAAATGCTAACAGAAAGGACAAAGACACCTGTTTCGTCAGGTGTCCCGCGACATTCATTTTATTCACTGCCTCATGGGCAGTTCCGATTTACAAAAACCTGGTGTCCCAGCACAGTTACTAACAGCACTCCCTTTCATTCTCAAAAATATTCTGCTTAGTACAACAAATTATCTGGTAAGCGACTTTAGGCTTCCAAGAAGTTACTATGGACACTTGTTTTGAGATAACGCATATATTACTGAGATAACGTGTATGTTACTGAGATAATGTGTATGTTACTGTTATTATTAATGTTAAATGGGCTCCTCTTCTCTACAAAACCACATTATCTCCAAAAATTAGATGAATCATTCTTCCAGAATTTCTTTTTTCACATTAGGGTACATTAACACCTAATTTGAGTTTTTATTACCATTTTAAATTCCTTCCATTTTTTTTTCACATCTTTGATATGCCAACATCCCTGTATGTTGAATATAAACAAAAAAGAAGGGGGGAAAACACCAGTAAATGAGCTATTTAAGGTAGTTATTGAATACAGAGAGGTTAATCAATAATATCAGGATCTCACCGTGGAGAAGCAGGGCTACCACTTCAGGGAGATCTACAGCTTTCCACTGCTGACCCACAGTAGAGGATGCCTACGAAACCATTCACACCCCAAAATGGTGTAAAGCAAAGCAGCAATGACCATTTTGTAAAAGCCAAAATCCTCTTCCAATTTCTTTCTGCCAACAAAAACTGGTCCTTTAAAGCAGGTCTTTCATAAAAGACAAGTGATGTAACACGAACTTTCTGAGAGCAAGAGAAACCTGTACTCAGAACCTCAAGACTTCTCTCCTGGTAACTGTTCTCTCCAGACTGCAACTTCCCTGACACAGCTGACTTCTCTGAGTCCTGAGAATGGTCTACGTCGTCAGAATGAACTTCCCTACTCATTCCATGACTTAATCATTTTTGAGAACAGAGTATTATAAATTACACTCTACGTGTTAATGATGAAAGTAAGTGGACAGTTTGCTCTGCCCATTTTCAAACTTGTGGTGAAAAAATTCTAAGTGCATACTGCAGGGCCAGAAAGTGATTTGTGGACAGCAACTCACTTCTAATTTCTAGAAAAGTGATTTCCAAGTCCATGGGTGCGGAGTGCAACATACCTATTTTCCAATTAGCTCTAACTGGCTTGATAAATGCTATGACAACTTGAATATCCAGGCCCTGCACCCTGGGGTGGGACCCAGATCCAGATACGCAGGGATGGGGCTGAGGGCCGACACACCATCACGGTCAACACACCACGTCAGCAGGGCTTCCCAGGTCCTGCGCCCCCTTGAGGCAGGGCAGCAGTCCTGCAGAAGCTGGGGGGGAGTCAGCCTGCCCCCACCCTTATAGGAGAGCTAGCTGGGCTAGTTAATTATAGATGTATCAATCTCAGGAGAGGGGCACTGTTACCTAATTCAACAGGGAAATCCTAGAAGCACTTGTGGGGATACAAACTGATTAAGTTACTATACAGTGTTAGCTGGCTTTCTTTCCAAGAGCCACAGGTGTCAAAGGAAGAGCTGTGTATCTAAATTTGTCCTGAGATACTTGGGGAGTAGACCAGGCCAACCATTCACTTCTGTGTGAGGAGGAATTTTTTTTTAATATTATTTATTTATCTATTTATTTGAAAGAGTGAGTGAGAAAGACAGAGTACAGGAACGGGCAGAGGGAGAAGCAGGCTGAGCCTGATGTGGGGCTCGATCCCAGGACCCTGGGATCATGACCTGAACCCAAGGCAGACGCTTAAACGACTGAACCACCCAGGCGCCCCAGGAATTTCTTTTTAATTTAGTGAGTTCTTCCAAGATAGAGGAACCAGGTATTTGCAAAGGCCCAGAAGCGCCACAAGTCACTGCCCCAGGCAAGTGGGTCTTCAAATGAATTAGTAAGGGACAGAGAAGGCAAATTAAAGAAATATTTTTGCTGAAATTTCGTGCGCCTGAAACATTTAAACAGGCAGGAACTGAGTAAAGCCAATACCCCAGCCTCCAAGAGAGCCCGTGTGTCTACAGGAAGGCCATGAGAACGAAGCTTCGAGGGAGCCAATACCAATCTCTCCTCTGGCTCAAGTCTCCTGTAGAAACAGACATTTTGTTTTCCCTCACTTTTAAAAGTAATCTCTTATCGGCAAATAGATACACCAGTTTTTCAAATATTTATGTAAGTTGCTGACTTTATGCTTTTCCTTTTAGATTGCCTGAACTTGCTATTACGTCGGTCACCAGGCTTCCTGACACAACCTAGTGGGTCTTCCCTCCAGCTGGCTGGCTCTGCCTAGTGCAGGCCTCACTCTGGCCAGGTACCCCGTCAGGGCCATGTGTTCGCAAAGACCACTGGGGAAAAGGAAACAATCCCTTTAAACAGTCATCTTCCCTCTATTCAAAATGTGCAGCCTATATTAGATCAAGCCTGTAACTTTCCTTGTCATAGATTCATTCACTAACTACTATGTAAACTAGCTTCTATTGACCAAAAAAGGCCAATCGTCTGTGCCAGATATGAACGAACTTCTGAACATGCTCAGAATGGCAGCGTCTCAACTCTCTGCAATCCCAAATGAACTACAGACCTCCTTAAAGCCCAGGCTGGCAGAAATAGCACCAAATACATTCCGGAGAGCACGAAAAGGAAGAGCATTCACCGTGAATCTATCCAGTGCCCTGGTCATGTGTCAAGCTAAGATGGGAATTATCCTAAGTTCTCCAAGACCACATACTTAGGATAAAGAGGAACTGCTATTTTGGGGTTTTTCGGGCTTAACCCTTTCCCAGCTCTCTCCAATCCAATTCATCAGAAATACCAGGTGCTTGGGAACAGATTAACAATTTCAACATTCCACTTGCAGCTGGGCTAGAGATTTTAGTCCAGATTTGATAATAAAAACAGCACCAAGTATTAAACTGTGGGAGAAGTCCCAGACTTTTATATGATATTCCAAAGTAGACAAAGGCTACGTAAGTCTTATGCCAACATCCTCACTACAGAATAATTTCACATATAGACAATTTACAGTACCATCATGATCGAGGAAAATACTAAAAATAGAAATAAACATAATTGTAACATCTGTAGTAAAAGCCCAAGACCAACATTAAAGAATTATTCATGGAAAAACATTTTCACTACAATGAGCCAAAGGTCAAGTGCTAAAAATACATGTAATGTGCAAACAAGTGCATGGGTTTACTAAAGTATTCATTTCCCAGGACTTCGGCTGGAACTACAGCACTGGATGTAGTTCCACCCAAACTTTCCAGGCTAAACAGCAACATAGGATTTGATCCACAGGACAAACCTGGAAACTGGTGAGGAATTACAGCGGAAAAGCTGAAAAGCGGAGACAGGCGAAGGAGGAGCTCAAAGTCATTACTGGATGGGACTGCCTCCTTCCTCTCCTTTACCATCCCTGTTTATAGGTTATCAGCACCGGTGCAGCGGAAAAGGATGAAAATGAAGGCAGAAAGAGCATTCAAAAATAGGAAACACCTTTCAAAACATAAGAGTCGGTGTAAGGAATGGAAAAATAATGGATCTGATTTTACAGGTCACCAAAAAAATAAATTGTATTAATTAATACTCATGTCTACTGAACTGTTTAATTTAAAAGTTCCAGCTGAGGGGCGCCTGGGTGGCTCAGTGGGTTAAAGCCTCTGCCTTCGGCTCAGGTCATGATCTCAGGGTCCTGGGATCGAGCCCCGCATCAGGTTCTCTGCTCAGCAGGGAGCCTGCTTCTCCCTCTCTCTCTGCCTGCCTCTCTGCCTACTTGTGATCTCTGTCAAATAAATAAATAAAATCTTAAAAAAAAAAAAAAGTTCCAGCTGAGCAGGGGCACCTGGGTGGCTCAGTCAGTTAAGAGTCGGACTCTAAATTTCCACTCAGGTAATGAGATCGAGCCCCAAAGACACCCAGCATGGAGCCTGCTTAGGACTCTCTCCCCCTCTCTCTCTGCCCCTCCCCTCACAGGCAAGCTCTTTCTCTCACACACAAAAAAAATATTAAAAAAAAAAAAAATAAGTTCTAGCTGAGCAGTTAGGAGCAGGGACAAGGAAACAGGTTCAAATCACCCACCCTTAACCAACTCTTGCCTTGGGCTGTTTAACTACTCTGTACCTCAGTTTCCTCACTTATTCAATAAGTGATAGCGACAAGGAGCCCAGCAGGTGTCACAGCAGGGACAGCCAGGAAGGGTGAGGGGCACCAAGATCACCAGAAACCGCATCAAAGATGTACTCAACTCCAACAAGCGCAGTTTGCCTTTTCACAAAAGTGTATTTTACACTTTTTACTTTGGGTCACTTAGCAGAAGCCACAAATAAAACACCAGTGATTTTATAAACTTTGCATTCACATATCAGAAATTATAGTCTATCCTGATGTTTCCAGTCTAACTTCTCAGCTGGTGAGGAGGAAAGCGAGGCTACAATTATGAAAAAAGCAAAGATGGATGGAAGCTTTCTCTCAGCAAGCTACAAGAACGGGGTCTGCTCCCAGCTCGACCAGGAATGGCTCAGCGGCAGAATAAAAATTTCAATGACAAAACACACTCATCCCTGTAAGAAAGGCAAAGCCCTCCTTTTATTATTTTAATAATTCCTCCCTTCCCCTCCCCCTATGTCTCTTTCTCTCATTGTTTTACAAGAAAATACATCATTTTAATAATCAGGAAACCCACAAAATGTAACACCTACATAACAGGAACTCCTTGAAGCATTCCATATAAAACAAGCACTCCCGTCCTCTCTTACTCAACCGCAGTTCTATGTGGACTCTTAAATAAAAATTCAAATGCAAATCCCAATCCTACCGTCCCTTTTTTCCTTCCTAAACTCAAAAATTCTAACAACAAAAGAAACAACTTGTTCAGATTGAACAGGACTGACTGTGGTTGCTATACACACACTCCCGGGTACAATGATCTTCAAAAGCACAGACTCAAACGTGCATCCCAACCAACAGCCAAGTAGATGCCACAGATAGTGCGAAGGACTGTGGGTGATAAAGTGAGTCAAACAAAGCCCATGACACCTGTTTACACGGAGAGAGTGGCAATTCTCTTTGCACTCTAGAGCCTCAAACACCAACAAAAACCGCCTGGTAATTTTTACCTTTTCTTAAAAATCCTTCCTGCCCCGATTAACGGTTCATTGGAGAGTAGAGCTCCAGTCCTCGCTAGTCCTATATACTGCATTTTGAAATGGTGAGGGGAAATAGCATATAATACATTCCATAACTTACCAAATTACTGCACTTTGACATTATAATTACACACGTAAGAAAGACCAAAACTGGCATTCCATAAAATACTATCGTGTTCCCATTCGTGAAGTGAGGCTGCTCTGGCCAAGTAACTTCTATCTCCTGACTTTCCCTCGTGTTGGTAAGCACTCGTGCTCCGATTTGCTCACATATTACTGAACATTCATATAAACCTGTAACCATGGCTCTGTTCGCCACGAAGGCACTACTGGCTCACACTGGCACAACGGAACCCTGAGTCGCTAGGCCCTGGAGCTGCGAACAGCAGCCGCTGGTCACTGACATACAAAGGACAGGCCACCACTTCAGAACTGGATGCAAGCAAACCCACGTGCCTCTGTCCAGGTGAGGGTGACCCTGCCTGCTCTGTGGCAACTCGACAAACCATCAACCAGAAAGTTCCATCAGGACACCAAGGATACAGCCTTTCACTTCAATTTCAAATGAGTCCAAATTTAGACTGTGCTCTGGAACAACATGAAAAACTATCTTGAAGCATGTTTTTATAGTTCTCTAATATCCACTGGATGACTCACAGTTATGTATCATAGAGGCCAGGTACTTTTATTTCTAAAAAAGGAATATGTTTGAGTGTTGGAGCAAGGGGAGGGGGGCAGCCTAGTGCTCTAAAGCTTGGTGACTAGGCAAGAAAAACAAGAAAGAAGCTGGTTCATCTCCTGCTCAGGAAAAGTGATTTTAAGGACCAAGGGCTTGTTTAAAATGTCACACTTAACTCAAGTTTGCAATTTATACTCCAGCATGGTCTCATGAATCTAGTCAACATTTAAACACTACTCAGTAGCGCTAATTGGTTCTAACTCTTAAAAGTCTGTTTAACAAGCTATTCAAAACTCCCTGGTCCTGAGTTGCCTAAAACAATATTTTGAAAGCATTTACTAGGGCACAACTAGGAATCAGTTTTTCCAGCAGTTCCTCCCAGGCTGAAATACTCAGAAGAGCAAAACTGTCTTCTCTGACTAAGAGAAGAAAAACTTCACATTCCCCATCTCCCGCTCATGTCTACCACCTAGAAGGGGTACCCAGAAGGGGTCTACTCATTGGGGAAGGTTTCAGAAGTTTCAAGGAATCATCAAGGAAGTAACAGTTGTCTATCTCACTTTACAAATGACAGAAACCGACCCATCTGTAAGAGGAACAGGACAGATGTGTGCCTTGCAGTTAGATTTTCCACAGATGTATACTCCAACAACGGGATTACTCCCTAACTATGCAAAGTTTGGTTGATCCCATCTGTCAAATATACCGCTCTCTTTGCTAACTCAAATCACCTGTAGGAAAGAACGATTTATAAAACTATGAACAAGCCCTATAAGCCATCACATAAACCCTTGAAACAATTATAGCTCCTGTTAAAAGTTCTATTAGTGGCCGTGAAGTACTTCACACACACACCCACAATTTTAGATAAGGCAACATGAAATGTTAGTGATATTAAACGCAAGGCTTAAAAACTTATCCGGCAAAAGTGAAGGCTACATAAACAGGCAAATACTTTTTTGCAAGCGGCAGTAAGAAAACACTTCATTTAAATTTGTTATGAGGGGCGCCTGGGTGGCTCAGTGGGTTAAGCCTCTGCCTTCGGCTTGGGTCATGATCTCAGGGCCATGGGATAGAGTCCCGCATCGGGCTCTCTGCTCAGTGGGGAGCCTGCTTCCTCCTCTCCCTCTGCCTGCCTCTCTGCCTACTTGTGATTTCTGCCTGTCAGATAAATAAATAATCTTAAAAAAAATTTTTTTTAATTAAATTTGTTATGAAAATACATGTCATGAATTAGCCAAATTCAAGCAAGTTTACTTCTAATTAATTAAATCAGCTTCCAAATATTATTTTTTAAATTTCCCCATGGAACCCAGAAGTCACGTTCCCATCAGGTTGGTCTTCTTCCCCCTCTGTGTTCTCCCAGTCGTTATTTCCACTTCTCTTTCAGCACCTCCTCACCCTTGACTCGTGTTTGGCATGAGAACAGCAATTCCTTCCTGCTCCTCAGCCTGGAAGCCGTCTCTGCAGCCACAGGTGCAGAAGGCAAGTGGCACAGGCACAGGAGAGCGGGGGGGATGGGGGCAGCTGGTAAGCACAGGAGGGGGCAGGTACACAGGGCGGCGGGTGCGCATGAGGCTCGGGTAGGCACGGAGGTGGGGGCAGGTGCGCATGCGCGGCAGGTGTGCACCTGGGCAGGTGCACAGAAGGGCCACATGAGCGCACAGGTGGAGGGCAGGTGCTCACGGAAGGCGGGTAGCATGGAGCCAGGTGTGGACAGTACTCCACCAGGGCGTGGTGGCCAATCTGGGCCTGGGAGCTTGCTCAGAGCCCAGCACATCTGTTCTTAGTGCCATGTTTAATAATGATATGCCAGTCATGTCTTTCAGCTGCTCATGAGAGCTGGCCCACCATAAACAGAACGTCTATCCCACTTAGGACTGGGAAGGGTCAACACTGTCAATGTTTTTATGTAGTTATTCTTCAGCTGATGTCAATAGTCTTCAGGATTCAATTTGGAAGAAAACAGGACCAAGCTCTCCCAGAATACTCCATAACTTCATCTTGTTTTGGCATAAAGTTTGAGAACACTCGCTATTAGCCTTTTTAGTGGGGAGAACAGACAGAAAAGGATGGGTAACAAGGCAGGGAGAGGGTGTCCTAATTTTATGGGAAAAAGGCAGAAAGATCCAGGTGTTCTGGATTCAGTCTGTGAAAATGACTAAAGTGCCTTCAAGATCTGGCAGCCCACTTCTATTTTAGGGAAAAGCAGCCACCCCACTCTCCCGTACACACACAATCTCTCCACTCCAGGATGTATCGATCATCTGCCCGAGAATCACTCCCAGGGCAGGGCTAAGCCGGGTGCTTCATTATTCTTCAAATCACAATCATTTCAACAAATTAATTTTTTTATCTCTTTGAGTAAAGATGCTATAGAACGTAGGATGCACTAAATGTTTAATAACAGCTTTTGATTGGGAGGGGAGAGGATATTAACACATTAGATAAACATCTGTATTCAAAGATGCAGAAAGATTTCAGAAAGTTAGAGTAGGTACAGTTACTCACCACCTCAGACACTGATACAGACACTGGGCTTATAAAAGTATTGATAAATTTTTAGAATAAGTTTTATAAACACTGGAATTCACAGCAATGACCTAATGAGTAGAGCCAAAAAAAATCTAAACTATAGGAATCATGGGTGTAAACATCCTACGTCTGAACACTGGGAAGAAATTTTAAGTATATGGGCCAAAAGCAGCTCCTAAGTTTTAAATCAATGAAAATCACTGCAACTTCTACAAATAATTATCATTAATGGTTTTAAACAAATGATCTTTCCCCCTTCCAAATGTCTGTATTTGTCACTTCACTACACTCATCAACATCCGAGTCCCTTAGGTATTTTTGCAATCACACACTCAAAACCCAAGACCCAACAGTCAAAAAAAAATTACAGTATTTTAGGGAGCGCTTGGGTGGCTCAGTCATTTAAGGGCCTGCCTTTGGCTGAGGTCATAACCCCAGGGTCCTGGGATGGAGCCCCACGTCAAGCTCCCTGCTTGTCAAGAAGCCTGCTTCTCCCCTTCTGTCTGCCTGCTGCTCTCTGTCTCTCTGTCAAATAAATAAATAAAAATTTTTTAAAATTACAAAAATTTAAATTCCAAACGAGCTTTATGATGTAAAATGCTGAACCACCAAAGGCTACAGGGAACACTCTCAGAAACAGACTGTGACACCTACTCCTCGGTCCTGGGGTCCATTCACACCCAGCACGGTCTATGAGCCACTGGGACCAGGACGGCTCCTGCACGTGGAGGCCCAACATCCCAGTGGGCCAGGCCTGATGCAGGGCCCTCACTGAGCAGGCTGCCTGAGGAAAGGAGGCTGCTCGCAGGACAAGCCTGACTTTTGGTTAGGCTAGGTTAGAGCAAAAGTGGTTGATGAACAGGAAGATGACAAGTGATGTGGAAAAACAGGGAGATCACAGGTAAAGCACGGTCGTGCTTGAAGAGTTTCAAAACGGATGAAAACTGACCCACAAAGTGTCCGTTCTCACTCCCACTACCCGAATTTAAATATTCTCCTGAAACACCAAGAACTTGCCACATGCAATACAGGCTGAAAAGAACCATGAGAGAACAAGTGTTTTACAACAGGAGTTTATTTCAGGAACATTTATAAGACACTAAGATGCAATCTTTCCTCTCCAACGCACATATATTAATCATCTGAGGATATAAACAGCCAAGGAAAGAGGCCTCCTCCAAGGCAATGAACCCCTGAACCCTAAGAGAGCTAATATTGAGTAAATGAACACATGATCCAGTCCAGTGACACGTTCTAGCTTTCTCAACATGACAAAAATCACAAGTTCAAAGCCTCGACAGCATTGTCAAGTACCTTTAGTACATCAGAGGACGGCAAAAGGCACCTTGCAGAACTGAAACTCTGTGATCCGAAGACTGGACAGAGGCCATGGAGCAGGGGACAGCCTTGCAGCCATGGGACACGGCGTTTCCAGCAGCTGCCAGCTGTCTTTTTGCCGAGGGAACACACAAACAGTGTGCGGTATTCTCTTCAGCTCCCAAAACGTGGCTACTGCTGCTAAGGTGAGCAGCAAAGCTCTTCTAACAAAAACATCTCAAAATCCCCAAAGGATGAAGTCTGCGAGGCATTCAGTTAGCAACAGGCTGGGTTTGGAGTAGACACAGAACCCAGCTACCTGAACACAGGACATGCTCTGGCATTGACCGCCCGTCCGCCTTAGGAACTCTAAAGTCAAGGTCAGTGAGAAGTCCTCCTCAGTAAAGTGTAAAGCACACAGAAGGCCGCACTGAGAACTGTGCATTTTTTCATTTGGGGGCTCCAGCTTTCCTTTACAAGCCATATCCTCTTGGGTAGTATTTTTTAAAAACAAGTGCATCCAAGTGAAACAGCCACCGTTTGTCTAAGACGAAGCTGGCAGCGTCCCACAGGACCCCAACTCCCCAGCAAACAACCCTCCGGAGGAGCTGAATGGTGCGGCCAGGAATGGCCACAGTTGGCCCCGTGTGCCTTCCTCAGCAAACAAGAAGGGGAGGTGGCACTAAGCTTTGTTCCACCCAAGTTTGAAACCGATGCCATCGTGGAGGAAAAAAGAGAAAAAAAGAGACTCTGGTGGTTAACAAGCTGTGATGAATTCAATTTTTTTTTCTCTTTTTAATTATTTAGGGTGTCTTCAGGGTTAGGGGTGTTGGGGAGTTTTTTATTCAAATAAAGGAATATGTAACAAGTACTACTTCGTTTAAACTAGTAACTTTCCTTCTGAAAAAACACATTACATTTTTTAGTAAATTGATGGTTTTGTAACACTCTTTTTAGATTTTTTTAAAATTTTTTTTTATTTGACAGACAGAGATCACAAGTAGGCAGAGAGGCAGCAGAAAGGGAGAAGCAGGCTCCCCGCTGAGCAGAGAGGCCGACGATCCCAGGACCCTGAGACCATGACCTGAGCCGAAGGCAGAGGCTTTAACCCACTGAGCCACCCATGCGCCCCGTAACAGTATTTTTAAAAACAGGTCTCCAAGAACATTATCTTTTCATGACTTAATCACCACACACATACAACAAAGTTCCACACAGGCGCAGGGGCCCAGACACTGAGTCACGGCTTTCAGTCAAGGGACAGTAAGGAAGCTCCACCGGGACTGCAGCTTTACGACGTCTGCAAGCGTCCAGGCGACTGCCCTGGCCCGGAGGGGAAGGCCACAGAGGACAAGGCCTGGTCCTTGAACACACCTGTATTTGTCATCTCGGCTCTGAAAGGAGGTAAACGGCAAAGCAGAGGATCTCAGCAGTGTTTGGTCCCACCTTCCTTGCCAATCCTCTAGTACATCAGCAAAGATTTAACTTAAAAAAATCATCAATACTCCAAATTCACACCCAGAGACCACTTCACCTACCAGGAGAAATTAAGTGAATCCTTAAATTCTAGTGAGCTTTCCAATAGGTAATTTCCTACAAAGAAAAAAATGCAGAAATCTCATAAGACTTACTCATAGAGAAAAGGACCTAAAGATTAACACTGTCCTTTCTAACTAGTGCTATTTTCTCACAAACCAAGCTCCTACATTTAACTTTCTCACTAATTTTTAAACTTCAATGTTTATCAAAATTAAGGCATAGAATTTATACTACCATTTAATCATACCTTATGACAAGGGAGCTTTTTAGCCCGCTCTATGGGCAAGTGAGAAGGAATTGCATTGTTATCTGATAAGCTAATCACATCTAAAAGGATGTCTCCTCGCTTTGAAAATTCCACTATTTCATCAAGCTCCAAAACCATTTCTATCAGCTATAAGTCTGCCCCGAAGTTGAGGGATCTCCATCCAGCATTCCTGGGACTGATAACAAGATCTACAGGACAAAACTGAACATGACGATTCTAGCCCGGTTCCATGTCTACTACAACACAGTTCCAGAAAAAGAACTCTCCAGTTCCAGAAACTCTCCACACCTGACACAGGCTGCCCATAGCCCTCCACGTGCGGGTGCGAGGTCCGTCATAGATGCTCAGCCTGGACTGATCACAGGATGACTGTGGGGAGCGAACGGCCAGTGCCAAGATCTCTGGGAGCCAACGACAGCAAATGGGGACAGATACCTAGCTCCCAGGCTCACCCTCGCTGAGGGACGCACCTCACTGCCCCGTGGTGTCCATAAGGTGTGGAGTGGTGCTCCACTTTCAGCCCAAACCTTTAGACAAGCACCAACACCATCTCAACCGGGCCAATACCTGAGAGGCTGTCTCCTTTTCAGTGTCCTCTCACACGCTTTTAGGCATCTAAGAACAATCTAGTATCTGTAGAAATATCAACATTCATTCTATACCCCTTCATGAAGATGCCTTCCTTATTACTTAGGAAGGCTGGGGCGTCTGGGTGGCTCCGTTGGTTAAGCATCTGCCTTTGGCTCAGGTCACGATACCAGTATCCTGGGCTCAAGCCCCGCACTGGGACCCCTACTCAGTGGGGAGACTGCTTGCCCTCTCCCCTTCCCCACCCACTCAGGTTTGCGCTCTCTCAAAAAAACTCTTAAAAAAAAAAAAAAAAAAAAAAGGAAAAGGCTGTAATGTTAGCCACATATCCTACAAACAGTAAGAAGCTGAACCATACAAGAATCAAACCAAAAAAACACATTGCAACATCCCACTGTCAATTTTCTTTTCATAATCCATATACTGGAACCAAGGAAAATTCCAAAAGTGTGTATGAATACTATTTTCTCGCATATTTTTTATACCTTAGGGGTTTTTTTCCTGAATATTTCACTGGACAAAATTATATATTTTAGCATACACAAAAAAACCGGCCAACTCAAATAACAGATTTTTAAAAAATATCTCATTTATTTATTTGACACACAGAAAGAGATAGCAAGAGAAGGACACAAGCGGGGGGGAGAGAGAAGCAGACTTCCCACTGACCAAGGAGCCCGACACAGGGCTAAATCCTAGGACCCTGGGATCATGACCTAAGCCAAAAGCAGACACTTAACAACTAAGCCACCCAGGAAACCCTCAAATAATAGATTTTGGAAGAAAATTAAAACTATCTGGATTCTCATATTCAAAGATCAGACAATTCTAACATGTCCTACTTTTGAGATTTTTTTTAAAGCTAAAAATGAGATTCTAAGTCCAATTTAGGTTATATTAAAAAAAAAAAAACAAGCAAACCTTATTTATTTGGGTAAAAATACTGACAGTTTTCATGTAACTCAATACTCTTTGCATAAAGAAAACAGAGTGGTAAACTCCGTTACCCTCTTTTGCCCCCTTCCCTTCAAAATAATCTTTTTTAATCCAATGAGAATAGAAAGCTCCAGGCAGTATGTAATGATCAGTTTGGAAATTCAGGCCACACAGACTGAAAATATCAGCATGTAACAAGCTTTTTATCTAGGTTATTTCAAGAGGCTGCACCAGAAAACTAGGGACTATAATACACAGGCTTGACTATATCTGTATTACAGAGAACAGTCATTCTACCCAACACACCTTCCAAAATCAAATGAATTTGAAATATACAATATGTACAAAATTCCAGACTTTAAAAAAAAAAAAACCTTTAACACATTACTGCTGATCTATTTATCTAAGTGCTTATAGTACTGAAGAATTCAGAGGGCAAAGAAAGTAGAAAGAATATATTTTTATTTTAAAGTGGTTAAAAATACATTTAACCTAGCATTACAGAACAATTAAGATGGAATACAGAACTGCCCTAACGTTCCGTGAAGCGGTCTTGGCGCGGGGCGGGGCGGGGGGGGGGTCCCTACTCAGGGAATGTAGCTGCTGAAGAGGATTTTTCCCTCATTCTGGGACACCAGACCCACTCAGGGGGGGATCTCGAGGATGCCGGCCAAGAAGAGGAGAGGACTCTGACCAAAATAACTTCACTCATTCAAAACAGGAACGCAGTTAAAAAGCCTTTTTCACCACCCTTCTTCTGTGATTAGGGAGGGGAGGGTAGCACAAAGACCCCCTTCTGAGTGTGTGTAAAGAAGAGCGGGATACGGGCCAGGCCCCCAGTGTTGACAAACCCTGATTCACTGCTCGAGTCACACTTAGCTCGAGCATAAAATAGGCAATTCACCCCCTGGGGCTGCAGGGTGGGCGGGGGGAGAGGATCTCTGAGCGCACCCCACACAGACCACTACTGACGGGAGTTCTGACTCAGCACCATCTCCTCGGACTACTCTTCTCGGCCAACTGTCAATGCCTTTATGTGTCCAATACTGAGTCAAATATCATTTTATCCAAGTTAGGAATGGGCCATGGAACACTCATCACTGGGAGTCGTGAATATCTTAACATGACTCTCATCCTCTGTAGACCGAAATCACAGCCCTGGGGTCACTGAGTGACCATATATTCTGTTTCTATGGGGACAACTCCAGTCCACACCTATTGTTCCAGAAGAATGATCAGTAACACACACTTTCACTCTCAGAAGCATCTCTGTTTAGACCACAGGTCAGCCTACCAATAAAAAAAAATAGCAAGCTAAGAAAGCATCGGCATTTGATGGCAACACCTGTCACCTTTTAAACATCAAGCAGGTTGGTGGGATTTTAACCATGGCACAGAGCACAAAGTGATAACCTTAGGGCTTCTAAAGGTGAAGCTTAGCAATAATCACATCAGCCAACTTGAGTGTTACTCATTTTCTCTAGGCTTTTAAGTGGCAACATGGCTGTGCCCACAAGTATCACCCACAGCGACCTCCCTTTTGAGCTCTGGCAGCATGAGGAGGCCTTTGCTGTGTGGTCTTAGCACAACACACACAACTCATCGCTCTGCTTGGCAAATAGAGAGCATTAAGGGCCAAATGAAACCTCTGCCCTAAAAGAAGTGGTTTTAAGGAACAACAGTTTCAAGAAGTAGGGAAATGAAGAAATACTTCATGTACCAGGAACATCATTGGGTAGAAGAGGAGTATTTGTAAAAATGAAAATAAAAACAAGCCACACACAGTAAGCAATAACCTACGGTATTAAATGGTAAATAATATAAATAAAATGGAAAAAGAAGACAACATTGACAAAATCCTTGCAGTGGGTTAGAAACAGAGCCAAGCCAGCACACGGCCAGGGTTGATTTTTGTTTTTGTGTTTAATCTGCAATAACAGGCCTGTGGAAATTCCAGGGAGCGCCTTCCATTTGCATACAGATGCAAAGCAGCTCCTCCTCATGCCTCCGAAATACTCAAGAGGTAATAAAGCGCAATCAAGAGGGAGAAAAACTCCTCTGCGCCCAACCGCAGTGAGGCTGAGATGCAGGAGGGCTCTCAGGAAAGGGAGCTTCTGCTTCCGGGGGGTCTTGGGTCCCAGCCAAGAGAGGGGAGCCTAGTCAGTATTCACCTTCTTTCTCGTCTTTCTTTCTTCCTGTCTCTTCCTCTCCTGCTCCACCAACTGTATTTCCACTTTTACTTTTTAAATTTCCATTTGTTAGTAAGCCAGCAGCAGCATGCTTAAAGATGTCAGAATCTTGGGCTGTTCAAATCTCCAGGTTCTAGGCGGGAGCTCCAGCAAGGAAGGTGCACTGCTAGTATTTGCGTATTTCAGAGCAAATACCAAGAATTAACATGAAACTCACACAAATACCAGAAACGCATGGCACTAAAAAGATCTATGTTTTTCATAATAAAAGTGTTTAAGGTACCCACTCATATCCTAGTTATTATCAAAAAAATAGATAAATGGGGTGACTACACTTTCCACAGTAAGCACTGAGTAATGTACAAAATTGTTAAGTCATTATATCACACATTTAAAACTAATATAACATTGTACGCCTACTTCAACTAAAAAATAACATTTACCAAAAAAAATTAAATTTGACCTTTAAACTTTGAGACCTTTGAACTTGTGAAATACAAGCCACTAGAAACCAAATGTAAAATATGGCAACTTATTAATGACAGTTGTTTTCAACATGCAGATGAGTTCCAGATAAATCATCTGCCCCACTCAAACCTCAGGGCACAGTTCATGGGACAGAAAATGATATACAAAAGCAAAGTACCCTGAATGGGCTGTTTGTACCTACCTAAAAATACTCTTGTGAAAACTACATTTTTTTTAAGATTTTATTTTTAATCTCTGCACCCAACATGGGGCTCAAACTCACAACCCCAAGATCAAGAGTCCTGTACTCCACTGAGCCAGCCAGGCACCCATGTGAAAACTAAATTTAATGGTGTTTCAGAAAACCACTACATTTATAAAATGAAGATATCTAATATCAATCCTGTAAATATGTACATAAAATGTCCAATAGCCATAAAGATGAGTCTTAAAAACCAAATTTCAAGTGACTATAATTTTTTTTTCTTTTTTTGAGAGAGAAAGAGAGCGAGCGAGCGAGCAGTGGCCGGTGGTGGGGGGCGGGCTGCAGAGGAAGAATCTTAAGCAAGTTTCCTACTCAGCTCAGAGCCCCACATACAGCTCGGTCTCAAGACCCTGAGCCAAAATCAAGATTGGGACACCTAACCAAGTGAACCACTAGGGCACCCCATCTATACAGTCACTATAAAGTGACTATACTTCAAAGAAGAATTAGGGGCGCCTGGGTGGCTCAATCAGTTAAGCATCTACCTCCGGCTCAGGTCATGATCTCAGGGTCCTGGGATCAAGTCCCACATCAGGCTCTCCACTCAGTGGGGAGCCTGCTTCTCC
The DNA here is from genome assembly GCF_002288905.1 of Enhydra lutris kenyoni. Lineage (NCBI taxonomy): Eukaryota > Metazoa > Chordata > Mammalia > Carnivora > Mustelidae > Enhydra > Enhydra lutris. The sequence continues at coordinate 11,583,705 of NW_019154116.1, read as the reverse complement.
CTCTCCTTCTGCCTGCTGCTCTCCCTGCTTGTGCTCCCTCTCTGTCAAATAAATAAAATCTTTCAAAAAAAATAAAGAAGAAATAAACATTTTGGCTATCTCTGCTTATTTGGCATTAAGTAAAAATGTTACTTTTGAAAGGCTCAACATCCCTAAATGTCAAAACCATCTTTAAAAGCATGAATGGGAATTTTTAATCCCCATTTTATAACAAGTTGTATTGCTAAGATTTTTTTTTTTTTTTTTTTTTTTTGACAGAGAGAGAAAGAGCACAAGCAGGTAGAGCAGCAGACAGAGGGAGCGGGAGAAGCAGACTGAGCAGAGAGCTGGACACAAGACTTGATCCCAGGACTCTGGGATCATGACCTGAATAGAAGGCAGATGCCTAACGACTGAGCCCCCAGGCGCCCCCTAATGATAGTATTTCTAAATAAGAATTATGCTTGGTATTTATTATCCCAAAAAAATGCATCGATCTCCAGACATTCTCCACAATCAGTATTTCTGATGCAAAGAGAGAAACTTTTACTATAATGTGACATTTTGTGAACTTTTCTTTCATGAGCTTTGTCTCCCCAAACCCAGCACACAGTGGTCTAAGTATTCCTTATATTTTCATGACTTTTCCTAAGTTATGCTAAGCTCATGCTAAATGGACTGACAGCACACTACATGAGAGACATGCTAGATTATCATTACGGGGCAGTTTCCAAAACATTCATGTAATCTTCAATGTGATAAAATTAGTTTTATTTAAAATGCCCTGGTACAGTTATGTAAACTCTCATCATCATACCTAATCTTGAGATACACAGGCTTGTAAAACACATCTTAATCCCATACTTTGAGGTTATGTTCTAAGATCTAGTTTTATCCTGGCATATCTCTAAACTTTAATAATGTAGGGCACCTGGCTGTGGAGCATGAGGCTTCTGATCTCATGGGGTGGTGAGTTCAAGCCCCATGTGGACATGGAGCCAATAAAATACTGAAAAAGAAACTGTACTTTTCTGGAATCCTCAGCTCCAAACAATATACAATTTATGCAAAGGACAAACAAGAAATGGAATCCATTACTAGACTTTAAAAGATCAAAGAAGGGGCGCCTAGGTGGCTCAGTGGGTTAAGCCTCTGCCTTCTGCTCAGGTCATGATCTTGGGGTCCTGGGATAGAGTCCCACATCAGGCTCTCTGCTCAGCAGGGAGCCTGCTTCCCCCTTTCTCTCTCTGCCTACCTGTGATCTCTCTCTCTCTCTCTGTCAAATAAATAAATAAAACCTTTAAAAAAGAATAAAAAAACAAAAACAAAAAAAAGATCAAGGGAACTAAGAATTGTGTAGGGGAGAAAGGACTTCTAAGAATAGGGAAAACTGGAAGGAAACTGGAAAACTCTAGAAAACATCTGAATCCTGCCAGCCATCAGAAGAACACTGCAGTCTCAATTCCAGCCAGCATTCTTTTAGGAGTTACTGTATTTCTAACTAGTGCCAGTTGGTGAAACTTAATGGACCTCTTCTCAGAATATTATTTTTAAATGCATGAAAATACAGAAACTTGCACAGAAACCCCATTTTTTATAAATTTACCAAAGATTTTAAAATATTCCTTCTTTACGGTAGGTAAAGAGACCTAGCAGTCAGCCTAGTAACTACTGCTAATTTTGCAGAAGCGATGAGTGTGAACAATACTTTGAGAGACACGCAGTAAACAGAACAGAATTTGAAAACATCTGCAATATCCACTGGAGACATATCACAGATACTGCTCGAAGCACCGCATTACATTCATAACTGAAGGAAATACATTGTATTTAGTCGGAGAGCTGTGAAAATGAAGATGGGACTCATTTTTCCGCACCCGAGTTCATGGGTCTCCAGACAGTCTGTTACTTATTTGGCTTTTCTGATCTCTGCCTTTGGAGGGAATGTCTTTTTTTTTTTTTTTTTTTTTTTAGAGATTTTATTTATTTATTTGACAGAGAGACCACAAGTAGGCAGAGAGGAGGGGGGAAGCAGGCTCCCCGCTGAGCAGAGAGCCCGATGCGGGACTCAATCCCAGGACCCTGTGATCATGACCCGAGACTAAGGCAGTGGCTTAACCCACTGAGCCACCCAGGTGCCCCTGGAGGGAATGTCTTAAGAACGTCACCGACAAGCAGGCTCTTTTTTTTTTTTTTTTTTTTTTTTAAGATTTTATTTATTTATTTGTCAGAGAGAGAAAGGGAGAGCGAGCGAGCACAGGCAGACAGAATGGCAGGCAGAGGCAGAGGGAGAAGCAGGCTCCCTGACGAGCAAGGAGCCCGATGTGGGACTCGATCCCAGGACGCTGGGATCATGACCTGAGCCCAAGGCAGCTGCTTAACCAACTGAGCCACCCAGGCGTCCCGACAAGCAGGTTCTTAACCAGGGGACCCCATGCGCCACCGCAGAATCTTCCCTCGGGCAAGGGCTCAGGGGCCGCTCTGCGTATGCCCCTGACCACGGCTGACCAACTGCTGGGAGCCGCTAGTCCACCTCCTTCTTGAGCGACGGAAGTGAGGGGGAGGTGGGCTGGGCAGACAGACAGACAGAAAGCAGGCCTGAGGGAGAGACGGGAAGCAGAGACAAACTCTGAGGGGCTCTAAGCAGCCACGCCCGAGCCCCCACTGCCAGCTGCTCCCCGGGGGACGCCCAGGCCGTAGCCCTCCTCCTCAGGTTGGCTGACCGGCTCCCCTACCCTCAGGATGAACTCCCCCTCTCGTTCCCGCAACCAAAAGAGCCCGCGAAGTGTATGCCGCAGGCGCGTAACGGCTCCCACGCCGACCCCCGCTTACTACACACCGATGTGCAGCGACAAGGGCTGACTTGGCCACGGATCAGCAGCACTAGAAAGCGCGGCTTCCTACAAACGCCAGAACATCCACACCGCGGCGCAGAGGGAGCATCGGCAGGCGCGGTCCTCGCTCACCTCCCCGCAGCCCCTCGGCCGAGCTTCCCTGGGGCTGCTGGTGTCGCTGCCGGGCACGCGGGCAGCATTCGCCGCATCTTCACAAGCCAAGCTGGGCGGAGTGTGCGGCTGTACACGGAGGAGGGCAGGAGCCACAGACCCTTGTCACTGACACGTGCAAGACAAAACGAAACAAGACCCCTGTGCTTTGATGTTCAGTGTTTTCCCTTTTAATTAGCAACAAGCTAATTTCTTTCCTGTTTTCCTGATCTAAAGGAGAGGGAAGAAGTCTCCAACCAAGGAATATCCAGGAACAGCAACAGAACTAGTCCTTAAACCTTGTCAGGTTTCAGATACGCTAAGGGTCTACTCCAAAATTATGTCGGGGGGCAGTCAGTCGAGCGTCTGACTCTTGGTTTTAGCTCAGATCGGGATCTCAGGGTCGTGGGGCTCCGGAGCCCCACATCCCACTCTCCGCTCAGCACGCAGTCAGCTTGGGATTCTCTCTCTCCCTCCCTCGCCCCACTCATGCTCGCTCTCTAAAAATAAATTAATTAATTTTTAAAAAATTATTCTGGCACATGGGGCACCTGGCTGGCTCAGTCAGTGGAGCACACGACGCTTACTCTTGGGGTTGTGAGTTCCAACCCTATGTTAGGTGTAGAGATTACTTAGAAAATAAACCAAAATCGGGGCGCCTGGGTGGCTCAGTGGGTTAAGCCCCTGCCTTCGGCTCAGGTCATGATCCCAGGTCCTGGGTTCAGGCCCCACATCCGGCTTTCTGCTCAGCGGGGAGCCTGCTTCCCCCTGTCTCTCTGCCTGCCTCTCTGCCTACTTGTGATTTCTCTCTGTCAAATAAATAAATAAAAAATCTTTAAAAAAAAAATTAAAAAAAAAAAACAAAATCTTAAAAAAAAAATTATCCTGGAGCAACCTATCTGTACCTCTGTGGGTAACTTCTACCTGTTCTCTGCCAAGTGATAAGGCAGACTTAAGCATGGCTACTGGCTAAACCCTGCCTTTGTCTTCTGTTACCCTTAATAATTTAGATTGTCTAATTTTGACCTCAGGCTTCTCGGTTTATGATCTACATTCAAACGCTACAGAGTCTAGCTAGCCAGCATTACCTTAAATGGTACAATCTTAGTCTTTCAAATTCTGAAAACTTTAGATTGGCATTCCAATAGTTTTAGTCAAAAGTATGATTATTTACAGGGACCAATGAGAGACTTCGCCAACGGCCTTTTCTTACAACGGCACTATGCTGTTGGCAAATATTATAAAATATTTTGTTTCCTTTACAAGGATATAATTTGCTGTGTGTACAGTTTTTGCTGAACATAAGTCAGTTCTTTGTGGTCACACAAACTGAAGCAGTAACAAACCAGATGTTTCGTTTATTTACTTTCTTCAACAAATCAGGCCTGGTTTCTTCTGGACAGTCTTTGAATCTTTAATACTCTACATTGTAAGACTTTCCAACCCTTCCCCAAAATATCTCCATGGTTCTGGTTTTAGGATAATGCTAGATATAATTTAAGAACTGGAATGCTAAAATAGGGTCAAGTTCCAGGAATTCCTCATTACCATAAACCACCTAATAGTCCATCTTCATTTTATCAAATGCTGAAATTGTATGTCAAGCTGAAATAGGTATTTAAATTTTTAGTTTTTTAACACAAATGGTTGGAAAGTGACAAAATGTGTGTCTACATGTGTAATATTCTCTTTCAAGAACTTCAAATCAACTTCAAGGGAAGTTTTACTTTCAGTGACTGCACAGAGGAGCTCATAGATGTCTCGTGCATGAGTGGACGAGCGAACGGTAAAGACTGTACCAGACAGTGATTAAGGTAAAGAGTAGGACTGAACAACTAGCTAAAGATTACCAAAGCACATTTCACACTTTTAAAAAAAACCCAAACGTTCTAACTACAGTATATACAAACTACTACACTCTCTGCACTGAATGTAGTTCTGTAATTTTAAGAAGTTAACAATAAATACTATAGACATCATAAGCTATCACGAAGAACTTTTCTATTATCAACTCCCTTGTATGTGTCTCATATGAAACTTAAAACAAACTTCCAAGCATGTTACAACAACAGGAATCTCCAGTCTGGGTAAAATACAGAAAGCACAGCCAGCAGTGTAAATGAGTTCTAGAAAACATTCCCTTAAGTCCCTAACATCCTCCTACCTCCTTCTCCTCTCCCTCTCCCCAACTTCATCTGCTTTCCATTTAATCACCCAGAATCCTGCTTTTCTCAACTGTTTTTTTCTTTTGCCTATAAAAACTGGCTATTTGTTTTTAATAATAAGCCCTTTCTAAAATGCTAATTACCAAATCACTCTACAGCTGGTGATAACACAATTGTATGATCCCAGCACTATCAACTTCCAGATATTTCCAAGCTAATCCTACAATACCATTAAGTACTTATCACTTTTTATTTTCCAAAAGTAGATTTGAATCTACTGATGGGCGATCCTTTAAGAACTCACTGTGATTCCAACATGAAAAAATCATAATTAAGAAGTTTAGATAACAATTTTATTACCACCACTGCACAGAATAAACACAAACAGGTTACAATGCATTTTACTGACACACATTTTATGACAGTAACTCAAGCACTCCAGTCAAATAAAACAAAGAACATCACAGGCTTGATAATTATCCACAAAAGAAGCCAATGTATAAATAATTTATGAAACAAGGCACATTATTTTCTGGGAGTTAGTGGTAAAGCCAGAGCAGTAACCCAAAATTTCCACCTTTGAAACAAAATCTCTCATTTTAGTCACAAGTAATACCTACAATCAAAAGGGAGATATTCAGACATGCCAATTAGCGATCACCAAAAATGACATCATCCTACAGAAGTAAAGAATATGGAAATGTGGGAACACTTTATTAAAAATATTAGTGTTGTAATGTCAAATAAAACTCTATGAGGAAAGAACATGATGTAAAAATAAAAATGGGGACCTCACCAACTGTAAGAGAAAAAATAATGAAAAAAGACAGTCTTAATCCCCACTAACAATGTGACAGAGGTGATGAACGAAAGCAGCCCAGGATGTCTTGAATGTCCCTTTAATCTGTCCTACACAAAGAACAAGAAACTTAATCCAGGCATTCACCTCAAATAACCTAATTAAAAAGTAAAAATCAAACAGTAGGAGTCAAAAGTCTCACCCTGTAAGGAGTGGCTCTGAGGAGGACGGACTGCAGAGGTCACCTAATGACCCCGCAGGACTGGCTGTCAGATCTGGACGGTGAAGTTGGCAAGGCCTCCCTGTTCCAAGGCTCTTTCCGCCCACTGAGGGTGGAGAGGCCATGGCCTGCCCCAGGAGAGGAAGACCAGACAGACTCAGATTTCTCAGTGACACTTCCAACAACAGATCTGCATTTAACACCGGTTACTCCAAAAATCAGGCTTCAGGGTAGATCAGTAATTAAAATAAGAAAGATAGGGGCGCCTGGGTGGCTCAGTGGGTTAAAGCCTCTGCCTTCGGCTCAGGTCATGATCTCAGGGTCCTGGAACCAGCCCCACAATGGGCTCTCTGCTTAGCGGGGAGCCTGTTTCCCCCTCTTTCTCTGCCTGCCTCTCTGCCTACTTGTGATCTCTGTCTGTGGAATAAATAAATAAAGTCTTTAAAAAAAATAAAAATAAATAAAATAAAATAAAATGAGGAAGATGGAAATGGAGGAACCTGAACTTGAGTATGTCTACTGCAAACAGGAGCACGAACTCACAAGCCCTGGCACCCACCACCAAGTCCAAAAAGCCCAATAAACCAAACAAACTGAAGGCTAGTTCCAAGGGCAGCCTTCCAGATCTGGAGGAGGAGACAATATGCACACACAAGCACTTCTAGTGCTACAGAGCAGTCCCCAGCACAGCACAAAAGCAAGTTTTTCTACTCTGGGGAAACAATAAATTGGATTAACCGTCCTCAAAATCAACTACAAGGGAAAAATTAACAGACTTATGCCAGGCTGTGTAAGCCACATTCTGTTGCCAAATCATTCAGATTCACTGGAGAGTCTCCCATTTTAAAAATATGATGAATAACGTATTCGTGGAGAGTGTCTACCTATTCACCCGTGTCGGACTCCCCTATTCGGGGACTTCAGGGTAAACTCTAAGTGTGTGTCTTGCCTTAGGCAACGTTAACAGTACAGAAAACCTGGTTACGAGTAAACACATGGCACTCTTCATGGACGGTGACACGAGCCCGTGACATCAGTGATGAAGCATTCACGGACTCCGGACGGCGCGCTGGGTGCGATGCCGTGAATGTGTACACCTGTGAACGCAGCCAGTTTCCACAGCTATCCGGGTTCTTTTCAATTTTACGAACCTAACGGAGCCCTAGAAACTTCTCCAATGATGAGGCCAGACACTATTACCGTTATCGAAGGGCATCTACTCTCAGTAAAAGTGAAGAACCCCGTGCAAATGCCTCCATAATTTTTCCTTTCCTGACTTGAGATGGCTTCCTGGGACCACACTACCACCAGCTGACTTCATTGTGTAGGCAAAAAGCACACTCGTCAGCAAAAAGAACTTATAGGAGAGATGCAACTCATTCTCTATAAGCAAGAAATGAATGCTTAGTAATTAGGTCAAGCAAGAGTAGTTGTCTGGCTGAGAAAAAACCTGTCTGGGCTGCCCTCCTTGGGCAGAAGGCTGCTGCCAATGGCTCCTCACGGCACACACAGCATCAGGCTGCTTCTCGAGGACCAGGAGTTCCTTACAGGTCCACCACCTGGCTTTCTCTCTCTCAAGCACCTGGGCCTGACGCCACATCTGGCCCCCAGCAGCCTCTCGCTGTGGCACCTGGTAGTTCACCCAAGGGAGGTCCCTGAAATCAGCATCCTCTAGTGCTGGAGTCTCAGGCCTTGGCCAACACTCGTCGTCTTTCCTTAAAATACCTTCTCTAAAGGACAGAGTATTTCTGAATCCCTTACTTTGTAGAAACATGTTGACCTATTTATCAAAAACTGGGTTGGCCTCACACTGATGTGTATAATTTTAAAAGGCCCTGTGGCCTGCTTTCAGATTCATGTAAATAAAGTCTTAAAGGGAGTGGGTTAGAGGGTGCGGGGTGGGGGGGGTCCCAGAAATGGAAGTGAAGTATGGAAAAGGGACCTGAAACACTCTTAACAGGCTAATGGAAAGCCCTCCTATAAGAACATTCCCAAGAGAAAATCTTACCCGTGCACTTTGCCCAACATGACCTTTCCACAATGTACTCAATGAGAAATCAACTCCTGAAAAAGAAGAACACTCAGAGGAACTAGATTTTCGGTCTCAAAGGAAACCTGATCCAAGATGTCCCTTCACTGTCTCCTGGGACTGGCCAAGCCCTGGAATCCTTTGGCAGATTCCGATCAGGCCCCGCAGGGAGCAGTCTGGGGCCGGGGACTCCACGGAGCACAAGTCCCCGCGCGAGCAGCCCGGGCCTGAGTGCTCACAAGTTCCTCTTGTCCACAGCAGCCGGCACAGCAGCGGGCAGACCCAGAGCAGCAGCATGAAGCCGGCCTCTTCCGCGGCCGCCGGGCCGCACTCCAACAGCACACAAGCACACCCCAACAGCAAGACCATGATGCTCTCTTCTTCCTCCTCTTCCTCCTCCTCCTACCACCATTTGCTACTGGAGAGGATGTTAGACCCTAAGAATGTCTGGGCCTCCAGCCCGTGTTTGCCGACTTAACAGTTACCATTTCACGGCAGCCTCCTGCCATTGGATATGGGGGGGAGGGACAGGGGACATCCACCTTCTCATTCATGTGTATGCTGGGGGTACACAAATGAGTAAGATTCAGCCTCAGTGTAGATGACAGCTTAGAAAATAAACTCTCAAGGGGAAATTTTATGATGCGAGGGCCACTGTGAGTCAATGGAATTATGAGGAGTAACGCACCACAGTTTAGGGAGAAGGATGAAACTACCCCCAAAATAAGAACCACCGGGTTTATCTGCTAAACCAAGTTTATTAGAATCATCATAAAATACAAATTTTCCATTAGATGAAACTAATGGTGGCAAAGGAGCAGAAAGGATGGGACCGTGTGCCTCGGGGCAAAGGAGGAAAGGGGGCCCCTCGGGGCAGCACCTTCCTTCCAGCTGAAGACTGTATTTTGGGGGCCGGCACATAATCCAGACTCTCCCCGGGGAGCCCCCCTGCCCCAGAAATCAAACTCTGCTCTCCAGCTGCCTCCACCCTCCAGTCTAGCGAAGGCCAGGAGGGAGGGACACTCACTCTCAAGTGGTCGAAGAAGGGAAACGAGAAGAATGCAAGATAAAAGGAAGAAAAAGAGGGATTTAAAAAAGGAAGAAAACGAGGGATTAAAAAGAGAAAGCTAAGGAGCCCACTTAGTAAAGAAAGGCATTTGTCCATTTTAACAAGCCTGGAATCAGTGCGTGCGCCCCTCGCAGCCACCAGGCACCCGTTCTAGCTGACTGGAGTGGCTCTGGAAGCTAGAACACCAGAGGCGGGTGGTGAGAGCTCACACAGCCTGAATGAGGGCAGTTGACAGCTATTTACAGGGTGCAGGAGCCTTTCTGAAAAGCCCACTTCTGGGCAGGTGGGGCTGTGTTTGGGAAGGGCTGAGGCTGAAGACTGACCGCTGGGTGAGTCACTCCCCAACAGAGGAAAGTCCCTGTGACAGGCACACAGAGACACGAGCCCCAGGAAGAAAGACGGAGGGTCCACAGGAAGAACACAGCAAAAACAGAGCTCCCGGGCAGTGGAGGGGGCACTGCTTACATTCACCTGCGCTTCCCGAGCGCGCCCTTCCCTCACTGAGACGGTTCACTCCACAAACACTGCACGTCCAAGGACCAACTGGAAAAGGCCAATCTCTTCTGGGCCCCTGGTTTCGGGGCCCCGAGAGCCCTTAGTGCATTTAAGAAGCAATTCAATGAGCAAAACGACAGTGACACCAGGGCCTGGGCCTACGTGTGAAAAGTTGGTTTGGTTGAATCATGCAGACACTCCAATGAGGAAATGCCTCCCACAGAGACAAGAGACAAGGTAATAATTTTAGAAGATGATTAAGAGGAAAAAGACACTCACACCAACAGTGGATTAGCTGAGACAAAACAGGATTCATGCCAACTCTGACCAAAGACAGAAGAGCACATCTCCCTCCTAACGAGGAAGAGGTTCATGGAAAGCTGCCCAGCTCTAAGATCCAGTGGGCTGGGAGGTCATGGTCCAAACCCTTGTAAGAAGCCACCTCAGGAAAACAAGATCCTGAGCTTTGACACCAGGAACCTTTCTGCCCTTGAGGCAAATCGTATTCTGGGCAGATTCTCACTGTCAGTCTCATCTCCCCACCATGGCAGGTGGTTTTATGGGGCCAAGGAAACTCCCCTCAAGCCACACATTCTGCTAACTGGATAATCTCATCCCGATTCACTCAAGCCAGTGCCAACAGGCTGTGCGGCAGGAGCCGAGCAGACCTTGCTCAGCTGAGTGCCATGGTTAGCAAGGGAAGTCAGCCTTCGTCCCACATGTTCTTCCTTACTCCTGTAATGGCTCTGAGTCCTCTGATAAGATGGTTTTTCTGAGGCTTTTGATGGTAACAATTACCAAGCTTTTTTTTTTTTTTTTAACTTTCTAGCACTGACTTGTGGGTGGTCAAAGGTCATCTGAATGAATCATCCCAAAGAAGGAATTGCTACATCCAGTGGAGTCAGGTTCACAAGGGGCCCGTGTGTCCCACTGCTGGGTGGCATCAGAAACTGCCATACATAACAAGCAGCACAGGCTGGGGAAAAAGTACTCGGAGAAAAATCCAAAGACAGGTGCCCTGTACAGTTGAAAACACACATTTACACACAAACAAGTCAGGAATTGTCTGGAAGCTGCAACACTTACTTGTTAATTTCCTTTGCAAGTTACTATTAATGTATGGCACATGAAAAATGAGACTCATGAAAATGTATGTAGGGGCACCTGTTAACATTCCTGAATACTTGAAGAATGTGAGAATAAAGCAATCTAAAAATTATGTTAACATATGTGTAACCACAAGAACCTAAAAAACAAGGTAAGTTTTACTGAATCTTTAAAGTACCCTAATAGGATTATCATTCCGCTAATTTGAAGTAGGTTAGGTGTATATCCACCCTGGTCATTTACACAATGTAAATGATAAGCAACTGTGTGTGTGTGTGTGTGTGTATGTGAGAGAGAGAGAGAGAGAGAGAGAGAGAGGCCGAAGGCGAGTTAAACTACAATTTCCCCAGAGAGACAAAAAGTCACTGTCCTTAACAAGGGATACAATAGAAGAGTTGCACATCAGTCCACAGATGAAAACAGGAAAAGAGGAAAAAATTCCAAAGAAATGTCTTACAGAAAACATCCTTTATGTGATCACATCTCAAACACCTTGAAAGTGGGTATATTGTCAGAATCTACATGATCTTGTAATATTCCTTTGTGAGCAAAGCTCTGAGACCACAACTGAATTACCATCAAGCCAGGAGATACAAATTACCCCTGACTGATACCATCAAAATAATAATGGAGAGCATGAAATCTGGAACTGGAACTGAAAAACACAGCAAATCACACATGGGTTCTAAAGCAGAGGTAGACAGGCCCCTCCTCTCGTGCTTTCAATATTCTCCCCACCTTCCATCACTGCCATCGTGTACTGTGTGTGTGACATATATTACAGACCCATTTTAAGTCTTGGTATAAAGTCTGCCATTTTTACAGGTGAAAGAACAAAGTAAGAACTGATATTTTTAAATGTTCTCAAGTGTCAGTACAAAGAATACGGGCTAGAGGAGTGTTAGATTACAAGCCATCTGTGCTGATAATTTACGACGTGATTTCTCTAATCTCCTTCAACACTACACAACATCTCTATGGCAACACAGTAACTTCACATTCAAGTTTGGAGGGCTAGTTGTGCCTTTAGTCTGTTCACACAGCAGAAAGACAGACTGGCTGGCAAGCTCCTCAATGAACCAGGATCTTCTCCTTCAGGAAGGACGTCCCTGTCACAAATGAGCAACATTCACTTTCTCTGTTACCTCCAGATATGTAAATAAGATGATTCTGCAGACTGCACAGATCATACCTTCTACAGAACTGGCCATGGCCTAATAACCCACAACCAGTACGTATGCCTTGGCATAACTCAGTGGTCCCTACACAGGCTATGCACCTAATTATCAGGACCTCTCCAAGCACAGGTTCCAGGGTCCTATTCTAGAACTACTAAGCCAGGGGTTTAGGGATTCTGTCATTTTAAAAAACTTTCCAGATGGGGTGCCTAGCTGGTTCAGTGGGAAGAACACTCGACTCTTGATCTTAAGGTTGTTGAGTTCAAGCCCCATGCTGGGTGTAGAGAGTGCTAAAAATAAAAAAATAAAAAAACTTTAAAAAACACCCCAGCTTGCCAGGCAATTCTGATACAGTCTAGGTTGAAGAACCACAGGTATAAATCACAAGCATTTGTCATGCCTCTATTTGTGGTCCCTCCTGCTATGACAGCCCAGCAGCTCACACTCGCAAGGAATTATCACAACCCAAAGACACCGGAACCAGAATGAGGTCTACACAAAGTGCCAGGCCAACACTGACAGCCCCTGAGGCCAGGAGAGGAGGGACAAGGGCGGTTTCCCCAAAGGAAGTGATCCTTGAGTTGGGCCAGGTAAGAACAGCCAAAAAGAAGAGGGAACACCCAACCTAGAAACAGGTGCAAGAGCACAGACACAGAATGCGGGGGCCAACGGGGACCAGAGAGGCTGACAGGGGCAGGAAAGACACCCCAAAGCTCCCCTTGAGGCTGGCCCAGAGAGCCTGGATGGACTGACGGGGTGGTTTGAATCTCAGAAACGCGTGTCTGTGACTCACGCATGGCCTTGGTTTCTAGACCAGGCAAAGAAAAAGAAGAGTGTAGGTCATGGAGAACCTAGGTCATGGTTTCTGCCCTAGTCTTTACCAAATCCTCATCTATGACACAGGGAAAACACCACGTACGTCGATACATGACAGCTAATACGCTGTCTTTTTAAGAGCATCTCAGATTTCATTTTCACCTTAATAGCAATTCCAATTAGATAGACTTGAGCTAGTTGATCACCTCTTATAATTTTCATTTCTACATTATTCCCCGGCACATTTTTAAAAGAGGCCAAAAAGAAAATCTGCCTAATCATCTTGACTCTTTAGAATACAAACTCCCACTGGCCAGAATATTATTTTTGTCTTCTCCAGCTGTATGGCACCTGGCATGTTGATGCTGCTCAAAGGATAAACAGCTCATTCATTACACAGTGCCATGTAGACTGAATAATGCCCATAAAGTCCTTTGAAGATGAAAGCCACTTCAAGTGCTAAGTAATTCTGAGCTAGGCATTTGAGACTGGGAAACAAAGATGACAGACCAAGCACCATAAAAAGGTCACCACCCAGCGGGAAGGCTCTTGTCCTGCCAGACCTCTGGTCCCTTTGCGGGCATGCCACACAGCAGACCGAACCCCCACCTGCTTTACGTGTTTTTAATGTATATAATCAGGGGGAAAGAACAGAAGCCTTCAGTGGTTCGGGGATAGGTAGAAGGCTATTTTCTAACTTTGAAACTGTCATTTCAAACAGCGACAACAAATGAGCCCTCTTAAGTCTTCAGTGGTCCCTTTCTTTCAGGGACTATCCCCTCAAGTAATTTCAAAGCCCCACAAATTCTTCTTTCTGAGAAGTCTCCTTTTGAGTGAAGATAAGATACCGTGCATGGAGTTTGTCAGCTCAGCTCTGAAACAGGCACAATGAAAACTGCAGCAGAGCGTATGCGATTTTATGCAAATTCATACTTTCTGCTCAGAGTCCGACAGGTACTCTCTCTGCCTCAGGTGTGCATGCGAGTGAGCAGAGCAGATGCCCACGTTCACGAACACAGGACTCCCGCTAGCAGGCGCACCCGGGCTGCAGGTTTTTTTGTTGGTTTTTTTTTTTAATATTTTATTTATTTATTTGACAGAGAGAGATCACAACTAGGCAGAGAGGCAAGGCAGAGAGAGGGGGAAAGCAGGCTCCCCACTAAGCAGGGAGCCCGATGTGGGGCTCGATCCCAGGACCCTGGGACCATGACCTGAGCTGAAGGCAAAGGCTTAACCCACTGAGCCACCAAGGCGCCCCGGGCTGCAGGTTTTAATGTTACAGTAGGAGCCCGGAGAACGCTGCCTCTTCCTTCAACTTCCCCAGCGTGTTTATTAGAAAGACTAAAGTACCACCAGCCTGAACTATATCAGGTGTACCCTCTGCTATCCCAAAATACACCATCCATGGGGAAGCAAAAGGTGCCCTTTCCTTTCTGACGGAAACTCCCTAAAACTTTCACCGTGATGGTCCATCCAAAATTTCCCAAGAAATTACCAAATATACGAATAAATCAAGACGGAAACCCAATCAGATCTTAGCCATAATGCTCTCTTTCTAAAGTGATTTCCTTGTTTTCCCTCCCTGACACCAAAACAAAACAAAACAAAACAGGAAGTAGAAAGCTCCCTAAGGAGCCAAAGAGCTCAGGGTGATATGCAAACAGGGCAGGGGAAACCATCAGCAGGTGAACCCTGTGTTCACCCAGACACCCATGCTGGAAAAAAGTCACTATGCACCCGGCATCCTCCTGTCTGTCCCTAAGAGCTACCTGATCTGCAGCAAGTTAAAAAGCCTGAGCTCCCTTCCTCAGGTATCAAATAGATGTCACTGTCTACCTAACAGGGGGCTAGGAAATTTGAATAGCTTGTGTGTAGCAAGCATCCCATAAGTACGCTGCTTAAGAATATGAAATGTGGGGGCGCCCGGGTGGCTCAGTAGGTGAAGCGTTTGCCTTTGGCTTAGGTCATGATCTTAGGGTCCTGGGATCAAGCCCCATGTCGGGCTCCCTGCTCAGCAGGGGAGTCTGCTTCTTCCTTGCCCTCTGCCTCTGTCCCCAACTTGTGCAAGCGCTCTCTAGTAAGTAGCTAAAATCTTTAAATGAAAAAATATGAAATGTATTACCAATTTAGCCATGACCTTTTTTCTTTATTGATAAGTAACTTACATATTACAAAATTCACCTTTTAAAGTATACCAGTCAGTGGTTTTTAGGATATTCGCAATGTGGTACAACTATCATCATGACCTAATTCCAGAACACCCTCATCACCCTAGGACTTTCCCCAGAAAGCCTGACCCATTAGCAGTCATTCCCACTCTCCCTAGGCATGACCTTTTATTCTCCAAATTTTCTGATTATCAAAAGCCTCTCCTTAAAATAATAAGCAAATTAAGATTCTTCTTTCTTGCTAAAATGTCTAGCTGTAGGAATTCTAGAAGTACAGAGGCTAAATTTTGTAGAACATGATCAAACAAGCATGAGGACATTTATAGGAAATACAGACATAATATATGAAATCGAGACTATCTCCCAAAAATCTAGGGTGTTTTTGTCATCATTTAATGGAGAAAAACACCAAATAGCAATTCCTCTGTCTGTAACCTAAGATCTTGTTCCATGATCTAGAACTGAGTACTCAGACCCTCTCCCAGGATGCCCGCACTATGCAGCCACATTAAATTTACTGCAGGTGGTTTCTGGGAAGAAACATTTAGTCAATGAAGGGCAGCAAGCAACAGTCACCCAAGTCATGACTCATGACTTACTCCAACTTGGGAGCTCTGCCCCTTCCCCTACTCCCCCATGTGCTGGCTTCCCAAGATCCCACCATCCCCATCCTACGCCACCTCTTACAGCTTCTCATTCATCCTTTACCTCTCAACGCTTTCCTCTCTCTGCCTCCGTTCTGGCAATTAGTACATTGCGACGAGGACGATAAACTGTCTTTCCCACAACAGGTGTCACCTTCATAAACTGTGCTTATCAGAAATTAATCTCCCTTTCTTTTTCGGCAACTGCTCACTTTTCAATCCCGTGCTTCACCATCATCAGAAAGTGAGCCGCTGATGGAGTCTGGCAGCTCTTCCCTGAAGCGTGCCTCTGGGGAGTTCCAGCACGTCACTTCATCTGTTTTCTTTGGATGATTAACGGACAAAACTCTGAGCTGCAAAGCTGACCACTAACTGTCAATTTGAGCAGTTTAAACTTGAAGATACAGGTTCGCTTCTCGCAGTGCTGTGGCTGTGGCCTGGAACCCAAGGAATGAGTGTAAACTCATGGCTTTTATTTTAGACAGATGGGAGCAGAAAGAGAGTGATGCGTGCACATATGTGACATGGCATATGCGTGAGTGCACACATACGCGTGTGTGTACACACATTCCTAGCTCTGTCCACTGAAAGGTTATAGAAGCAATGAACACAATGAGGCCCAGACTGTTTCTAAAGACCATTTCTCTGCTAAAATGAGAAACGGATGGTCGCACAACCACAGTAAGAAAAGTAAAACATAAGCCTGTACCATCTTATTGTGTCAGAAAATAACTAAGTGCTCAGAAAATAGCGGGGACAAGTCACAAAAGATAAAGGAGCCAGTCTGAAAGGACTCCCACTGGCCAAATCTTGGAAAATTTGAGCATCCAACAAAATGATGACAGCAAAGAATTATAACCCACTGAATGAAACAGAAATCCATGAGGACATATTTACATAAATAAGTAAGTAGGGCAGAAGGAAGCAGGTCACATAGAAGAAATAATGAAGTCAGAAAAATCACCATTTCACAACCAACAATGTTATCACTGATTCTGGCAAAAATATCAACAGAAGCTACAAGTAGCAAATGAAAGTCTGAGAAGGAACAGAATTTTACATGGTCTCAAATTATCTCCCCACAAAACACTAATTACAAGGAAAAACCAGTAGAGAAACCTGGTAGTCAACACCTAAATGACCCACGTGGGCCCCCTGACAGCTGCATCCCTGACAGGGTGCTCTGGGACCTTCTGACAGAAATGCATGACCTGGATCTCATCAGGAGGAACCTTACAACCCACACTGAGGGACGGCCACCTGAAGAACTCACTGGAACCTGTGAAACACCAAGGTAATGAGAGACTGGGAGAATGTTCCAAATTAAAGAAAATTTAGGAGACACAACAACTAAACGCTGTCTGTGGTCCTGGATAGAAGGCCAGACCATCAGTACCTTTTAATTGCCAAAAAGGACATTTCCAGAATTGGCAAAATTCTACCAAAGTCAGTAGATTTACATAATACTATTGTATCAAACATAATTTCCTGATTTGGATCATTACGTAGGAGAACAGTCACTGCTCTTAGAGAAGAAAATGCTTAGCAAACCACATGTAGAGGTAAGGGTATCATCACCTTTGCAACTGAACTCTCAATTGTTTCACAGAAACAAAATACTATGTAAACTTTATATGCATATAAAATGGACACACACAGAGAGACAGAGAAGGGCAGGGAACACATGCATACATATGCCTAAGGGGCGGGGGGGTCGGGGGTCCGAATCTGAGCTCTTGCAGTGCCAACAGGAGTTCAAAAATGAAACAGACTTACCTCTCCCCACCTCAAATAAACCCAGCAAACTTTAAATGTAATCAACAATGAAGACAGGAACCAACTAAATAGCCAAATATAACACAGCGGAATCTCAATTTAAGTTGATAATGGATTTGAGCTTGGTACCTCCTTTGTGGTTTAAAAATCAAAGATAAACTGTAGCAACATGTCAAAAGTAACCCACAATCTCACAGTAAACAGCAAACCAATCCTATTTTTTAACTCTAGATATTCTTAAAAACAAGAATTAAATAGGGGCAACTCGGTTGGTTAAGGGTCTGACTTGGTTGGTCATGGTCTCAGCCAGGGCCGTGGGCGGGAGTCTGGGTGGGGCTCCCTGCTCAGTGCGGAGCCTGCTTCTCCCTCTCCCTCTGTTGCTCCCCCTGCTCAGGGTCATGCTCTTTCTGTCTCAAATAATCTTTAAAAAAAAACAAAAACAAAAAAAACAAGAATTTGGGGCATCTGGGTGGCTCAGTCAGTTAAGGTTCGGCCTTCAACTCAAGTCACGATCCTGGGGTCCTAGGATGGAGTCCCAAGTGGGGCTCCCTGCTCAGTGGGGAGCCTGCTTCTCCCTCTCTCTGCTCCTCCTCCCACTAGTGCACGCTCTCTCTCAAAAAAAAAAAAAAAAAATCTTTAAAAAAAAAACAAGAACTACTAACTAAGAATTACAAGAATTAAATAACAATGAAAAAACTTGAAACTTGTAGAAACTCTTTGGGCAAACCAGGAGGAAATAAAAAGTGTACATTTTTAAAGAGCAACACACCTTCTGGTTATGTAACGTCTACACTCAAGACCCCAGCATTTCAATCATTCCCAACTGAACTATATTAAACATCCAAGGAAACATGGAGTTACTGAGACACACACAAAAACAGAACATGTTCCCGGTGTGGAAATGACACTGGGAGTTCCCTGTGGGGATAAACCTGACTGAGCACCCCGTCCGATCAGGCTCCAACGCTGAGGGGCCCAGATGAAGTGAAATAGAGTGAAATGCACCCTACAGATAGAAGAATCTGAAACACATGCCCGAGTTCCCTCGCTAGCAGAGGACTGTGGAAAACAATCCTATTCCCCAGGACGACAGCACTTCATCATCTACGTGCACATTTCCACAAATAACAGCAAAGAAACAAGAGGCTGCAACGAGATTGCGACCGGAGAACCCAGGAGTCGCCTTATAAAACTGTCCCCAAAAGAGCAGCTGAGCAGCTTCTGCCCCCCGCCCCCGCACCTCCCTACCCCAGTTCCCCTCCTCAGTTAGAAAAGAAGCCCCAGTAATCTTTATAATGTGTCAGCCACAGCAGGCAGCTGACAAACCTCCCTCCCCGGGCCGCCTCCCCGCACCCTTCCCACACTTCCCTCTGCCAACCACGACAGATTTCCCACGCGGCCCTTCAGTCCAAGTCCACAGCAGCCCGGGAAATAGAGGACCAGCACTTCCATCAGGACTTCCCCCACGACCGAGACAGGTGGCAGCCAGTCAAACTCACACAGCTAACACGCCTCAAATGAAAAGCTAGGTTACGACGATTATTTATGTAAAAAGGAACATCACTTTTAATTAGGTGAGAAGAGGAACGGCATAGAAACTAAATTATAGGGCCCAGACCAACATGAAAAAAGAAAAAAAAAATGCCGGCTATATCCTGGAATCTCTCAACTTTGCTTGTGTGACTTGTAAATTACAGCTTAGATCATCAACACACAAGGGCATCCGTATTCAATTTTAGAGATCTGAAAATTATAACACAGAATCCTGTGGGAAGCCGTACAGGGTGAGGGTCCTTTCTACCCTCTCCCTCCTTTAGGGAGGGCAAGGGCATGAGGGGCTTCGCGGTCGGGCAGCCCGGGGCGTGAATTCCAGCTCAGGCCCTTATAGGCAGCACAAACCAGGGCAGGTCATCCAAGCTCCCAGAGACTGAGATCCTCACCCTAAAGGGAAGCATCCACCCGGAAGCATCCACCTGCTGGACACAGGGGCTTGGCGGGGGCGGGGGGGGAGCAGGAGGACATGATTTTAAACAAGAAAACGTAGACGAAACACCCTGCACAGTATCCAGAACCAGATATTCAGATGTCAGTCAGTGCTGGCAGCAGGAGAGAGAACAGTTAACAGAATTTACCAGGTTTTCTTGAAGGACAGGATTGGCATTAACAGTATTTGAAGGAAAAAAATAAACATGATATTTTAAATATCATCCCCGACCTTCCAAGCAAGTTACTGCTTTCTGGATGCACTTATTTCACTCTCTTACGAAGCAGGATTCCCAGGGTGCTCTCTGACCCCTGTCAACTGGGAGTCCTGGACCCTCACACCAGTCTGACAGCGGCTGCTAAGGCCTCACATTACAGCAAGAGCAAGGAGGGCACAGAAGAGGCAGGGCCCACCGCAGGTCCGCCATCTCCCTAGCTTCCAAGACGTGGCAAATGGCCTCATGCCCCCAAGGAAGTTCTCAGAGAAAATTTACAGTGATCCTGCCTCCATCCTGGGACCTTTCACAGTCAAAGGGTCCCAACAATTTGCTTCAGGAGACAGGTGCCGTCAGGGATAGGGGCTGCTCCCTCCTGGGAGGTCAGCAACCTGCAGGGTTCACAGGCACGGCCTTGAGAAAGGAGAGAAATGCTTAACGAGGAATCCTGCAAAGTTTCTGTCTCGAGGACCGCAGTTAAATACTGGCAGAGAAACAAGGACACAGGCCAGCTAACAAAATGCTGAAACTTCATGACTGCCATGACGAGCTTGCTCTCCTGTCAGGGGCCATGTGAACTCAACCGTCACACGAAGAAAATGTACGGCCTGGAAACTAGCAAATTAGCACCCGTTCTCCTGAACCCAAGATATATTAGGACAAATTTAGATGGAGGTGGAATAACTCCAAAATAAAGGTGCGAAATATATTCTGCCTCTGTGCAGTCTGGCTTTTCAGTTAGCAGTGGTCCCGATCATGCGACTACCATCACTGTGGTACTGAAAAGGGCAGCGAGGGCTGGAGATCATTTCTTGACCTCAAAGGGGGGTAAAAAAGCTACCTACAAACAAGAAACATCTCTATGTTTAGCACTTGGCTAATGAGAAATTTATTCCAGTTATTTGGATGCCAAAAATATTAAATAATTTAAACTTCAGAGATTTCACTACGTGACACTAGTCAGAAATATTTATAAGAACGTTCTAGTCAAGTATTGTTTTCCCAATATCTGTGTGTGCCTTCAGAATAAATAGAAGAACTATACTTTGGGGCCCTTACTAAAACTAATAAAGTTATCAAAGAACTAATAAAATGTACATATTATTCCTGCAGATCCTAGCACATCTGTCATGCAGAACACGGATTAAGTAAAAGTAAATGTTAAGTAAGAAAACATAAAACTTTAAGAATTCCAATGAGCCAGGAGTACCCTCCCACAGGTTTGCAGAGGTGGTGTTCCAAACACTGGCAGTGAAGAAGGAATCCTAGAGTATGGACCAATGTCAGAAAAGGATGTGGTGTAAAAGGAATAAAAATGGAAAACCTCTTATAACATTTCATATGCATAATTTGCAAATTAAAATTAAAACTCTTTGCCCTAGGGGCACCTGGGCGTCTCAGTCGGTTAAGCATCTGCCTTCAGCTCAGGTCACAACCCTAGGTCCTGGGATCAAGCCCCCATAGAGCAGGGGCTCAGTGGAGAGCCTGCTTCTCTCTCTCCCTCTGCCCCTACCCTCACTCACGCTCCCTCCCTCTCCCAAATAAATAAAATTTTTTAAAAATAAATAAAACACTGCACCCTAAAGCATTCATGTCGTTTATACATGCCACTTCATATATACTAGGGGACATGCTTCTTTTAAAACAGATTTCAAGTATATATCAGACCACCTCTTCCACAGAATCCCAAAGAGGTGTTCTGTCACTTTTCCAAGACCTCTACACCTACACACACGAAAAAAAAAAAAAAGGACACCAAGAAACCTTATCTAAAAGTACTCAAGGATTATACTTTCAAACTTGAATTGTGTTTTTCTTAAGAATAGTTTTATTTTGCAGTTATGAATCTTCAATGTGGGGACTAACACTTAATAAATTCCTTCATTAACTATCAATACTGCAAAATCGGTAGCTGCAAAGTCAATTACATACATGAAGGCCCAAGAACAGAGGGCAAATGACCTCACACAGATACAAATGCAGGAACACTACGGTCTCCCCGCAAATGGAACTCAGCCCTAGAAACTCCTTCAGCCCAGGATTGCTGAGACAGTCTAGACCACCCTGCATGTACAATTCTTCTATTTGGACAGCGACAAAAACTCACCAGAGTGGGAAAATCTGAAGAAAAATGGTGAGTCTTCACACCTAAAGAGAGGGTTTTCTTGGGATGCCTGACTGGCTCAGTTAATTAAGCGTCTGCCTTCAGCTCAGGTCATGATCCCAGGGTCCTGGGATCCAGTCCCGCATCTGGCTCCCTGCTCAGCAGGAAGGCTGCTTCTTCCTGTGCCTCTCACCTAACTTAGGCTCTCTCGGTCTCTCTGACAAATAAATAAAGTCTTTAAAAAAAAAAAAAAAGATAGGGTTTTCTTAAGTCAGCAGACTTTGACTTCCATGCCATATGGATTGCTCAAGTTAACCCTTCTTACAGAACCCAAGGAAAGGATCTTTATTTTCTCATAACTATCTCTGACGTTACCCTAGAAATTACAGGGTTTGGTCCCACCCACTGGCAGTCAGAATGACTATTGTTATCTTTCAAATCAACAGAAAGCCTTTCCAAAATAACTCAGTTTTGTTCTAGTTTACCTACAGAAATAACTTATGCTGGATTTTGGTTTTGTTTTAAAACTATTCACATATCCTTGGTTACTGATGGAGCTGATATTTGTTTGTTGTGCTTCTTTGAATTATCTGTTTGGCTATTTTCCTTATAGATTCTCTTACTGACGTGAAGAAGCTCTTTTTTCTTACATGTATAGAATTCTTTGATTTGTAATAAACGTTTGCTCCCAGTTTGCTGTTATTTTTTTTTTTTTTTTTTGGAATGGTGTGTTTTTTTGTTGGGGTTTGTGTATGTGTGGTTTTTTAGATTTATTTATTTCAGAGAGAGAGAGAGAGAGAGAGAGCGAGCATGAGAGGGAGGGAGGATCAGAGGGACTCGATCCTGGCACTCCAGGATCACAACCTGAGCCAAAGGCAGTCGCTTTACCAACTGTCACCCAGGCGCCCCGTTGAAGGCGCCCCCACTAATGGGGGGGTACGGTTCTATGAAGTTTAATATAGACAATCAGCACCAAAGCCAAAATACAAAACAGTTCCATAATCCCCCCAAATGCCCCTTATACTGACCCTCTATAGCCACACCCTCCCGAACCCTAATTCCCAGCAATCAACCAATCTTTTCTCTGTCATGGTTCTTTTTGAGAATGTCACCTAAGTGGAATGAGTGCGCAGAGACTGGCTTCCTTTACTCAGCACTGACTGAATGGATGCACCAGTTTATGTGTTCACACCTACATTGTTTGAATGCTAACAGCCACATCCGACCGCAAAGGGCCTCCAGCCCTTCCCAGCAGCAGAACAGAGCCCATACCATGTACTTCTTTTCTGGAACTGCAGGGAAGGAGGGGAGGGTTATGGACCTGGCAGGATGCTGCGAAAACCCCTCCTAAAGAAAAACCAAATGCAATTCATCACTGTCCATAACAGGCTGATTAACTCACATGAACGCCACTAACCCAAAGTACCCTAGACCTGGAATCTATTCTTCACTTCGACTAACATCTTCATTAAAGCTTTCTCTGTCAGCATAACCACTAAACGCTATTAATTTACGACAAAACCCAAATAGAGTAATGCTTACAAAATACAAGATTTGCTCTGCAGATTTCTCCACATTCCTCACCAATCAGACAAGTGGAGACATGTGGCTAATTAAAATAGTCAGTAATCTAAAAGTCTAGTATATTTATCACCAAAACGAAGTTCTTTATTTCCACGGTCCATCTGGCATTACAACAAATATTACAGAGTCACCCGGACAAATCCCCCGAAGCTACACCCTTTCTCCAGCTTAACCATCTACGCCTTCTCGTGCTTGCAAAGTCTGCACACTCTCTGCTCTCCCACCCTGGTCTTATAACCTTTCCCAGACGGCAAGTGGTTAAATAGCTTGGGTTTTGAGGGGCTCCCTCCCATGGAGAGAAACAAAAAAGAGGAAATCAGGTAACAACTAGTCAGAAAGCAAACTAAACGTCCCCACCAGTGAATGAGAAGTGAAAAGGAGTACTTAAGCACTTGCCAACCACTGAACAGGAGAGAAAGAATTTCCCAGAAACAAGAATGTCTGCAAGAAAGGCTCAATAAGGTCAAAAAGTTGGAAGACGATATGGGAAATTCTAGCCAGATGCCTCCTTTTCCTCGTCATTAACTGGCAGGGATGGAGTGAAATCGGGGCCTTGCAGGGGCTGGGAACGGTGGGGCGTGAGGAGGCAGAGGTCCCAAGAGGAAAGGCCTCCACCGTGGGCCCAGGACGCCCAGAGACAGTGGAGAGAGGGCAGATGGGAAGGCAGCAGCAAACCAAAGCCTTGCAAGGTCTTGTCCCCATCTCTACCTTCTCTTCCGCTCTTTGGTCCGTTCCCCTCAGCGAAGAGGTACTGCGACAGGAAACCCCAGAGTGGCTGCAGCCCAACAGCGCCTCAGCCAGAATCCCTAAGTGCCGGGGTCACTGAGCAGACTCCCCGTCCATGCTCCGTTCCTCGCACACTGCTCTGCCAAGCAGCTCGTCAGCACAATCCGCGGCAAGATGGGAGAGAGTGAGCGAGAAGTCCGTCTCACTCTCTAATCTCTCCTACCCCTCTCTCCGGCTGTGGGGCACCGGGTCACTGCCTGTGATCAGCTTCCACCAGACTGAGAAGCAAGGAGAAGATATAAAAGCTGCATTCTTCACCCACAAGGCAAATAACACAGTCACCCCGGCAGTGCAACCAAGTCCACACAGCTGAACACTTGGGACAGGAAGGACAGGGAAGGGACATCAGCGCGAGCCACCACCTCCCACCAGAACGCCCTGGGATTCTCCCTCAAATCCATGCCTTCACTGACCATGGAGGAACTACTGTTCCTACCAGTGGCACTACTAAAATCTGTCAAGACATGCACTTAAGGAAATAAAAACCAATTCATTATAAAACTGAGGAGGGAGGAAGGGGGTTGTTAAGACTGCTTTTTACAGTAATACACAATTCATCCCTATCAACAGAAGTGATTTTTACTAGGCAGTAAAGTGTGGTTATTGATTAAGAATTTGACTTTTTTCTGAAATTCTGCCAAGGTTGTGAGATAAAATTTTATTTTCTCAGTAGAGGAATCAAGTAAATAAACTTAAGTATCAGAGGCAGCTGATTTACATTAAGACAGCTTCAAATACATCTTGCACTTCAGTTAGAAACAGATCCCAGGGGCGCCTGGGTGGCTCAGTGGTTTAAGCCACTGCCTTCAGCTCAGGTCATGATCTCAGGCTCCTGGGATGGAGCCCACGTGGGGCTCTC
This sequence comes from Enhydra lutris kenyoni, assembly GCF_002288905.1. Taxonomy (NCBI): domain Eukaryota; kingdom Metazoa; phylum Chordata; class Mammalia; order Carnivora; family Mustelidae; genus Enhydra; species Enhydra lutris. The sequence continues at coordinate 11,558,745 of NW_019154116.1, read as the reverse complement.
TACTCAGTGGGGAGCCTGCTTCCCCCTCTCTCTGCCTGCCTCTCTGCCTACTTGTGATCTCTCTCTCTGGCAAATAAATAAATAAAATCTTTTTAGAAAAAAAGAAACAGATCCCAAATTTATCCTAACATTTAAAAGGTCTCAAAAGACCACCCTAATCACTTATTTTTAATATACATTTGAGGAACATATTTAAACCACAGGCTTCATTTTGAACAGAACCACTCGTGTCACTTGTATCTTGGTAAATCATTTAAATCATTAAATGGTTTCATTTAAATCTTCATTTGAATCTTGGACAGTTAAACTGCAAAGGGAAAAATACAATATCCCATGTCAATAAGTCAATTTACAAGGTCTCAATGAAAAGTTTCTTTTAATGATTGTTTTACTGCTCTTTGATTTCCTGAAAGTCACTTACAGGATTATTTTTAACTATCTCTCTACTTTCTTCTAAAATTGTGCCTCACTGCCACAGAAAAAGAAGAAACTGACATTCACTCTCAAATTACATTTTCTTCAACTCCCTTTTTCAAAATATTGAGGGTAACAAGGACCAAATTTGGAAAACAATCATCATTATCATGCTCACAAAGACCAAAGCTGCCAGACTTCTAAATACACAGACGCAGCATGGCAAACGTGCAGGCCGGCTGAAGGCCTCTCCACTCATGTGGTGTTAGAAGCATAAATATATAGCAAAGCTTCCCTCAATGATCCGTGAGGAAATCATCATATCAAAATACAGAAAGACAAGCACGCTGCTCTGTCACTAAGAAACAGACTCCGTCCTCTTCCTGTATTCCACTGGAAACAAAGGCTGTAGCCAGGAGTCCAGAATAAGATCCACTAATGAAAGAAACGGAACACGATGGGCCGTGAGGCTTCAGAATAACCACAAACCTTTATTCTCTGCACATTCATCTAATGCCAACCTAAAACATGCCAGGCAGGTTAAAAATAATGCATTTATGTAAGCACACCCCCCACACACACGCTCTTGCAAGGTTAAATAGAGAGCTCTGAAAGAATGATTTATTGCCACAAGAACAGAGCCCCAAAATAGATTGGCAATAAAAGTGATTGGTCCCAGTGGGGTTGAGAACTAATGTAAGCAAAGTTCTGGCCATGAGAGGCCTCCAGGAAGAGTAGCAGAGTTGGGGAGGGGGGAGCGGGGGAACATGACTTCTGACCCTGACCCCACCTCTACCAGAGTTCCACATTCCACTATAAGCAAGGCAAGCCTGATTCCTTTTCCGGAAAAACAAAAAACAAAGCAAAACACCTGAACTAGCGCGTACCTGTGATTCTCCCCCCCCCCCCCCCCCTTTTTCCCCTTTTAAAATCTGCTTTATCTTTTCTGGAGCTGAGGTCTGTGCAGAGGAGAAAAGTGAAGTTCAAAACACACAAACACGCAGAAAATCTCAGCTGCCATTTAACACACCATCACCACCTACTTCTGCTCAATCCGATTTGACACTAATTGACCTGCTTGCTGGTGCCAGGTTTATAATAAGGAGAATCGGGACTGTCAAAATGGACAGGTGGTTCCCGTGCCAAGGACCGAGTGGGGGATGGAATGACAACATACGAGTTAAGACCTTGAGCGAGGGGACGCTGAGTGCCACCAAGCCGAAGCCCTACCCAAAGAAAAGTGGAGAATAACCATTAAGTGCTGGGGGCTCGGAGGGAACCACAGAATCTAAGAGAGGGAAACAGCCCCTGAGCCACTTTCCCACTGGCCCCTCTCCAAATGCAAAAGTCCGAACTCCAGCACCCCACTCAACTTTGACAGGTGGCAGCGCCCCTACTTGACACTTCCAGCAAGAGAAAAAAATCACACGGCAGGCCATTCTGTCCCTGAACTGCTCTAATTGTTTAAAAAGTTCTATTAAGCTGAGGTCTTTCTACTTCTTTCATCCAACCAAGAGTACCAGTTTTCAATCCATGACTACAAAGTTAAAATTTAATGCAGGACTGGAAAGGAACAAAAAGAACGAAAGAAAATAAGGTAGCCAAGCAAAGAGTTCCAGGGCTGAGAAATGAAAGGCAACCAATAGAAATGCTTTGTCTAGGACACGCTGGCAATGTGCTGCCAGGTTCTTTTTGGGAAAATGTTCACACCCTAATCTGTCCACTGCAGTCAATGAGAACCCTTCTTCTGTGTTTCTACACCTTAGAAAAGAATTGTCAGATTTTACTGATGGACTTGGCCTCTCCATTCAGCCCTCTATATTGAATCCAAGTCACGGTGGAGGCTCCCCTGCCTAAGCCCCTCCCTCGACCAGGTGAGGACCCTACCCATATTCTTCCTGCTTCAACTGTCCTGACGCTCCAAACACCCCCACACCTTACACCCACAAATCCAACCGAACAGTCCCTCTCTACCCTCTGCTAGACACCACTGTCCTACATGCGGCAGCCAAGATCTAGGTCAGGGATTCAGAACTGCCCAAAGGAGGGAAAAACACTTTAAAAAGATGTTCCAGACTACCCCTGGGACGGGCCAGTGCAACTGCTGCTACTGAAAATCCACTCTGGCTCCTGATTCCAAGTGAAACAACTAAAAGCATGGTTTGTCAAATCATTGTGGAGAGTGGAAGAAAGGAGCAAACCGGTGAGAGCACTGCCCGCTTTTGCCCAAAACTGAGCATGAACAAGAGCCAGGGCATGGAAACAAGCACAAGGCATAGCCATCAGGCACCATCAGGCATGGCCATCAACGGACCTACCGCCTCAGATAAACCCTGGGAGTGCTACACTGACAGAGAGCGAGTTTTCTGTGGGCATCCAGTCCAACCTGATGTCTTTTGGGCTCTTCTGAGTGAAAGAAGTAATTCTCCACTGCGCATAATAAAGATGTAAGAAAGTCTGGTCTCACAAGCACCAAAAATTCCATCTCCAGGGCACAGGAGCCGTTCTAACAGTGAGGAGCTGAATTCTGCACAGAATCTATTATTCTGTGACAGGTGGTAGAGACAGAGAAAAGACAGGCTAGACTTTAGCTTCAAGGCATGAAGGGAAGACGTCCCAGTTCTGCTATTAAGAGGTAAGATGAGGCTACTCTATGGGGGCAGTTGCACCGCCTATCCCACCCCACCCCCCGAAAAAAAGGCTTTCATTTGAAGGAGTTCATGTTTTCCAAAACCGTTGCTTTCTGCAAGGACCTCACGCGGAGAGGGAGCACTCCCAAGTATATAAACCCCAAGCTGACACTGTGGAGCCGGCGTATGTCACTCCCAGCCACAGCCAATCTGCTAAAATGACTCAAAATATAACCCCGCTTGGCAAAGATCAAGAAAACGAGGGAAAGACGGTACTACATCAGGTACCTACTGGCACGGCTAACTTCTGCCTCTGACCATCGCCCTCCCGCAGCAAACTGCTCCTTGTGACCCGGATTACCGGATTTGAAGGGGGCCACGAAAAATCGTGAGCCACCGGCCACCGGCGCGCGCCCCATCCCAGGCCGCTCCCCGACGTCCCAGCCCCACTGTCCTCCCCCCGGCTGCCACCAGCGCCCAGCGCACGCCCTCCGCTCGCCCGCCCCCCGCGCCGGCCCCGCGGCGGACCTGGCCCGCCCTCCTCCGCTCTCCAGCGCCGAGTCTGCATCCTCCCAGCCCCGCGCTGGCCCGCTCGGCATGCGCTCCGGGCTGCGGGCCCCCGAAGCCGCCGCCGCCGCCGCCGCCTGCTCCTCCGCCGCCTCCCGGACGCGCGAGCACACCGGACTAGGCGGGGAGGAGAGGGGGGGCGCGGGGGCGCGGGCTCGACTCACGCGGGATCTGGGCCCGGCAGGGGGTGGGGAGGCGCCGCCGCGGGGGTCCCGGGGACGCCCCGTCACGCCCCCCACGCCTTCTCCCCGCGGGCTAGCAGCCAAGCTCACCGCTCCGGCGGGCACCCCCTCCTCGCCACTGAGACACCGGGCCACCTGGCACTGCCTCCACCTCCAAACCACCCAGGCAGTGCCCCGGGAGGGCTCGCCGCGCGCCGTCCCCCTGGGCCACCGCGTTCCCAGATGTCCCACCCGGGCCGCCCCCGGAGACAATGGCTCACCCACCTCCCGGCCGGCCGCGCTTCACCTCCCCCCACTCCCTGGGCAGCGGGTGCCATGGCTGCCCCGTTTCACAGAAGCGTAGACAGAGGCCGGGGAGGTGACAGGCTAGAGGACGGAGCAAAGAAACGCGGCTGCTAATGGGGCCGAGGAAGGGCCGGGCACAAATCGGCCACTGAGACCGGCCCAGACGACAGCCGCTTTCCGGGTCCAGCCCCGCCACTCCAGTCCCGGGCAGAGGCCTCCGCCCTCACCGTCCCCGCAGCCGATTCCTCGGCTCTCCCGCGAAAGAGACAAAGAGCCGGCGCCCCAACCCGTAGAGCGGCGGCCGCCGGGGGCGGGAGACGGTTAGATTTCACCCTGGAACAAGGGGCGGGCGCAGGGAAGGGCGAGTCGGCGGCGTCCGGGCCGAGCCACGACCCGCGGGGCGGCGCGGGCAGCGGACACGCCGGTGTAGGTCCCGGGGACCGGGCGTGGGGGTGCAGGAGCCCGGGCCAGAGCGCGCCGGGCCCGACGGACGGGCGGGCACCGGGCGCGCGGGGACTCCCGGACCGCGCCTCCGCGGCGGGCTTGGCCGAGAGTGCGGGCAGCGCCACAGCTGCACTCACCGGATCGGAAGAAGGCCGCGATGTCGGCCAGGTCCTTGGCAGCCTCCTCGGCCCCCTCGCCCGCGCCGCCCCCGCAGCCTGAGCCCGCCGCGCTGGCCGTGGCCGCGGGGCCGGAGGACGCGGCGGGGGCGGCGGCGCCGCCGCTGCTGCCGCTCATGGCTGCGGCGGGCGCCCGCGGCCGCGCCCGGCTCGGGCCCCGCGCCCCTAGCGCCGCGTGCCGCCCGCTCCGCGCCGGGCCTGGCGGCGCCGAGCGCCCAGGCCCGCGCCCGGCGCGCGGACGCAGAGCCCCGGGGCGGCAGCGGGCGGCGGCGGCGGCGGCTCGGCCAGGGTAGCGCGCCCACATAGACGAGGACTCCGCCCGGTAGCCGCGAGCCGGCCGCGGGGCGGGGACGCGGAGCCACGGCCTCGGCGGCGCCGGCCGGAGCGCGGGCAGCAGCGCGCGCCGCGCGGGACACGCAGTCGCAAGGGCGGGGGCCCGTGGCCGGCAGGAGCTTCGGGATCACGGGCGCCGGCGGCAGCCGCGAGCCTCCATCTTGATTTCAAATGGGGAAGGAAGGAGGGGGAGGGGGAAAATCACGGCCGAGGGAACCCGGGTGAAAGGAAAAGGGAGAGCAGGGAAAGGAGAGGAAGGAAAAAAAAGAGGGGCTTCGGGAATTTCCGGCGAACATCGTCAGGGGCCCGAGCGTGGGCTCGGCGGGTGGGCGGGGCCTGGCGGGAGGGGCGGGGCCGCGCCCGACGGCCGGACGCGCGGAGAGCCGGCGGGCGGCGGCGTGACGGCACGGCTGTGCTTAGTGTCCTCCGCCCGGGCAGCTCCAACCTTTGGAAGGAGCAGGAACGTTCACGCCAGCTGGGGCCGACCTTTCCGGCAGCAAGCACCGTCCTCCGAGCGCTCAAGCTGTTTGTTACCGATCTCGCCCGCAGAAACGGGTGACTCGGGCACGGGGTCGGCACTGGCACGTAGAGCGGGCTCCATAATAGTTGATGAATGAACAGAGAGCTCATGGCAACAGTCCCAGAGGCGAGTGGGGGCAAGCCTCGGAACTCCTGGGGGTACAGGTCTTCTCGTCTGTAAAATGAGATTCCATATTACAGCTCCTCTATCCTTAATCCACCAAAGCGTTGAGAAAGAGGAAGGTGATGGGGGCTGGGAAAAGCTAAGCAAACAGAATGGGTGACACCCAGCTTTATGGAAGTTCTGTGTCAAACCAGAATCCAGTAAAAACGTTCCTGACGTGACTACAAGAGGAGGGAGCAGGAGGGATGGATGTCAGAGGTGAAAGGAGCCAATGCTGGGGAAAACAGGAGAGACAGAAAAAGGTGGATTTTTTTTTTTTTTTAATGGACGATGAAACCACTGTAGTGCATACCGTGGGGGGTGGTTACAGGTAAACAAGAGGAGGAGGCTGGAATGAGCCCTGCGGTACTGGGTTATAGTTGGAGACATCTATGCTACCTCTATGAACCCATGATGAGCTTGGTATAGACAGAGATGGAGAGATAAAAAGACATACAGATATCTGTATATATGTGGGCTGGTACACATACATGTAATTTCCTTGCTGTGTCAGCTGAGTGGACTTAGAAATAACCTCCAGGAACAAGGACTACGCCTCTGGCACTGAGCTCCTGTTTTTAACACCATTCTCCAGTGAAAGGAGGTCTCCTTGGGGAAATGGACTGCAGCAGAGAATCTACAAGCTGCGCCTGGAGCATCTTGTTCTGCCAGAAGGTAAGGAAGTGGTCAAAAAAATTTTTTTAATCAACAACAAGGAAGGAGTCTGTCAAAGGGAAACAGGAGCCAATTGAAGGAGTTCCCAGTGGCCAGAGCTGGAACAATTTGAGCAACAAAATAAATAAAACAAGACTTGATTGTAACCCAAAGTATAATATAAATATCCACAAGTCCATACTGACCTAAATGATTAAATAAGTAAATAAAGGGAGAGATCAACTCTCCTGTGAAGAATTTCAAATCATTTACATAGATACTCCACCCTCAATGGGATTAGTAATTGAACTCTCCTGTCCTTAAAGCTGGGCGGTACATAGTGATTTCCTTCCCAAGAGTAAAACATGAAAAGAGGGGAAAGTGACCTTACAGTGGAGAAACCTGACAAACACTAATTTAGCCAATGATCAAGATTAACATCAATAGTGAGAAACCGTGTGGATGGTAGTATGTAGCCTTGATACGATGTGAAGAAAATGACACTTAAATTCTGTGGTCTAACTTCCAAGAATATATAAACCCCAGTCTAGTTGTGAAAAAAACATCACACAAATCTGAATTAAGGAACATTCTATAAGCTGGGTAACCAGTATTTTCCCAAACTGTCGAGGTCATCAAAAGTAAGAAGAGTCAGAAAACCATCACAGTCAAGAGGAGCCCAAGGAAACATGACAGCTAAATGCAATATAGTATTTGTGATGGGATCCTGGAACCAAAAAAAAAAAAAAAGAAGGAAAGAAGGTAGAGAGGAAGGAAGGAAAGAAAGAAGGAAGGGAGGAAGGAAGGAATAAATTAGGTAAAAACTAAGAAATTTTGGGGTGCCTGGGTGGCTCAGTGGGTTAAAGCCTCTGCTTTCAGCTCAGGTCATGGTCCCGGGGTCCTGGGATCGAGCCCCACATCGGGCTCTCTGCTCAGCAGGGAACCTGCTTCCCCCTCTCTCTCTGCCTGCCTCTCTGCCTACTTGTGATCTCTCTCTGTCAAATAAATAAATAAAACCTTTAAAAAAAAAAAAACTAAGAAATTTTGAGTATATGAACTTTAGTTAGTAACATGCCAATATGATTTATTAACTGTGCATAATATGGGAAAACTCAATGTTGGGTATGGGGAACTCTAATATCTTCACAACTTTTCTGTATATTTAAATCTATTTTAAAATAGGGCACGGGGTCGGCACTGGCACGTATTTTATTGAAAAATAAAAAATATTTATTTTTAAATATTTGTATTATATGTGCAGTATCTCAAAAAGGAAGAATGCAATAGGTCCAAATTCCACATGCTGTCAAATGTTTCTTTTCCTTATTTTTCTGTGGGGTAATTTTTGTCTCCATCTCCCATTCTTCATGGCAGAAGCTTAATCCTAGTTCAAGGAAAACTTGATCTCTGGAAATGTTCTTTGTCATTTGAGTGCTTTCCCCTTCCTGCCCGCCCACAAAAGCAGCAACCAACCTCCCAGATGTGTTGGTGATAGCATGGGGCTCGGTAGGGAGGTTGCCTCTGGTCCTTGGTCATCATGGGTTCATCCTGGCACCAGGGCAGAAGGGTGTCCCATTTCTTTCCCTCTCTTTGACACTCCTGCCCAGACTGTGGGCCATTGCAATGACCTTGCTGCCTTCTGCTGTTGTATGCTGCTCACCTAACCATGGGGCATCTCCAGATTTGCGGGCAATCCACACCCTCCTGAGATACTCCCAACCATGCAGAAAAACATTCAGGTGCTCACTGGGGGGCTCAGACCCATTTTCTCCTCCAACTCTGCCCCAGAAAGTGAGCCAAGTCCTCTCTGCTCTCAGATCCCTCAAGCCTACCTGGCCATAGACTTCCTTTCTCAGAGACATCAGGATCTAATGCTATCCATCTCCTCTCCCACAAACTGCAGAATCATTTTCTCTGAAGGAGTAAATCTCACTCCAGTTTAATCATGCTTTCCTCCAATCTATTGTTTTTGGCATAACCTTTATGTTCGTAAGGAAACCCAATTTTAATACTCAAAACCCTTTACTTCTGATGATTCCTTATCCTATGGGTGCCAGAGTGTACCTAGAAATTCAGAAGCCAAGTGCTGATTTCTTTCTTTTCCTTTGCATTCCACCCATAGTAACCCTCCCCTGAAGGTAATGAATACAGAGCCACCACCCCTCCACCCCCACCTAAATGGTGGGGAAAGGTAAAAAATTCGGAAAAATAAAAACCACTGGGGTGGGAGGCAGATTGGAAACCATGCAGCCACAGAAGGATCAGCAATACCTCAGTGCTGGTACCCTTGAAAGAACAATTGGAAAAAGCTAATTCTGTTGGAGGGTTCTTGGGTGGAGGCAAACTCTGGATGTTGGAAGTTGGCCTGACAGGGAATGTGCCTACATGGCATTGACCACTAAGGGTGTGGGGAATTAGGGTGGAGAGGGAATGTATTTGGGCAAAAAGATCTCTCTAGGGTTGAGCTCCAGGTATCCACCAACTCCATCTCAGAGCCATTCCCAAGAGAAGGGTACAGAAGACCTGTGACTGAGTATGGGACATGCATGAAGACTCACTCAGCTTGCAGTAAGAAAAAGAGGCTGCGCACAGGTTTTTCCCTTCTGCCATCTGAGTGTGTGTAGGGGGATCTAAACAGGGTTTCATGACAGCTGTTGTTGATCCTACCCAACCTTCAAAATTCAGCTCGAATTTCACCTCCTTTCAAGAAGCTCCTACTTCAAGCACTCAAATTCATCTCTCCCTTCTCTCTATTCTGCAGTCCCAGGCATGCTGGCCTTCGAGCACATGCTGCATTATATTATTTACGTCACTCATGTTTAATGTCTTGCCCGCGAGATGAAGAGCTCCTTTACAGCCAGCGTGCAAGCATCAGCATGTCTCCCATGTGCCTAGAACTGAGGCACAAAGGTGTGAAGCAAAGACATGGAGAAAGCCAGCTGGGCAGACCCTGCAAGTTACCTACTCACCATCTTTTCTACTTACCGGAACCCATCGGGCTTGCTGAAAAACCCCACTTCCCAGCTACAGTGGTTTTGTGACAGGGTGCTGGCCGATGAGGTGTAAGTGCAGAGGACTGGGCTGGGCTCACAAGAAGAAGCTTAGATCCAGCGTATGCACACCCTTTGGGCCTCGTCCTCTCTGGAACACAGACGAGATGCTAGAGGTGAAGAGGCCACCATGTGACTCTGAGAGGGTGAACATGAGGACAGAAGCACATGGAACAGATGACTCGGGGAGCTGCCCACACCCAGACTCCTTGTTACATAGAAACACAAGAGAAAAAGAAGACCCTGAGTTAGTTAAGTTGCATGTTCAGTTTTGTGCCCCCGAACCAGCGCCTAAAAGATAGACCAGCCACAGCTCATCTAAGAGAGCCAAGTGCTTCTCACATTTTTCCACCAAAGAAACTCTGGAGATGGAGGAGGGTGAAGAGGATGGCGAAAGTTACATCCTAGAGAATCTTGTGCCCAGCCCAAGCAGCCCCGTAAGACTAACATGTCCTTGAAATCACTGGCTTTTTCTTAGAAATGCATGTGAGTTTTTCCTTCTTCTTATAATCGGTGTTTATTTTAATACATGGTTAATGTCTTATTTATCAGTTGTTTGGGGTTTACTTGTGCCCCCCCAGAATACATTGATATATTAGCCCTCAGTACCTTAAAATGTGGCAGTATTTAGATAGGGTCATTGCAGATAGATGTAGTTAAGATGAAGTCATATGGCAGTAGGGTAGCCCCAAATTCAATATGATTGTTGTCCTCATGAGAAAATAGCCATATGAGGACACATGGGGACAGTGGCACATGGAGATGGAAGATGGGAAAGGAGCGCCAAAGGTTGCCACCAAACCACCAGAAGCTAAGAGAAAGGCAAGGAAGGATTTCCCTACAAGTTTCAGAGGGAGCATGGCCCTGATGGCAACTTGAGTTCAGACTTCTAACCTCCAGAACTCAAGCAAGGAAGCCCTATTTCTAATACATTTCTATTGTTTTAAGCCACCCAGTTTGTGGGATTTATAGTTATGGTGGCCCTAGGAAACACACAAGCTAATCAAGTCCTCCAAATTTTTGAGAGAAAATTTTAGAGAGAAATTTATACATTGATCTTATAGATAATATTTGATGGATGCTTAAAAGAACAGAACCCAGGGGAATGTGGAGAGTTCCAGTTTGATTAGCTGTGGGGGGTTAATTAATATTAATGAGGGCATACCATGGAAATGTCCAGATGATAACCTGAGATATGATGCTTGACCGAGGTGGCCAGAGTTGGAACTCAAACTCTAAATTTGAGCTAAAGAGCATAAACATACTTGGAGCTTTAGACCTGAATGGTTTGTGAAGGGGATGTGTGTAAAACGTAAGTAGGGAATGGGACCAAAGGCTGAGTTTTTATGCGGTACAGTGGGTAGCACTGGATGGAAGTGTGACTTGAAATGCCCAGAGAGACCCCAGTTTGTCTTGAGGCAAATTAAGAAACAAATGGAAGGGGGAAACCAGACTCACTGGGCCAGGGCCTCTAATTCAACAGACAACCAGGCTGTGCTAAGTTGTCTCACAAATGACTACACATGAACTCAGCTTCTTGGATTTCTTTGATTTGGAGGGACTTTCACTAAGCCAGAATGGGCCAAGCCAGAGCCTTACCCTGCTCCAAACCCGTATTCACAGGCATTGGGCCCCAGGAATTGCTGACGGGCCTTGAGGATTGATTGGCAAGAGTCCCTTGAGCACCTTCACTCCAGGATTTTTCCAGTCGTTGAGAGAGCACTGTGGGAGGTGGAAGAGGGAATTCAATGGAATAAGCTGGAAAAGAAACAGGATGGAATTTGGGAGGATTTGAGATAGATGGGGGCAAAAGATTGTGTGTGTGTGTGTGTGTGTGTGCACATCTGTGTATACACGCATGTCTTTGCCTGCCTGTATTTGGAATGGGTGTTGATGAAGATCTTGATCTGCTAGGAAGGAAGCCCAAAAATACAGGAAGAAAAGTTAAAGGCAGACTCAGTTTTGGAAAAAGCTCAAAATTGAAAGTCGCAAGGTTTTATTATTACTGATCTATAAATGAGAAGGGTATACAGAAGATGGGGCAGTGTCTGTATTTGCTGCCTTGGCTTCAGATTGATCGATGTTTCAGGCTCATTGCTTAATAACTGCTTTCTGTCTTTCTGTTCCTGGCTGGGCACTCCAGGAATTCTAAATTGAGCCCCCAGCCCAAAATATACAGGTGAGATTTACTGATTCTGATCCCAGCCAACTTCTGGTCTTGAAGATTTCTCTTTAAAGGATAAGTACTCCTGGGAGCGCTAACACCTTAAACCTTTATCACTTAATGCCTTATAGAGAGGATTAGTGGATTAGCCCAGTGTTGGCCAGAGTAATGAGGGATAAAAGAAGGAAAAAAGCAATGGAAGGCACCAATAGGGGCGCCTGGCTGGCCCCGTCGAAGACTGTGCAACTCTTGATCTCCGTTTGTGAGTTTAAGCCCCATGTTATGTGTAGCGGATACTAAAAAAACAAACTTAAAAAAAGGGGTTGGGTGGGGGGAGGCACCAATAAGAAGAGCATGTACTTTGCTTTTTTCTAAAGCCGGTCCTTTTGCTTCAGTCTAGTGCAGACCCTGAGAAAATTCGGACCTCGTTCATTTGCAGGGATGGTCAAGAGCTATATTTTAGGGTCATCACTTATTCACTGGAAGCCTCGCATTGCACCCAGGAAGCCAGGTAAAGACTCCATGTCCAGTTTGGGGCTATTCTAGAGGTCTCAGTTTATTCATGCAGTAAACATTTATTGAACCCCTACGATAAGACAGACACTCTTTTAGGCTATAGTGACAAAACAAGCAAAAACGCTTGCCCTCAAAGAGCTTATCTCCTGAAAGACAATACACAAATAAGTAAAATGCATGGTGGTCCGATGACAAGAAGCACAACGGAAAGGAATTAGCAGGAAATGGGGAGAAGGTTTAGGACAAGAGGCACTGAGCCATATTCAATGTGACACTTGAGCAAAGATCAGAATGAGAGCATGAATTGAGTGGATGTCTGGGGGATGGGGAGCTAAGGGAGAGAAAAGAGCAAGGGCAAAGGCCCTGAGGCAGCCCAGTATTCTCAGCTGCATGAAGCATATGGGGGAAGGCACTGGGGTCAAGTGGCCGGGGCCGGGGGAGGGGCAGGGAATAGAAGACCCAGTCAGCAAAGTACAGGAACCTCATCATGTAAAATCTAACAGGGGCTTTGTAAGGAATCTGCCTTCTAATCAGAATGAGATCGCAGATGTGAATTCTTGTATGAGAAGAATCTTAAGTGCTTTCAGGTTGAAAGTGGGAGGTTATGTGAACTCATCAGGAGGTTTGGAAATACAGCAGAAGTTTGTAAAATGCGTTGTAGAGACAGCAGTGGAGAGAACCTAGGAGTCAGGGGTTGTCAGCCCCAAGGGAGAAGGCTGTGGAAGATGCGCGAGCATGTGGGACCCCCACCAAGCACAGAGATGCCCACCTGTGAAGAGAAAGCGGGGGAGCCCTGGGTGACAGGCCCCAGCCAGCACTGATCCATGCGTTCTGGAGCCATGCTTTGAGGACTTCTTCCCTCACAAGCTGAGGGGCCTGCCCATGCCTTCCTTCCTTCTCCCACCCACTCACCTCACTTAGCGACCTAGAGCTGAGAAGAGACAAGGAAATCCCTTCTTAGAGAGAAACTGCACAAAGCAACAAGGGACCCCAGTTAGTGGCTTGGGTTTCTTTTCAAAAGCAGTGTAGTTGAGCGTGTTCTGTAGTAGACACGGTCACAGAGGGAAAAGCAGCGCCGACAGGAACGGGTTCTCAGTAGCAGCACTAACGCCCACTAGCTGTGGGCTGCTGGACAAGTGCACTGGAGAAGGGAATGTTGTCCGCCTGCTTCAGGCGCCGCCCTTCCCCAGGAAGACCCCACATGCAGTCACTGCTTCTCCCAGGTAGTCCGTTTGCTCCCTCCTCCATCCCTACCTTTCTTCATCAGATGGGTAAGAAAACATCTGCAGACAAGTCAGACTGAACTCATTCCCACTGGAATTAGGAAACATGGGGGCAGGAGCCAAGCAATGGGCATCTGGACAGCTGGGGGAGTGCAGGGAGTGATGAGGGAGGGGACCCAGCCTGGACCACTGCCCTTATTCTGGCACAGGTGCCTGTCCCCTTCCCTGGGCTCCTACAATAAACCCTTTTCCTGAGATCCCCTGGGGGTTCTCTAGTTAGAAGCACCTCACTGTAAAGAAAAATGAGTTCCAGCTTTTCACAGCCTCAGAGAACCAAGGAGAAGAACCAAACCTATTGATAGAAATCTATTATCTAGATTTTTCCAAGGTAGCGGGACATGGCATTTATAAGCCATCCTCTTTCATCCACTTCCCTCCTGCCCAGTCCCCACCTGGGGAACATCTTCTGGGATCCCTGGTTTTCTTGCCTTCCTGTGTCTTCCACTCTCTCTGATATTACCTAATTGCTATCCCTCTATATTTAGTTTCCTGAGACAGGATGAAGGAGAAGCCAATGATAAGGTGAAGCTGTATGGAATGGCGGGGAGACAGAGAGTCACACACCACTGGACACCCCAAGAGCAGAACTCCAAAGCCACTCTATACAGAGTATGTCTGGATTATTGTACTCTGGAATCCTACAGAAATAAGATTTAACATGACATGCTCTGCCTTTATTGGGACTCCCCTGCATTCGAAGATGCTAGCCTTATGTTATTTAATTTCCCTTTAATAAATAAAGACCCATGTGTTAGCTGTTTTAGGATTTGGTAGTAGGAAAGTTTGTCTCTGCCGACAGATGGTTGTGCTTCCTTTTATGAGCTAATGCAAACGATGGAACTCACCGTGTTTCTTTTTATTCCTCGGAAGTCAAGATGCTCAGAATTAAGTGACTCCTTATCTGCTTCAGTTTTACAATAATCTACTTGTTACATGGCTTTTATTCTTCTTACAGTTTTTGCTTCTCTTTTAAAGTTCTCTTCTGAAGAAGGTTGGTTGGATGGATGGATGGATGGATGGATGGGTGGGTGGATAAGTAGGTGGTTAGATGACATATAGTTAGATAGACAAACAATCAGACTGAATTGTAAGAGAGAGACTGACTCCAGTACAATTCCATTCCTTCATAATCTTTTATGCCATAGACCTACCTTCTCTCAAGATTCCAGTGCTTTCCATATTTATAAACCTTTTTGAGAGGCTGTGTATCATGGTAACTAAGAGTATGTCTCTGTAATCCAAATCAGTTTCAAATTCCAAATTAGTTACAGTATCTGTGGAAATATGAGAAGCTTACCCTCAGTTTCCTCATCTGTAAAGTGGGGATAATAGCATTTCCTACATCGTACAGTTGTTTTGAGGTCTCAGTCAGATAATACATGTAAATTGCCAAAAATATCTAGCACATTGGAAAGGCTCAGTGAATGTTGTCATTATTATCATTATTATGAACTATTATTATTATTCAATTACGTGACCTCCTTGTCATCTTCAATGCTTCCTTTCCATGCATTCATTATTGTACTTTCAGTCTTTTGCAGTAGCCTTCTAATTTGTCCTCAAATTAAGAATCTTACAGCCAAAAACGATTACCTAATCCAACACCCCCATTTTACAAATAGAAACTAGAGAGACTTGAGAAGGGAAATGTTGTATCTGTGTGACATAGTCTCATAACCTGGATTTCAGCAGATGGGGTGCTTAGCCCCGTCCAGGTCTAACCGGTGAACCACTGGGAATCTTCTGTCTTTAAGCAACCGCCAGGGAAGGGAGTGGAGCTGTATGCACAGCTTGGGTATTTCTACATGCGGGGGAGTGGCCTGTTGGTAGAGCTTGTCCAAGGAGCCTTGGGTGCCAGAACTCATCTGCAGGGGAGAAGGATCCAGGTGTGAGGAGCTTGAACTGGGAGCAAAACTGTGGGCAGAGAGTGAAAATTCAGAGAATGGGCTTCAGTCCAGCCTCCTGGATGCAAATCTGGCTCCCAAGCCTGACCAAAGCAAAAAATGAAGGCTCTGGTGAGCAAATCTGTTACACGTGAGAACTCAGGTAGCAGGTGGCTACAGGACTGGGTCAGGCCAGAAGACGAGGGTCAACCCTCTTCATTCGGCTGTAGGCCACATTCTTCTGGCCCTGGCCTTCCAGGGCTCTGGCTGGTGACTTCAGAGGTGGAGCTTCAAGAGGGACAGTGGTACCAGGTGGGATGCATAGGACAGGGTCAGGGCCTGCCGGAACTCAATGATAGGGGACACACATCGGTGAGATCCTCTGGAACTCCTCCCTGTGCTTGGGGCAGGGAGCTTTGCTGCTTTGCAAGAACTTGAGATTCTGTGATAGTGGTGAGTTCAACAAACCAGTGAAAGCTGAACATACACAATAATGGAACATGATTGGTCTCTAGGGGCAGAGGGGGTGTGTCACAGGGGGCAGAATGACTGAGGGAGGAGGCATCTGTCTCTGGGTTCTTCCTCTGGACCTTCTCCATGCTTCCGTGTCTCCCCTAACATTGCTCCTTTGACCATAATCCCATTGATCTTCTTGAAGCAAAAGCGGATGGTGCCCCCCCCTTCTGCAAAACTCCAAGTCATTCTCTGCCCTTTAGAACACTCTTCAGACTCTTCGTAGGACATTAAAGACCTACCAGGTTGGGGTCCCAAACCTCAGAATCTCCTGGAGCCTTTATTTCAAATTCACATATTAAGGATCCTGCTCCAAGAAGGTCTGACGGTGTCCCAGGGCCAAAATCCCCATATCCGTGCCTGGTGTAGGATCTGGGCAGGAAGGCCTCTTGGAGTGCCATGACCTCAACTATTTATCTGTATGGGTCTGGAGGGCTACATCCAGAGACAACACACCATTCCAGAGTCTTCTACTAAACCCGCACTCACCACAGACCTTTGCTCTTGATGGCCTGGGCCAAGCACCTCTCACCAACACCAATCTATCTATAGTCACTTCTCCTTATAACCCAATGAGACGTTTAAATGACTGTCTTTCCCACTAGCTCCTCGAGCTCAGCCCAGTCCTTCCATACGCTGTGTCCTTCACCGCATCTGCTACACTGCTTCCCACATTCAGTAAATGTTCAAAACATGCCCAATTAAATAATGAATTGCAAAACTGGGTGTTTTGTCACTTATTTTTTAAGTAGGAATGTTAGTCAAGCTCCTGCCTCCCACAAGACAATTTAAACCTTTTCTCCAATTGTGTAGCTGAATCTTTTAAAGAGGTTCCCCACATGAGCAGGCACCGAGGTCTGAGGACTCCTGGAGGCCCTCTCCAGGACCGGGGAAGCCACCCCAGCATGGTCCAGCATCCCTGTAAGCCACATCCCCTTGGAAAAGAAAGTATAGAGCAAAGCAAGACTTCTTCATGGCTGGTTTTCACCCAGCCCAACCCCTCTCCTTTCCTAAGCTTCCGTCCTTTCCTTGCCCTGTTGATGGCCTCCAAGCCAGCAGCCAAAAATATAGGATGTGGGAAAACTTGAGTAAGAGAGCAAAACCAGAATGTTTTCAGCCTTTGGGAGAAAAGCCTTTTGTCTTCTGCATCTTACATTTCAGGATTTAGTAGGCACCAGCTGAATTTTTCCATAGATATTTATGAAACCCCACTCCCTGCTAGGTATTGTGTCTCTAATGATTTTATGCTGTGGACCGTGATGTCCATTTTAGTGATATTTACCTTTCTTTAACTTAAACATTTGTGCCTTTCTTCAAGGCCAGTGAGGAAGCACCTTACTGATATAAGGGTCTCATTCTGTGATGGATTCTGCTAGAACTCCCCAGTGTCCACTTTTCCCTGCTTCAGAGGCCCCCAGACTCTAATTCCCAGACTTCCGTGCTGTTGGATGGGGCCACGTGACTCTATTCTGTCCAGTGAGATAAGGACGCCCCCATTTGTGAACTTCCGTTCTCTGTTCCCCATTCACATCAGCCTTGGGGGCCACAGGTCCTTCTCCTCCTGGTGAAGGTACGAGATGGAACAAACCCATCTGAGCTGTGATAGAGCAGGTAGAACGTGAGGGAGTCATACGTTTACTTTTGCTAAGCCACTGAAACTTGGGGTCTGTTTAGAAGCACAGCTTTTTGAATAATATATGCTCTTAATTCAGTTTAGTGGTACTTTCTTGGTTTGTTTAGTTGATTCAAAGTCTTTCTGAAAAAGGGTTGCCTGGCTGGCACGGTTGGTAGAGCATAAAACTCTTGATCTCAGTGTTGAGCTCAAGACCCATGTTGGGTACAGAGATCATGTAAAAAAAAAAAAAAAAAGTTTTCCGAAAAGCTCTGAATCCTTTTTCTCCATTTTGTGAATCTCGCTCAATGAATAATCTTGAGAAAAAAGACACATGCCCTGAATATCAATGGTCTTTCCCAGCTTGTCATTGGCGTTCCCTAATCTGACCCCCACCGGTCGAGTCTCCCTGGTAGTGTACTGGCCGCAAATCTCACAAAACGTATTTTGTGCTTTATTTCTTCTGTCTTTCCCTGGGAAGTTCATCAAGACCGTATTTCAGCTCCTCAAGCTTGTTATCCTAAAATGTTCCAATGTGGGGCGCCTGGGTGGCTCAGTGGGTTAAGCCGCTGCCTTCGGCTCGGGTCATGATCTCAGGGTCCTGGGATCGAGCCCCGCATCGGGCTCTCTGCTCAGTGGGGAGCCTGCTTCCTCCTCTCTCTCTGCCTGCCTCTCTGCCTGCTTGTGATCTCTCTCTGTCAAATAAATAAATAAAATCTTTAATAAAAAAAAAAATGTTCCAATGTGATGAAACCGAACCCTGTCAACACTAGCCCACCCTAAAGGACGCCATTGTTGGCATCTTCCTCACCTGCTGTTCCAGCCCTGCACTGCTGCAGTTGGCTTTTCCTCCCCACCACGCCCACAGAGCCCACTGTCACCAGTATCACCCAACAGACATTTTCCAGTCCTCAATTGTATGGGTGTGAATGGGAGGGGCAAGCGGCCATGTGTTCCCCAGTCCCAGGATTTCCTTCCATTCGGGTGGACCTACCTGACTGGTGACTTTGAGACGGGAACTGGGCAGGTCCAGTCTTGCTGCTCCCTGTTTTTCTCTTGGGAGCACTTGCTGCCAGAGGCTGGCATTGTGCCCTGTTCCTCGTCTACACCTGAATGAGGAGGCCCACGGGGCTCAGTACTGCTGTGCCCGGGCCAATTGGGAGTCAAAGTTTCAGTACTGGGGATAGTTCACAACGACCACACTCGGAAGCCACAGGGCTGGCTGTCAGCTTGATCAATAAGGAAGGTGGTAGGCTTCAAGTTCATACTTACTTATTTATCTCTTATCAGTTCAGAATGCGTTTAGGGAAAACCAGAAACTTTTGTTGAGTTCCCCAGTACAGTTCACCAATCTTCCTTTATTATCACTTGCTTCTCTTGGTTTGCATTCGCCCGTAATTTCTTGCTTTTCCCACTAACAACCCAAGTTTTCTCAGGCTGTTCTTCGAGGCACCTCTCCATACAACCATTCCTTAAACTGCGATGCTGCTTGTAGTTCTGGTAACTCCAGGCCGCTGTCTCTTCTCACTGTTCACGGAATTCTGCAGGAGGCTCCGTCTGCTCCCAGGACCTCTATTCCCCCAGGGGTACAGATGACTCCTCTTTAGTGTGTCTTTAGTGCAGTGATCACTCCTGATCTCCACACCCATGGGGCAGCTGCTTGATGGACATCCTCCTGAACATCAACTCAACATATCCATAGCTCAAGTCATTCTGCTTCCCTACACCTTTCCCCCAAATCTACGCATCTCAGTAAATGCCATGGTCATCCATCCAGAAACCTGGCCATCACCCTGACTGGTTTCCTTGTCTATACCTCCTACTTCCAGTCCATCATCTGATTCTCCTGATTTTGCCACCTGAATATCTCTTGGCTCTGTGCCCATCCTTCCATCCCTCCTGGTCACCATTCTCTCCTACCTGGGTTACCACAACATTCAACATTGTTAAGCTTCCCCTAGAGCTACCCCCTCCTCTTTATTCTCTACACTGCGTGTATCTCAGTCTCTTGAACTACACTTCTAATTATGCCACTGTCTTGCTTAGGATCCTTCTGTGGCTCTCTACTGCTAGTCTTAATCTTCTTCAGTTAGGGCGATGAGATCTGGCCCTTTTTTCCTCTGTAACCTTGTCTTTCCCCGTCGCCCTGAGCTACTTGTTCTCTGGCCCTTTGCCTGTACGCTTCCCTCTTGTGTCACTTAGCAGCATCACACCTGTCACAGCTCAGCACCACGAGATTTTCCCCAGAGGAGTGTCCCTCATCCCCAAACTGTGTACAATAAGTCAGTTTGATGACTGCAGAGGCCCTGTATCTAACCCTGTGCCATTCTGATCACAGTGCATTATGATTTCCTATGTACTTGTGAGTGTCTCTCAACTGGATGGTGTATTTGTGGTGGGCTCTGTGTTGGCCATCCAGATCTCCTTCGATGACAGATTGGTTGCCTCAGCTGCTGGGGACAGTGAGAGCAGGCTGCCTTCAGCTGTCACCCTCTTCAGGGAATGTCTCCATTGCCAGAAGCAGTCATGCCCCTGCCTGGGGAGCCTGTATCCACATTGATCCAGGGGTATAAGGGCTTGGTCATCTCAGCCAAACTTAGGGCAACACTTAGGAGCCATTCTAACTCCTTAAAATGTCTGAGACTGTCCTTGGGCTGGCCTTGCAGATGACAAATAGGACAATATTTCGTGTGACTAGTAGATGCACAGGGTCACTCACATTGTAAAAGGTCATTCTCTCTGGATGTAGGACCTGAAAGTAGAGGAACGCCTGGCTGGCCTTGTCAGTAGAACATGTGACTCGATCTCGGGGTCATGAGGTCAAGCCCCACACTGGGGATAAAGCTTACTTAATTATTATTATTATTTTTTAAAGACATGATGGGCAACTAGGTGGCTCAGTTGGTTAAGTTTCTTTCAAATAAATAATTATTTTTTTTAAAGCATGAAGGTAGAAATAAAGAAACTAGTGTTGCTATAACCATCACGTGATCCTCAAATTAGGTAAAATTAAGTTTGCACTAAGCATTGCTCTTGTGAAATAAAACAGATCTGTTCTCCTATCTTGCAGCAAACTAGTTTCAAGGTAAGAGGTAAGAGCTCTTAGCAAGGTAAGAGTTTCTGCTCTGGGCTCTGTATTTTGGGACACGTCTCTGTGACTGGTGTAGGGCCAACTAAGATCCATTTGACTTAAATATTGTAAGTGACTTGGTAAACTTTATTTTTCAAATATCTGTAGGTGAGGATTGTGTTCAGAGGAGCTCACTTAATGAAATAACAAATGTTGCCATATTAAGGGTGATCATTTGAGGGAGGAAAGCAAACCATGAGACTTCTTTTTTTTTTTTTAATTTTAGAGAGGGAGAGAGAGAGAGAGAGCAGGGGGAAGAGCAGAGAGAGAGGGAAAGAGAATCTCCAGCAGACCTCCCCACTGATCCCATGACCCTGAAATCATGACCTGAGCTGAAGCCAAGAGACGAGGCTTAATTGACTGAACCACTCAGGCGCACAAAACCATGAGACTCTGAATTAACGATAGAGAAAAAACTGAGGGTAGATGGAGGGAGGTGGGCAGGGGATGGGCTAAAGGGTGATGGGATGGAGGAGGGCACTTGTTGGGATGAGCAGTGGGTATTGTGTGCAAGTGATGAATCACTAATTCTACTCCTGAAACCAATACAACACTGCAGGTTAACTAGAATTTAAATAAAATTTGAAGGGGGAGGGGCACCTGGGTGGCTCAGTGGGTTAAAGCCTCTGCCTTCGGCTCAGGTCATGATCTCAGGGTCCTGGGATCGAGCCCCACATCGGGGTTCCTGCTCAGTGGGGAGCCTGCTTCCTCCTCTCTCTCTCTCTGCCTGCCTCTCTGCCTACTTGTGATCTCTGTCTGTCAAATAAATAAAGAAAATCTTTTAAAAAAATAATTTGAAGGGGGAAAAAAAAAAGACTGATCATTTGATTTGAATCCGCTTCTTTTTATTTTTTATTTTTTTAAAGATTTTATTTATTTATTTGACAGAGAGAGACCACAAGTTGGCAGAGAGGCAGGCAGAGAGAGACAGAGAAGCAGGCTTCCCACAGAGCAGAGAGCCTGATGCGGGGCTCGATCCCAGGACCCTGAGATCATGACCTGAGCCACAGGCAGAGGCCCAACACACTGAGCCACCCAGGCGCCCTGAATCTGCTTCTTTGTAAAGAGGAATACGTTCTGGGGCATTTGGGTGGCTCTGTCGTTAGTTGTCCCACTCTTGGTTTCGGCTCAGATCACCATCTCTGAGTCCTGAGATCCAGCCCTTCGTGGGGCTCCTTGCTCAGCACAGAGTCTGCCTGAGATTTCTCTCCTCCCCCCTCCCTGCTCCTTCCCCAACACCCACATGTTCGCACACTCTCAAATAAATAAATAAAATCTTTTTTTTTTTTTTTTAAAGTAACAAGTTCCTATCCAATGGAAGATGAAAACAAATGCAAACAATGATGACGATGCGAAACCTGGAAAACAAGACTCCCCTAAGAGTTGAGACGAGCTGGCAGCTCAGGCACCCAGGGCACCTCCCTTAGAGTTCTATCCAAGGACACACTCTGAGAACTTCCCATCCGAAGTAAGTACTTCAGGGGCAGTCTGTCTGATTATGTCACAAATAATGATGGAAATGAAGGACTTTCAAGAAACGCTAATCCCAGTTGGCTGCGGTGTGGTCGAGGCCCCCTCGGCGATCTTGGCGCAGACCTAGGAGGACTTCTTGCTTCTGATGTAGGGTGTTGCATGGGGCCTGCAGGGCGTCCTGCTTTCCAGAAAGTCAACCTAAGAGCAGAAAGATGCTGCTTCCAGGCTAGGCTTCCGATTAAAATTGAGCCCCTGCTTCTCTCATATTTCTACATGTGTTGGCTTCTGGGTGATGTCCCTATGGGTCCTGCCTTTTAATGTGAACCCCTGCACGTCAAGAACCAGCTCAGTGCCCCCACACTCAGGCACGCCTTCATTCAACTGCTTTCTTGGCATCTGCTGTGTTGTGTTGCATGCAACCTGCGTAGAGTGTGAAAGAGAGAAGATCATCTCCCACACTCATTCATTCATTCATCTGATGTGAATGCTGTGCATAACGTGAACGGGATGCAGGGGGGAAAAAAGATTATTCAAGGATCCTGATTTGAATGAGGTTACTGTCCAGCAGGCGAAGAAAACCTAAGTACAGATCAGTAATGGGCTGTAAGAAGAACGTGATGGTTGACACAAGACAAGCAGTTTAGAGGAGATGGAGTCCATCTGGCCAATGGGGATGGAGCTTCTCCAGCAGGTGAATGGAGTGTGGCCAGATCGCATCTGGAAAAGGAGCCTTCCTGACGCTTGGGGAGACCAGCTTCTCTCTGGAGGGTGACCATTGACTTTCTCCTCAAACTCCTACTCTTTTCGACATTGCACTTCTCACAAGTTTTTTTTTTCCCCTTTCAAACTCAGTAGCTGTGTAACCTCGTGATATAGGAACAGCACAGGCGAACTGTATGCCGGTGACAAAGGAGACAGTATTAGGTGGATGGTGGTTCAAATGGGGCTTTTCAGTTACCCAGCCCTGGCTTCCAAATTTGTCTTTGCCACCTTTTACTTCTAAGCTCCTGAGTAAATTACTTAATTTTTCTAAGCCTCAGTTTCCATGTGCATAGAAGGGGTCAGTAACCCAGGGTCAGAGACCATGAGGATTGTATGGGAAGCATGTAGCATCTAGCGTGGCCCATGTATACGGAAACATTGTTTCTCCCATACTTCCTTTGATCAAAGAACCCCGACTCAGAGATTTAATACCAATTGAAGACAACAGAGAAAGAGAAATTTTTCACAAGGCCCCTTCATGGAAGACCTAGTTCTTCCCTGTGGGTCTGAAGGCTCTCAGAGTCTTGGCTCCACAAGCTAATGGTAAGCTAATACTTAGCCTGCCATTTCTTAGTTACTTGAATGTCCTCTACCCTAGACTTTTCTTTACACAACAAAAAGCGTAACACAATTACTTGCACCTTGGTGACTTTAGGGTCTGAGGAAGTCTTAAATGGGAAAATCCTGCCATTAAGGACATATGTAAGCATAGAGTTGATACAGGAAAAGATCTGGATGGTACCCTGTGGGGCTGCATTTCTGGAGGGTGCCTTGGGAGAATGCCTCTGGCACCTTGGCATTGAGCACGTTCTAAGAGCTATTGTCTCAGCCCTCTGTGGCTGGAGGGACACACAGGGGTGGGGTTTGTATGCGATAATCACTATGAACTGGGCAGGTTGTCCCCTGGAGAGGCCCACTCTTGATTTTCAGCAGTGGCTGGCTGGAGGGGAGTGAGGTGTGGGGAAAAGAGGAGTAGCAGGAGGGTTTGGAGCAGCAGCCCTTTCCCATTGGTATGGAAGCGTGTCATTATTTTATTTTATTTATTTATTTTTAAAGATTTTTTTTTTAAGATTTTATTTATTTATTTGACAGACAGAGATCACAAGTAGGCAGAGCAGCAGGCAGAGAGGGAGGAAGGGAAGCAGGTTCCCTGCTAAGCAGAGAGCCCAACGCGGGGCTCGATCCCAGGACCCTGAGATCATGACCTGAGCCGAATGCAGAGGCTTTAACCCACTGAGCCACCCAGGCGCCCCTAAAGATTTTTTTTAATGTATTTATTTGACATGGGGAGAAAGAGAGAGAGAGAGAGGGATCACAAGTTAGGCAGAGCAGCAGGGAGAGGGAGAAGCAGGCTCCCCACCGAGCAAGGACCCCCCCCCCATACGGGGCTCGATCCCAGGAGCCCAGGATCATGACCCGAGCCGAATGCAGATGCTTAACCGACTGATCCACCCAGGCGCCTCGATTTATTTATTTATCTTTTTTAAAGATTTTATTTGACAGAAAGAGACAGCAAGAGAGGGAACACAAGCAGAGGGAGTGCGAGAGGGAGAAAAAGGCTCCTTGCTGAGCAGAGAGCCCGATGATGGGGGGCTCCATCCCAGGACTCTGGAAGCACAACCCGAGCTGAAGGCAGAGGCTTAACCCACTGAGCCACGCAGGCGCCCCGAGTGTCCTTATTTTAATAACAGATGAAGCTTCAGCAGACCATGCTTTCCATATACCAGCCCTGTGTATCAGGACACTTGCCGAGACTCTGCCGTGCTAAATGCCCTTTATGTTTCTGCGGTTTACTGTGTTCTAGATGGCCAGCTCTGGCCCTCACCCCTCATGGTGCATGCCGGCCCCCAGCCAAGGCGGCTGGAAGCCGGCATTAGTGAGCTGCCTTTACCTCAGGTCTTCGGCCTGCAAACCAGACTCTTCCTACAATGTCCTTCAGGTGCGTCTTTAACCGAGGCGCTGTTAAGATACGCGAGGCCTAGAATTCCACCTGTGGTGGGAGAGGGAACGTTTGCACGTGTTAGTTTTGTCTTAATTCGATTTCGCTCACCTCTTAGGAGTTTCTTTGTTCTGTTTTGTTTTAGGAACCTTCCCTTCCCAGCCCTGAGTGAAAATAATAAAGTGTCAGGCTGGGCCCACGCAGGGTGAGGTCATTCCCGGCTCTAGTCCTGAGCGCTCCCTGGACCCCCGTCCGTGCCAACCCCCGGGCCTGCCCCTCCGCCCCAGTGGCCCGCTTCTGGGCCGGTAGCACATGTCGGGGAGGGTTTCTGAGGAGCTGCAGAAACCGTGACGAGAAGGCTGCAGAGGGCAGCTTGGAGTTGGTTTTTCTTTCTGATGCTCCTACACCACCTGTTTGTCTCTCCCTCGCGCTCGTCCTCTCCCTGCAGAGTGGCTCTGCGTGTGGATGGCAAGCGTCCACCAGAGGCGGTGACGCGGCATCGGGCCATGGGAGCGACACCTAGTTTCAAACGGTGCATGTACATTCAGACCTTGTTCTCCTTCCTCTGGGCCTTACGGTGCAGGGCCAGGGGGTGGATTAGAGCCGCCGGACTCAGCACCCGCTCGTCCAGCCCGGGGAGGGCTTCCCTGCCACTTGCTCCGGTTTGCCGGGAACTCTGGATGGGGAGCGTGGGACGCGGGGTAAATGCCAGCGCTGGGAGGGAGAAGCCACAGAGAGCTAATGGCCCATTGTCCATGCCTGTCGTGTGGTCTCCTCGGGGGCCAGGCCCTCTCCAGACAGAGCCCGGGCTCTTGGCAACAGTCCCTCAGCTGCTCCATCCGCCACTGGCAGCCACTCCCGGGGACAAGGCGCTGCTGTGTCCCTCCCCACTAGGACGCTGCCACGGGCCAAGAGACTGACCCCGGAATCAGCAGCGGCTTTCAACTTGAGCCTTTTGTAACTGAACAATGGTTAACTCTGGCTCTCAGAGGACCTCCTTTCACAGTGGGATTTCCTTCCTTGTGAGTTTTCCCAGCTGTCTTTGTCTTGGGTCATGTCTAACAGATGTCTGTGGCCTTGAAGAGCCTTCTGAAAACCCAGTGACAGCTAGACCTGGGGCCCTTCCGGGGTCAGCTGAGGCCTTGGCAGGAGCAGCCCTGGCCAATCGCAGGGAAAGATGCCTCTCTCCCCGGCCCTGTCCTCTGGGAGCAACAGAGCACGTTCGGGGAGATTGAAAAGGTAGATTCTGGGGCAGTCAGATGGAGATAAAAATCAAATTCCAAGAATTCCTCTTCCAGGGGCCTCCTGTAAATTTATTAAGAGCTCCTCGAGCATGTGAAATATGACAGTGCAGGATGAGATGATTTTTTTAAACCGTCATGATAAACCTCATACATTCAAATCAGAGCGATCCTTCAGAAACCTTCCCCGGGAATCGGAGAACTTGTTTCACACATAGTTGAAACTCCTCCTTTGGAACCCAATTGATTCACTACTTAGGCGTGAAAACAATGCAAACAACCTGAAAAGCTAATAGCAAGGAATGAATAAGTAAAGAAGAGCACATTATATGATCATTAAAATCTTGTTTATGCAGACTGGGGGACTGTGATTATGGGCAAAGTATGAAGTGAAAAAGGAATATATGAATATACTTTGGTGATTTCAAATTTATAAAAAAGTAAAGCAGGGCTGGCTGACTCAGTCAGCAGAACATGTGACTTAATCTCAGGGTCATGAATTCGAGCCCCACACTGGGGGTAGAGTTTACTTAAAAAAAAAAAAAGCAGACAAAACACAGGAAGAAAATCCCCCCAAATGTTCACAATGAAGTCCAGTGAAGCCAGTGGAATTCTAGAGGTATGATTAATTTACTTTTTTCTATTTTCTAAGTTTTTGGCTGCCTGATTATGTTCCTATGTAATGAAAAAATGTATAATTTTTAGAAGTCCTATGAAAATTGTTGTCTGGGAAAGATAAGGTACAGACTTAGGAGAAAAATCACTATTATTAATTTATAATTGTAACTTACTTTAGATAAAAATTGCTATCATATAGTTAATTGCATCTTCTCTGACTTTGGACTACTTCTAAAAATCAGATCTACTTTAAAAAGTGGTAGAATTTGCTACCACTGGATATTTCCAAGGATTTTTGCCTGTTTTGCTCAGTGATATATTCCCAGGTCCTCGCCTAGTGCTTGGCACATAGCAGGACTCAGTAAGTATTTGATAAATGAATTAATAGGCTGGAGGTTGTGGAAGGAGCTAGAATGAAAGACAGAGACTGCGGACCGTAGAATGAAAAGGCCAATAAAGATAAGAATGACAAGAAATGTCTCACAGAAGACAGCTGTGACACACACTACAGGACTTCCCCAGCTCCCCAAAGGACGCCCCATATCCCCCAGTTCGCTCCTCACAGCCCAGTGTGCTCTTTGTTTCTGAAGGCCCACACCTGCTGGTCTTCTTGGAGGAAGGCCCTTGTGCTACTGATTTGCCTGTCAATGAAGAGAGCCAGCAGTGCCAGGGAATTCTTTCCCCCGGGAAGCCCTGTGCCCTTGACGATGGGTGCCCATTTTCCCAACTCCCCTGCAGGATGAGGCTGAAGCGGCCCTCCTAGCAACTCTGCCTGTAATTAGATCCCTCCTTGTCTCGGAGTCTGCTTCTGAGAAACATGACCCAAGGCAACGACGATTAACAGCAACAAAGGGAAGCTTAACCTTTATGGGCTGCTTATTATGAGCCAGGTGTAGCGCATTATCTCATTGAACTGGGGATCATTATCTGCATTTTCCCTCGAGAAAAGGGAGACACTGAGTGCCCAAGTAACTCACTTCTGTGCATTTGAAGACTCAGGCCCACCTTGAAATGGATGTTTCTGGAAGTCCTTTTGCTGTTCTTTCTCCTGGTGTAAAAATTGACCTATGTAAAAGCCGAGACTAACTTGGGAAGCAGAACAGGTTAGGAGCAGCATGGGGAGCATGGACAGGGCCCCCCAGCCCCACAGTGGATGAAGCAAAACCCGAATCAGGAAGGGTTGGTATGGAAGTATCCACATCTGTGAATGCGATCAGAAGAGGCAACCCTGGAGAGCCGGTCCCAGGTGTGGCTGCTGAGGACATCCCAGCAAGATGGTGGAAACCAGGATCCTCCTGCAGAAGCTACATTTGGGTCTTCGTGAACCAAATCTTGGTCTAGCTCCAAGACACATCTCTTCTGGTCTTCAAGGAGCTGAAATTGGGGCCAATGTTGACATACGATGCTGCTTTCCTTGCTAAGCTAATTTTGTTTGTGGACCTGGGGTGATTTACTATAAATCCAGAGTTCTGTTAAAACATTCTTTTGTTTGGGGCGCCTGGGTGGCTCAGTGGGTTAAAGCCTCTGCCTTCAGCTCGGGTCGTGATTCCAGGGTCCTGGGATCGAGCCCCGCGTCGGGCTCTCTGCTCAGCGGGGAGCCTGCTTCCTTCTCTCTCTCTCTGCCTGCCTCTCTGCCTACTTGTGATCTGTCTGTCAAATGAATAAATAAAATCTTAAAAAAAAAAAGAAAACCATTCTTTTGTTTTAGCTTGGGGAACTATGCCCAGTCAATATTTGTTGAATTAATGAATGGATGAAGGAATGGGTATGCCTGAACACATTTCCCTGAAGGCGACTGGACCCTTTTAGAGGCCTAGGCCATTAAAGACAATGACAGTCTAATGAGAATGACATTCCTGGAGAACGGTTCGGTCCAATTCAACACATGCCAACACAGGAACACCTGTGATGTGGGCGCTGTTGTGCTGAGTTGTACAGGGACTGGATGCAAAGGTAAGGGGAGGGAAGTAGGCAAGCCCAAACAGGACTGTGACTCCAAGAGACAAGGCAATAGTCAGGGAGGTTCAAAGAAGAGCAGGGTTACACACATTTGGCAGGGAGTCAAACTAAAGGCAGTGGTACTTGAATTTGCTGCAAAAGAAGTCGCATTTTGGTAAATGGAGATATGGGAGTGGCAACCGAGCTGGAGTCGGGGGAAACAGGAGTGGGGCAACAGAAGAGACAAGGTTGAAAGACACAAGGTGACAAGTCCAGTTTGATTGGAACATGGTGCTGGTGGCAAATATTGGAAAATAAGATCTGAAAGACAAGTTGATGGTGAACTTAATAAAAAAGAGGGTTACTGTTGGGATGGATTTGAACTCATCTAATTGACATCTTCTTGCCTGGTCCTCCTTGAGAGGCTGGGAACACAGGCACACACAGGTCTACTACAAACATAAACAGTGGTGGCTTCCCCCATGCCCTGGACTCCACAAGGATGCTTATCAGTGGGCCTAAATACATGTTTGAATTAGAATAGCCTTAGGAGGTATAAAAGGGTATGAGCTCATAACAGTTAAGGCCCCAAATGTAACCTTGGCAACAGTTAAAAAAATAAATTGAATATTACACTGTGCCCAATTAAACACAGAGTAACTGTGGAAATGGAAATTTATCTGCAGCTGGAGAGCTTCATTACAGGTTAATGACAGAACTGTGTACGGTAGATCATATTTTCCAAAAATGGCTTCCATCCCACATGGTTTTCAGCGATGTAACCTTCCCGCCCCCTCCCCCAGGAGGAGGGACACTTTATTTCTCCACACCCTGGAATCTGGGTGAGCCCTGTGGTTGTTCTCATCAATAGGATACTGGGGAAATACTGTCATCATAGTTCCGAGTAAAGCCCTTCCCTGGTCTGGTAGCTTCAGCTTCCTACCCTCAGGGACACTCACTCCTGGAACACTCCTCTGGAAACCCAGCCACCAGGCTGTTAGAAGCTCATGTCACGGAGAGAGGCTCCCACAGGTCAACAGCCCCAGCCAGGTCATCATTGCTGTGGGCTGTTATACGCCATGACAGGACCTTTCACGGTGGCCGGCCCAGTCAAGTCTTCCAGTGACCTCAGCCCCCACTGCTGCGATATCAGGCTGGGGACCTTGAGCAAGAAGCACTTGGCTGAGCCCAGTCAAACTCACAGAACCACGAGAGATAATAATAGATTGTTTGTTAAGCTGTTGTATTTCAGAGTAGCTCAGCACTCAACAATGGATACCCCAAACACTAAGATTAGGGACCATACCATGGGCCAAGGATAGCAGTAAATGGAGGCCCATGGTCATGAAGGGAATGGGACAGTGGAATGTGAGTAGTTAGGGGACATCTGACCTCACGGAGGACAAGACACCCCAGGATAAATGCCCATGGTGGGGCGGTGAGTGAGAGGACAGGAGACTGGTTTCTGGCTCTCACCTCAAGCCTCAGCTTTATCACCTAAGTGGAAATAAATCCTACAGGGTGTTAGGATTAAACAAAAAGGTGTAAATGAAGGTACTTTACACTCTATGAGCCTTCCCCAGAAGGTATCATTACAATTTCCTACAGACGGTCGGATGCTAACAACTTGTTAGTATCTGAAGGTGGCGCATCCCACGCGGCTTTGTCATGATGGGTCTCTTCTTGGAATGGTCTGCTCATAGCACCCCCAAGGAGCAATTCCTAAATCATAGTCATACACGTCCCCCACCAGGGGTCTGTTGAGTTCTCCATATTCATTCAGTCCATCAGTCCTTCCTTCCTTCACTAATTACTCAAGGGCCTTGCCGTGTTGTAGGCACTGGGCATAGAGCAACAAACAAAACAAAACACCCCTTCCCTGGGAGGGGCCTGCTGTCTAGTGTCAGTGTTTGTGGTGATGCGGTGCCAACAGTTTTAAAGTCCTGGGGGCAGTATGGTGTGGGACTTCACCGTATGACAGAAACCAGTTCAGCCGTCAGATGGAACTGGTTCACATCCAGATTCCACCACTTACCAACTGTGAGACAGGTCACAATAATGTCATTAATTATGAGTATCACTATCTTTTTTTTTCTGTTGGAAAATAGTTTTCCTATAGCTCTTCTTGTTTTATGATCAATAGTATGCTTTGTTTTCCTTTCAGTGTGGTCATTTCCTTCCTTCCTTCCCTCCTTGCTTGCTTTCTGTTTCTATTGTGAAAAGGATGATAGGTGGTTCATGATATTCGTTTACCTACTAAAGTCATACACGGCTTTCAGGTTTGGGAAATATGGCTTAAATTAGTCCCTCATAAGATTGTAAAGCCACTGATTGCATTAATGATTGTTTGGTCAATATTTGAATCTAAAATCACCTTTTCACTTATTTCCCTGAGGATGTAACCCCAAGAAGGTCAAGAGGGAAGCAAGAAACTCTACGAAAGCAGGGGAAGCTAGGATTGTAGGGTCCAGTCAACCCTATAACACTGTAGTCCGTGTGAGAGGTGTTCACTGGGCCACAATGTATATGGTGTCCTCTGGAGTTATGGGACATGGATGCCTTAATGGACCTATTCTATAAAGTCAAGGAAAGCAGTGCTGACCACACTTCTTCAAGAAGCAAAGGCAGTTTTATTTTATTTTATTTTTTTTAAAGATTTTATTTATTCATTTGACAGAGAGAGATCACAAGTAGACAGAGAGGCAGGCAGAGAGAGAGAGAGGGAAGCAGGCTCCCTGCTGAGCAGAGAGCCCGATGCGGGACTCGATCCCAGGACCCTGAGATCATGACCTGAGCCGAAGGCAGCGGCTTAACCCACTGAGCCACCCAGGTGCCTGCAAAGGCAGTTTTAAAGAGAAAATAAAATTCAGGGCACCTCACTGGGACGGTTGGAAGAGCATGTGGCTCTTAATCACAGGGTTGTGAGTTCAAGCCCCATGTCGGGGGTAGAGCTTGCTTGAAAAAGAAAGAGAGAAAATAGAGTTCTTAAACTCTAAAGTCATTGAGCTGGCTATATTAATGAGTAAAAAATGAGAACCTTAAGTAAGAGACTTTCTATTATGTAAAAGAAATCCAAAGGCAGACAGTTTGGGTGTGTGACAACCACATTATCACCAGATGTGTAGGTTCCTTTTTCTTTCTTCCACCACCCTCAGAGTGTGGTCTCCTTTCTCCATGTCTACCTTGGAGATACAAAATGGCTGCTGGAACTCCAGCTTTCATGTTCCCATTCCAGGCAGAAAGAAGGAGGCATGGGAGGAAGAGCAAAAATGTGCCCTTCCTAGCTGAGTCAGCCCTCTTTAAGAACTTTTCCAGGGACTCTGTCCAACGAGTTCCATTTGTATCTCATTAGTCATTTTAGAGTGGAGATATTGTCCCTGGGGTGTCACACTCCATTGAGGACAATGTTGAGCCATCTCTGATGAGGCTGAATGTTTTGGGGGAACTGCAGTGAAAGCCCTGTGTTGGCTGAGACCTTGCCCTCAAAGTTCCTTTGTCAAAGTCAAAACCCATCAGGTATAACAGAAAATATCTGAAGTACTTAGTTATCATAACACTTCAAGTTTTGAAAGTAGGGAAGCTTTCTCTGATTTCAAATAAAAATCATAAATATTTAAGCAGTCTTTGTCTGCTCTCCTTTCCTAATTCCCTCCTACCCATTCTCCCACTTCATCCCCACACCTGAATTTCTGAACTAAATTTTTGTAAAGATCGTTCAGGGAAGAATCTTAGCTTCTATAATATTTGTTTCTTAGTCACTATATTTCTTCACGCATTCCATACCTGGAATTTCAGGTGATGCTTTTGGAGGATTTCTGGTATGAATTTTGAATCACAAAACCAGAAAAGTTAGTGTTTCCCCTGAATGAGTACAGGACTTTCAAGTTCTGATCCAAATGAAGTCAATC
Source organism: Enhydra lutris kenyoni (assembly GCF_002288905.1). Taxonomy (NCBI): domain Eukaryota; kingdom Metazoa; phylum Chordata; class Mammalia; order Carnivora; family Mustelidae; genus Enhydra; species Enhydra lutris. The sequence continues at coordinate 11,526,348 of NW_019154116.1, read as the reverse complement.
ACTTTAGTTATTGAATTAGAACTTATATGAATGTATTCCTGAGTGGCCTGTAGGTAATTTGCAAAATTAGGCATAATTAAAAATAAAAATGTTAGAGTTAAACCAAAACAGATAGATTTAAAAGGCAATTACCTTTCTTTACTCTGACTTGTAAAAAGGAAATTACATGATGCTCCTTTGGCATAATATTGTGTTGAAATGTAATGAATATTTGCCAAGCGCTTTGAGGTCCACTCTGAAAGGTTTTATAAGCTTCAAGTGCCACAATTATTAAGCACCATCATTTCAACACAGCTTTTAGCATTTAAATCCTACCTCTGATGTCATGTGAGCTGTAGGCATCATCTTTAGATTCAAAGGACAAATAACTTCCTAATATAGTAACACATCCTGGCTCTTCCCTGATCTGCTAAGTAATTATGGCAGAAATGAATAGAATGTGCTCGGACATATACAGTAGCCAGCACTGGTGGGCTTTGCTTTCTTCCTTTGCAATCCCTTCACAAGCACTTCTTAAAAGGTGCGGATGTGACAGCCTTCAGAAGCCCAAAGCCTGGCCAGCTCCTTAGGCAGGCGTTTTTTAAGCCAACCTGGTGTTTGCATTGCCTTCTTAGCCTATCTTTAAAGGGCATGGACACAAAAAAGAGCCTTTTAAGATATCATCTCTTACTGATACTGCAGGAGGAGCAATAAATGGTGTTTATATATGAACAGTGTCCTACAGGAAACAGGTCCAAAGGGGTGGATTTTAGTCTCTCTTTTTTTCACCAGCTGGCTGTGTTCTCTTGAAAAAGTCACTCTGATCTTACTTTTCTCATCTATGAAATGCACTGGTCTCTTGCAGCTTCATTAATTTATGAACTTATGAAACACTGAACTATGTTAATTCTCCAGGAGATCCATCTGCCCCAGTGGGAGAATGGGCGAGGCTATCTCTCGGTCCCTGTGATGTGTCATGGCTTGTGTATTTCATGACTGTTCACTTCTGGTTTGTAATCAGGGCAAATCAATGATTAACACTTGAGTCAAGCTGAATCCTGGGGTATCTTCAGTTGAGTACTTAAAAAATAACTGTCATTTGGTCAACAGTTACATTTTTTAAAATATCTAAGTGGAGGGAAGATGTAGGTGGAGATGGGAAAAAAGTGGGCAGGACAGGGTTTACTTTTCTCATTTGTGCTCATGAAACTTGAACTTAGGGAAGGCAAGACATTCAACCATGCATTACTGGTTTCTGATTCAATAGCACAGACCCAACACCCAGTCCGTGAGTATGCTGTACTACTTTTTAAAAATGGGGGTGCAAATAGAATGAGGTCCTTCAGATGTAACCTTTAAAAATGAACAGGTTGTGTTTAGATCCAAGAGATTAAAAATGCTCAAGTGGTTTTTGTCTTTGTTATTAGGGCTGAAGTTCCTGTGCTTTCGTTCGTTAGTGGGGGTTACTCATAGCTTGTGAGTGATTTACAGAAAGAGATAACTGAACTGTTTATTTATTTCTTGATCGGTGGGAGGTTTCTGTAAACATATGGCTTCTTTAGATTCTCCAAGGCTACAGAATAAAGCCCGGGACCTAACAGGAGATTATGGGCACACCTCCCCCTACTGGGCACAATTTGCAACTGTTTACTTGTCTGGTCTCTGCGGGCAGAGGTGTGTGGATGGTGGAGGGCTCCCTTGTCAACAATAACCTTGGGATTCTAACCCTCGTTCAGGAGGCAGGGGAGAATAAAGATGGAAGTGTGTGTGTGTTCCGGGCGGGGGGTGGGGGGGCATGTGCGCTTTCTACCAAACAGGAAAAAAAGCATAGATAAAGGCACGGAAGTCAGCAAATAGACTAGTTTAGCTGGGGAAGAGGAGTTGTGTAGGAAAAAGCATGAGAATGCAGCTGGACGGCCAGGTTGGAGCCAGCCGTGGAAGATTTTGAATAAACAGCTCTACAATGGGAAACCACGGAGGCTCACTTTGAAGGGAGGAATTCACTTGCTTATTTATCTGCTCAGTGGCGGATTGCCAAGTGTGTCCCACAAGCCAGCTGTTGTCTAAATTCTGCACACCAGCAAAGATAAATCTCGGTTGGTTCCTGACCTCAAGCAGCCTAGAATTTAGGAGTTGAAATTAGGTACCTAAGTAACCATAATACAAACCAGAAAGTGATGTATCATCTCAAGTAAAACTCAGAAGCTAAAGGATTACTTTCAGCCGTGGACTAGGGCAAAGTTTGATAGAAGCTTGTTGTGGTGAAGGGAAAGCTGACCTTGGCAGTCAGAACGTACTAGAGGCTGGAGTGAGAGAACCCACTTAAAGGGGACCGATTTTTAAAAAATATTTAATTTATTTATTTTTTAGGTAATCTCTACACCCAACATGGGGCTGGAACTTAAAACCCCGAGATCAAGAGTCCCAGGCCCCACGGACTGAGTCAGCCAGTCCCCTCCCCCCCTCCCATTTTTGTATATCGTATCTTCTATGGAATATATACACTTTCACAAAGCAACAATTAGATTATATGTATGTCATACAATGGAATATTATTAAGCTATAAAAAATGAAAATACTGATTCATGCGACAATATGGATGAATCTTCCAGACATTATTCCGGACAAAGAAACTGGGCACAAAAGGACAACTACATGATTCTGTTTATATGATAGAATTCTAGGATAGTCAGAACAAAGTACATTCATAATTCAGATCGGTGGTTGATGGTAGAGTGTTGACTGAGTGCAAACAAGCAGGAGGAAACCTTCTGGAGAGTTCTTCTATTTCTTAAATGAGGCACTGGTTACACAGATGAATTCAGAATTCAGCCATTTCTACTTAAATATGTAAATACTTCCCTTTAAAATATGGACTTTTATTGTATGTAAATTATACTAAAACAAAGTCTACTTAGAAATTAGGAAATGGTAGGGCACCTGGCTGGCTCAGTCAGAGGGGAAAGCAACTTTTTTTTTTTTTTTTTAAGATTTTATTTATTTATCTGACAGGGAGAGAGAGATCACAAGTAGGCAGAGAGACAGGCAGAGAGAGAGGGCAAAGCAGGCCCCCTGCTGAGCAGAACCCCATGCGGGGCTCAATCCCAGGACCCTGAGATCATGACCTGAGCTGAAGGCAGAGGCTTAACCTACTGAGCCACCAGGCATCCCGGGGAATGCTACTCTTGATGTCAGTGTTGTGAGTTCAACCCCATGTTGGGTGTAGAGATTACTAAAATAAATAGATTAAATAAATAAACTTAAAAAAATTAGGAAATGGTGAAAAAAGAACACACTATGGTAAGCAAGTTAATTTGTAATTGGTCATTTCTAAACTGTTAATTAAGAATTAAAATGTAATTTACTTTAATAAAGTAAACAAACTCACTTTAGTAAAGAATTGTGTCTTTATTCAAAACAAAGCAAAAAGAGACCTAGTGGAATGAGTCATTATCACACATTTCCTGAAGGGGTAAATAGACAGATGGAAGTAATGGGAATATTCAAAGAAATAATGATTAGAGAATTTTCCAGAACTGGTGAAAGACATGAATCTAAAGAAAACGTAGCATACACCAAGTATGGTTGATTAAAAATGCTTATCTTCATTCATAGATTAATCTGCCACAGAAAAAGAAGGAATACTAGGGATTTTAGTGGAAATAAAAATAAAAATGGACAAAACTGGAGGGATGGAGACAGCAGAGTGATAATAAGAAGATATGCAAAGACTGATCAATCATTTCTCCAATCGAACTTTTCAAATGCTTCCTACACCTGCCCAAGTTTTCATTATCCTTGGCACTTCTTTTGAAAACCAAAGTCAGATTTTTTCTGGTTTCTTAAAAAAAAGTCCCTTTTTCAAAGGAAGCTCGAAAGGAGTATGAAATTGTAAGAGAGTTACTTACCATGCGTCTGAAGAGCAGTTTGATTTTGCTATTTCAGTGGAAGTTGAAAGAAAATTCCTTGATAGGCAAAATTTCCCATAAAATCTTGCTTATAGGGGCGCCTGGGTGGCTCAGTGGGTTAAAGCCTCTGCCTTCGGCTCAGGTCATGATCCCAGGGTCCTGGGATCGAGCCCCGCATCGGGCTCTCTGCTCACCGGGGAGCCTGCTTCCTCCTCTCTCTCTGCCTGCCTCTCTGCCTACTTGTGATCTCTATCAAATAAAATAAATAAAAAAATCTTTTAAAAAAAAATCTTGCTTATAGAAATGACTATAGCAAAATGTTTTTTCCTTCAGTATTCAGGCAAGCTCCCTATAAACTAGGAAAAATGTTATAAAAATGAAATAGAGATAAAAGACCACAAGTAGATTTGAAGCTGCTTAAAAAGAGAATGGGGAGCCTTGACATAGGTTAGTGGTAATGGAAATCACCTACGCTTGACATCTGATGTTATTATTCTATAATCATTTACATAACTATCTGCTTAAGCCATGCATTTGTACATGGTCCTCTCATGCATTCAGATTTAAGGAATAATTTTGTTTTCTAGAAATAGATAAGAAGGGTGAGGAGACATGAAAAAAGGGAACACTAAATTCAGGTGCAAATTATCTTCCTTCATCCTGCCTGTGTCCATCCATATCTTTGTCCTCATTCATCCCGCCGTTGGCAGAGAGCCCAGAGACCACAGGTTCGGTTATTAAGCAAATTCCTTACTGGTGACTCTTAGAAGGGATTTTGGTTATGTCTAATCTGGGAGAAATGTGGTAATTTCCATTTATCTCTTCAAAAGCTCTACCGAGGCTCGTGCCTATCAAGGTCATTCAGTGCTCTACGAGGGAGTCACTTGCCCCCTTTTCTCTCAAACAATTAAGCTTCAGAGCACTACCCGCCTTTGAGCAGATCGACCTTTCCATAAATGTGGATGGAGATAATTTCCTTTCCCTGAAAATTGGATCATGTTCCCCAACATGTGATGTGTACCAAATGGAGACTTTCTGGATCCTGTGTGAACAGGCTCACATAGACCCCATTCCAACACAGATCTTGAGTCAGTTTTCTTTACTTCCTGTTCAGGAATTCCAGTTTTGTTGCTCATCGGTCAGTGGGTCATTGTGAGAAGTTCACGTAACTATATTATACCCCTGGAGGCCAGGGAGAAGTGAATAAAGAGATGGTTCCCCTCTTAAGAATAAACCCTTACAGAGCTATACTTTTCTTACTGCTGTGGAAAGATCCTTGCCTGTACTGGTAACTTGGACCCAATTTTTAGAAAGCATTTTATTGTTTTACTCTTTTTTTAGTGTTTAAGTTGTTCAGTGCCCATTTGCATTAGTGAATGTGACCAGTTGTCTTTTTTTATTCATTAAGTGACTGTTTTTTAGTGTAATATTTTAATTCCTTTAGTGGTATTTTTCACTTTATTTAAAATTTTAAGGGTTTTTTGGGTGGTTTCTCCAGAGTTTGCTCTACACATATTAATTTAGAATTGATTTCAGATTTCAGACTGATTTCAGAATTCTGAGGTATTTTTGGGTGGTTTCTCCAGAGTTTGCTTTATACATATTAGTTTCAGAATTGAAATCAGATTTCAGATTTCAGATTTATACTAACTTCATTCCAGTTACATATAGAAATATTACTCTTAAAGAGCTCTATTCTCAATTACTTCTTTTGGGGGCTATTATTTATATATATATAAAATATTTATATCATATGTTATTTATTATTTATATATACAATATATTTATAGATAAATATTAAACATATTTATTATACATTATATAATATATGACTATATATTATATTCATATATTTATATATAAATAATATATATATTATGTATTTATGTCAATATATTATTAATATTTATAATATTTGTTATATAATATAAATGTATAATGTGTTCTATATAATTTTATGTCTTTTAAAGAAACAAAGAAAAGGAAAGCAGCATATTTATTGTTTGTTAAGTTTACCTTCTTATTTGTCATTTCTGGTTCTCTTTGTTTATTCCCAGGGGTTCATATTACCATCAAGTGTTCTTTCCTTACTCCAATATAACTTTGCTCTCACCTACCTCCTTCATGTTATTATTGTCACAAATATTACATTCCTTTATGTTGTAACCCAATATACATTTTTTGTATAATTGCTTTTTGAGTTAAGAAAGGAGATGAAATATGCATTTGTACCATTTTTATTACCTTTACCTGTATTGTGTATGTGTGCATGCGTGTGTGTGTAAGTGTGTACATCTTTTTGAATTACCATCACAGTCACTTGCTTTCAGCCTGAAAACTTCCTTTAGTATTTCTTGTAAGGTGGGTCTGCTAACAACAGATTATTTCAGTTTTTGTTTATCTAAGAATATCTTTGCTTTCATTTTTGTAAGGTAGTTTTGCTGGATATCACATATTTGGTTGACATATTTTTTTGTACAGCAGTTTGAATACATCACCTTCTAGATCCACTTGTTTCTAACAAGAAGTCTGTTGCTAATCATATTGGAATTCTTGTATATGAAAAATTGTTTTTCAATCACTGCTTTCAAGATTTTTCTCTTTACCTTGAACATTTTCTCTTTCAAAAAATGTTTTCTAACATCTTTAGTATGGTGTATGTAGGTGTGGATCTCTTTCTGTGTATCCTACTTAAAGTTGAACTTCTTGAATGTGTAGGTTAATTTTATTTGAAAGCAAATATGGAAAGTTTTCAGTCTTTATTTCTTCAGATATTTTTTCTTCTGCTTTCTCTCTTTTCTCCCCTTCTGATTCTCTGGTTATATGTGAGTTGGTATACCATTGTTATGAGGTTCTGCTCCTTTTCCATCATTCTTTTTCTCTCTGTTCTTCAGATTGTACAACCTCTATTGATTTATCATCAAATTCATAGATTTTTTTTTTGTTATGCCAGTTCAAAACCACTGTAATAAATTTTTCATTTGAGTTACCATATTTTTTAACTCCAGAATCAGGATTTGTTTCTTTTTAAAAATAATTTCTCCTTATTTACTCTATTTGATCAGACATTGTCATCACACCTTCCTTTGCTTCTTTTTTTCTAAGATTTTTTTTGTTAAAGTAATCTCTACACCCAACGTGGGGCTTGAACTTAGAATCCTGAGATCAAGAGTTGTGTGTTCCACTGACTGAGCCAGCCCATACCCCCCAACCCTGACCCCTGGCTTTCCTTCTTTAAGCAGTATTCTTTAGCTCTTCCAGTATATTTGTAATGACTGTTTCAGAGTCTTTGTCTGTTACATGTAAGTAACATCAGGATGGAGGCAGTTTCCATTGTCTGCTGTTTTCTCTTCAGTATATGTCACACTTTTTGTTTCTTTGCATGTCTCAGATTTCTTGTTCTCAAACCTGGAAATTTTAGTTAATGGCTTGTAGCCACTCTTATTATTGATTTTCCCCATCCCCTGGGGCATGATGGTGTTTGCTTGTTTATTTGCTCAGTGTCTTAGCTGGACTTTTTTTTAGTGAAGTCTACTTTCTCTGCAGTATGAAGCTTCTGATGTCAAAGGGTATAGCCTTGGACATGTACTCCCAGTCACCCGAGCATGGTAGTAGTTTTAGCAGAGCTCTTTTTGCCTTTCACTTTCCCTAATATCAGTCAAGCTATCTGCCCCTGTTGGTATCACACTCAGCTGTTAGATTCCACTAATAGCCAGACTGAGTGCTCTCTTGTTTTTGACAATGCCTTAGATGCATAAATTGCTTACAGCCTGAAAATTCAGTCCTCTTTCCAGGGCCAGTTTTGAGGCCAATCTTGGAAGTTTGTTGTAACCCCGAGCGCTCTGTTAACTGTATCTTTCCATGGTTTTCCTGGAGAAGCTAGATGAGTCCATGGTTTAGCTTTACCTCTCATGAACCTATCAGCCTCTTAATTGCATCCACCAAAAATCTCCTTTTTTTTTTTTTTTTTTTTTTTTTTTGAGAATGCTCTTAGGCTTTTACTTCCCCACATTCTGTTTCAAATAAGGTCAGTTCTTTTGGGGAGAACTTCAGAGCTCTGTTTTATAGCCTGTGTCTTTTCCTTGGCAAATTCTGAGCTGTGGCTCCAGAGCTGAAGGCAGGGACAGTGCCATACTTGTCTCTGAGTGATACCTGTTTTTGGAGCAGAGTGTTGGTGGGGGCAGGAACCTCCGATCTTCTCAGTTTACCTTTCTTGGTGTGGAGCCTCTGACCCATGAGTGAACTGGGATGAATGCAGTCAGAGCTCCTATATTCTCAGTCTACCACACTTGAGGTAGAGCGTTTGCTCTATGAGTGGGGTCTTGTGGGAGGAAGAAAGCCCTTGACCTCTCAGCCATACTTGCCTGGAATTCGGCCTCTGTAATACAGACCTTGGGCTGGAATGAGAAATGCTTGTGATCAGCCCCTCCCAGAGAGATGCCATAGCCTTGACTGGGAGCTGGAGGGAGAAATCTCATTTTCGTGGCCACATTCCCTTGGGATAGAACTTCCATCGTGCCAAACTGGTTGGGGTGTGTGTAGGGGAGCAGATTATAGCTTAAGTCCCCTAGATTTTTACCATTCTTACCAAGGTTCAGTATATTTTTCTGATACATATTTCCTAATTTCCTTAGTATACTTCCTTATGACAATTTCTTGAGACTTTAAATGATTGTTTTGTTTTTCAAAAAATTTTTTCACCACTTACGGTTGTTGGACTGATGAGTGGGTGCATGGAGCTCACATCGTTATTCTGTAAGTGGATTGCCCAATTGTCTTTTTAGCATAAAATTGAATTAAAAAAACAAGTTACATCTGCCTCTGTGCCATTAGTTCTATCACAGAATAAGATTTGAGATTGTCTCAATATTTCATAGCTAAATTTTGCATTGATTTAGGTGATATTGTATTGCTTAGGGCAATTTTATACACACACACACACACACACACACACACACACATATATATAAATAAAGAATTAGATCACAATTATGAGACAAGTGTAAATCCCATCCTTACAGATTTGTAAATTTGTGGCATTAGCAATTGTAGATATTTTCATACATTTCCTGACTTCTATTAAGCCATTTAAAGAAGAGAAATGATTTTTTTTTTCAGAATTATTAAGATGTATGCTTTTCTATCAGGATTTATTTCTTGTTCACTTCTAAAATAATTAATAAAATTTTCTTACATGGTGAATACTAAGATATTGTTGAAATTTTCATGAAGAATTAGATGAAACCAATTAAGATCTGGCTTCTGGTTGTTAGTTTGAGCTGGAGCTAACAAAGTTATAAAATATTAACATATCTGGAAGCAGAGCTGCTTGATTTCATCTTCTGTATGAAAATGAGTCTGCGATCTTAGACGTTTTCATGTGAGAATTAAGAAACATAAAATGTAGAATTTTATGAATCTCTAGTCTAGGCCCTAGAGGATGCCTGTTAGAATTTTTGACAGGTGACCCTTAGGAGCACCTTTGCTTCCTAACAAAGGCCAGCTAATACTCTGATCGTTTCATGTGTAGAAGTCATTTCTTCTATTAGACAAGATGCTCCCTTCTTTGGCTTTCACTGACCAGTGGTAGGCCTGTCTTCAGAAAAAATCAGATTAGTTTCATCTCATCATCTCAATAGGAGCACTCATGTAGAACTAAAAATGTAATTTTACAAAAATTCACAAATAAGCCTACTTAAGAGAAAATATCGATTAGCAGGCTCGCAGTCACATTGAACAGCTATCCGACACAATGTGGTTTAAACAATGGGGCTTATGAACAAATTTTATGAGAACTCTGGAGATAGGTGGTTCCAGAGATGGTTAACAGAGATGGTCATCTTCCTCGTGATTGTGCACCCACATGGCTCGCTTCCTTACTAACGAAAAATCCAGAAGCAGGGAATGGAGGGATCTTTGTTTTTATCCAGGCCTTTTTATTCCATTGAGACTCTCAGCAGAGGATTCCCATTTCACGTCAATAGCCAGGGCTGGTCACTTGGCACCCTGGAACAATTCACTATCACTTGATCAGTGACAATGAATCGACTAGGAGCCCATGATTGACTAGGAGTTCTGTCAGTCACTGCTACTTACCTGGTGTCAGGCCCATTTTTGTTGCCTCTGACTTGGACCAAACTGGGATTGAACTCCCTGAAACAAGAATGGTTGTTGGGTAGTCGACTCAGAGTGTCTCCCAGAGTATCTGAACCCAAACTTGAAAATTAAACCCTATGATAGAATGTTTTTTCTTTTTAAAATATTTTATTTATTTATTTGACAGAGATCACAAGTAGGCAGAGAGGCAGACAGAGAGAGGGGAGGAAGCAGGCTCCCTGCTGAGCAGAGAGCCCCATGCGGGGCTTGATCCCAGGACCCTGAGATCATGACCTGAGCCGAAGGCAGAGGCTTCAACCCACTGAGCCACCCAGGCGCCCCTAGAATGCTTTTTTTTTTTTTAAATAAATCCTATGACAAAATACATTTTTATAAGATTTGAGATATATTTCACACACCATAAAATTCACCCATGTAAAGTATACAGTAGTTTTTTTAGTATATTCACAGGTGTGCAACCATCTCAACTTAATTTTGGAACATTTTCCTCACCCAAAAAAGAAACCCCTTATATATGAGCGGTAATTCTTTACTCTTTCCTTCCTGCCTTAGCCTTGGACACCCGCTATCTCTTTTCTGTCTCTATGGATTTGTCAATTTTGGATATTTCACATAAACAGAATCATATATGGTTATTGGTGATGGGCTTCTTTCACTTAGTATGTTTTCAAGGTCCATTGATATTGTAACATGTATCAGTACTTGATTCTTTTTTATTGCCGAATACTATTCCATTTAAAAATTTTTTATTTTTATTTCTAATTTTATTTATTTATATATTAAAAGATTTTATTCATTTATTTGACAGACAGAGATCACAAGCAAGCAGAGAGGTGGGGGTGGGGAGCAGGCTCCCTGCCAAGCAGAGAGCCCGATTCGGGGTTTGATCCCAGGACGCTGATCATGACCTGAGCCGAAGGCAGAGGCTTAACCCACTGAGCCACCCAGGCGCCCCTAATTTTATTTATTTTTTAAAGATTTTATTTATTTATTCATGAAAAGACAGAGAGAGAGGAGAGGGAGAAGCAGGCTCCCCAGTGAGCAGGGAGCCTGATGTGGGACTCAATCCTAGGGCTCCGGGATCATGACCTGAGCCGAAGGCAGGGGCTTAACCCTCTGATCCACCCAGGCGCCCTATTTTTATTTTTTTAAAGATTTAATTTACATATTTGACAGAGAAAATGACAGTGAGAGAGGGAAAACAAGCAGGAGGAGTGGAAGAGGGAGAAGCAAGCTTCCCATTGATTATAGGGAGCCTGATACAGGGCTTGATCCCAGGACCCTGGGATCATGACCTGAACCGAAGGCAGATGCTTAATGACTGAGCCACCCAGGTGCCCCAATAATATTCCATTTTAAACAAACTTACATTTTTTTAGTAGTCTCTACACCCAAAATGGCACTCAAACTCACAATCCTAAGATCGAGAGTTTCCTGGTCTACCAACTGAGTCAGCCTGGTGCCCCAAACTCACACGTTTTAATCCATTCATTAGTAGGTGGACATTTACAACCGCTTTTTGGCCATCGTGAATAATCCTGGTATAAGCATTTGTGTGCAAATTTTTGTGTGAACATGTTTTCAATTCCCATGAGTATATACTTAGGAATGAAATTGCTGAATCGTATGGTAACTCTATGTTTAGCATTTTGAGGGATCGCCAAACTATTTTCCAAAGCAGCTGCACCATTTTACGTTCCCACCAGGAATGAATGAGGGTTCCAATTTTTCCACATATTCATGAACACTTGTTATTGTCATGTTTTTTATTTTCGCCATCCCAGTGGGTGTGACATGTATCTCATTGTGGTTTGTTTGTAGGGTCCTTATAGCTAATGACATGGAACATCTTCTCATGTATTTGTTGGCCATTTGTATCTTTTTTCGAGAGAAATACCTATTCAAATCTTTGCTCATTTTTAAATTGGTTTATATGTCTTTTTATTGTTAATTTGTAAGAGTTCTTTATGTATTCTCGATATAAATCCCTTGTCAGATATATGATTTATAAATATTTTCTATCATTCTGTAGGTTGTCTGAAGCACAAAAATTCTTAATTTTCACATAGTACAATTTGTCTATATTTTCTTTTAGTGCCTGTGCATTGGGTTTGTATTTAAGAAATAATTTTTAATCCAAGATCACAAAGATTTACTTCTGTATTTTCTTTTTTCTTTCTTTTTTTTTAAATTTATTTGACAGACAGATCACAAGTAGGCAGAGAGGCAGGCAGAGAGAGAGAGAGGAGGAGGAGGCAGGCTCCCTGCTGAGCAGAGAGCCCAACGCGGGACCCGATCCCAGGACCCTGGGATCATGACCTAAGCCGAAGGCAGAGGCCTCTGAGCCACCCAGGCGCCCCTCTTTTTTTTTTTTTTTAAGATTGTATTTATTTATTTGACAGAGAGAGACACAGCGAGAGAGGGAACACAAGCAGGGGGAGTGGGAGAGGGAGAAGCAGGCTTCCCGCTGAGCAGAGAGCCCGATGCAGGGCTCCATCCCAGGGCCCTGGGATCATGACCTGAGCTGAAGGCAGACACTTAACAACTGAGCCACTCAGGCGCTCCTACTTCTGTATTTTCTTTTAGGAGTTTCATAGTTTGAGTTCTTACATTTAGATCAAAGATTAATTTTGATTTAATTTTTGTGTAGTGTGAGATGGGGTACCACTTAACTTTTTTTTAAATGTGTGAATATCCAGTTGTCTCTGAACCATTTGCTGAATAAATTCTTTTCCTGTTGAATTGTCTTGAAATTCTTGTTGAAAACCACTTAAGCATGGATGTAAGGTTCTATTGCTGGACTTCATTTCTCTTCCATTGATTCATAAGCCTATTCTTTTGCCAGCACTGCAAGCTTTCGAAAACTTGTGTGCCCTTCAGCTTTGTTCTTCTTTTTCAGAATTGCTTGCTTATGCTGGATCCCTTCCATTTCCATATGAATTTGTGATCAGTTTGCCAATTTCTGAAAAAAATCCCTCTGGGATTTTGATAGGAATTGCTTTGAATGTGCTGGTCAACTTGGGAAGTATTGCCATCTTTACTGTATTAGGTCTTCTTGATTCATGAACATAGGATAACTTCCTTTTACTTAGAACTTCTAAAATTTGTTTCAGCAATGTTTCGTAGTTTTCAGAGTATAAGTTTTGCACATCTTTTGCTAAATGTATTCCCAAATACTCTATTTTTTTATGCTATTGTAAATAGAATTGTTTTCTTTATTTTTGGGTTGTTCCTTGCTAGTGTCCGAAAATACAGTTGACTGTTGTGTATTGATTTTTGTATCCTACCACTTTGCTGAATTAGTTTATTAGTTTTAATCATTTTCTAGTGGATTCTTTTGGATTTTGTATGGACAAGATCATAGCAGCTGTAAATAAAGATTATTTTACTTCTTTCTCTCCAGTCTTTTCTCTAGGACCTCTAGTACAATGGAATAGAAATGGTGAGGTTGGAGATATTTGTCTCATTCTTGGCCTTAAGGGGAAAGCTTCTAGTTTGTCTCCATTAAACATGATGCTAGCTGTGGTTTTCTCATAGAATCCCATTTTCAGCTGGAGGAAGTTCTCTTTTATTGCTGTCGAGTTTGGTTGCCAAAGTACTCTTTAACTACCCTTTATAAAGGAAAGAAACAAAATCACTTTCCCTCTTCAAAAAATTTCCCTTTGTCCCTCATCCTCTTTCATTCACTCAGAAAATGCTTATTGCGCCTATATACAATAATAGAGTAATTTTAAGAAGTTACTCAAGAAATTAGTTGTCTAGTGGCATACTCTCCTTCTCTACCTTCTTTGGGCACCAGGATTTCTGTCTCCTTTCCCTTCCTCCTCAGGATGAGTTACTAATAATTCACCTACCTTAGAGCTAAATGACGTATCATTGATTAGGGAGATTGCATTAAAGAACATTTGTCTAAAAACAAAAAAAAACAAAAAACAAAACAAAAAAACTTTTGTGTAATTGATACATGAAAGGCATTTTCCAGTTAAGGACCCTCAGGCATCAGTCGTGATTGCTGAGGCTGCCACCTGCTCTGGTAGAAGAAAATAAACCGACATCATCTTTAGCTACGACGTCATCTTTAGCAAAATGGTAACACGGAAGCTCTTTCAGAGATACCCAGAGTAACTCAGCTACTTCATTCTGATGTTCCGTTTCCCATCTGTTTATGTCAGCAAGTTTTTGAAACCAACATCTTGAGCTCTGAGTTTGGGTCACGTTTGGTCCGGTAACAAAAGAAAACAGTGGCCCTGATGAGGTGGGCCAACCAGCTCTGTTTCCTCAGAAGGATGCTTCATTTACTTACGTCCAACCTTCTTTCAGAAAGAATTAATGCCCCTTAAATTAAGTGATGAGGAAATTGGGAGGCTGGGAAGTGAGAACAGGAAAGATAGGCTGTAGGTCTATCCAGAGTGCAAACCCTGCCTGGGCTGCTGGAAGATGCCGCCTGTCCCAGAAATAGCTTCTCCTACCCTGCTAGCCAGGGATGTGGAGGGCGATAGAACATCCCCTCCTCAACTGGCCCAGATGAGGCAATGCTGTTTGAGCCTCTTGGTACAGAGACACAGTGGCTGCTGTCCTAGGTCCCACGCATGAGTGAGAGCTAGCAGATTCTTTTTTTTTTAATTTTTAATAAACATATAATATATTTTTATCCCCAGGGGTATAGGTCTGTGAATCGCCAGGTTTACACACTTCACAGCACTCACCATAGCACATCCCTCCCCAATGTCCATAACCCCACCCCCCTTCTCCCAACCCCCCTCCCCCCAGCAACCCTCAGTTTGTTTTGTGAGATTAAGAGTCACTTATGGTTTGTCTCCCTCCCAATCCCATCTTGTTTCATTTATTCCTCTCCTACCCCATTAACCCCCCATGTTGCATCTCCACTTCCTCATATCAGGGAGATCATATGATAGTTGTCTTCCTCCGATTGACTTATTTCGCTAAACATGATACCCTCTAGTTCCATCCACGTCATCACAAATGGCAAGATTTCATTTCTTTTGATGGTTGCATAGTATTCCATTGTGTATATATACCACATCTTCTTTATCCATTCATCTGTTGATGGACATCTAGGTTCTTTCCATAGTTTGGCTATTGTAGACATTGCTGCTATAAACATTCGGGTGCACGTGCCCCTTCGGATCACTACGTTTGTATCTTTAGGGTAAATACCCAGCAGTGCAATTGCTGGGTCATAGGGTAGTTCTATTTTCAACAGTTTGAGGAAACTCCATGCTGTTTTCCAGAGTGGTTGCACCAGCTTGCATTCCCACCAACAGTGTAGGAGGGTTCCCCTTTCTCCGCATCCTCACCAGCATCTGTCATTTTCTGACTTGTTAATTTTAGCCATTCTGACTGGTGTGAGGTGATATCTCATTATGGTTTTGATTTGTATTTCCCTGATGCCGAGTGATATGGAGCACTTTTTCATGTGTCTGTTGGCCATCTGGATGTCTTCTTTGCAGAAATGTCTGTTCATGTCTTCTGCCCATTTCTTGATTGGATTATTTGTTCCTTGGGTGTTGAGTTTGCTAAGCTCTTTATAGATTTTGGACACTGAGCTAGCAGATTCTTAGAACCTACACCTATCAGTAGTATATAATGAAGGTAATATAGCTCCAGTGCCAAAATGTCTACCAATTCCTATTTCATATATACCCGTTTCCAGATTAACTCTGTTCTAGCATCATGAGAGTATTAGGTACGGAGATCTATGTTCCATATTACATATGTGACTACTGTTTCCTATTTTGTTATTATAAACCGTACCAGAGTATTCCCACTAAAAAGATTAATTCATGCTACCAATTGGCTAGGAGCTAGAAATATGAATTCCAGTTGGCCTAATGAATTCTTCCTCTTAGATGTGTTTTTACGACTTCTTTGATGTCCAAGGACGCTGTTGATCTACATAACACTAGTTCCCCTGGTTTGTTGATGCATTTCTTCCCAAGACATTTTACATAATTATGGGATAACTTATGTGTTTTCTGAGTCTTTGATAAGACTCCCGTCCAGCTTCACGAAGCCGTCTACAGATGCAAATTTGTTGCCTCGCCACCTCTGATATGGTTTACATCTCATTTAAAGTTTCAACGTTTGGGAAAGATCATTCCATTGCAAAAGTGGTAAAGTCAAGAACTCAATTCCTTTCTTACAAAAATCAAAATCCACACGGCCCTGGGTCCTACTAGAAAAAACTGGCAGCCATCAGATAGGGTCAGAGCTTTACTGTTAAGTCAAAATTGCTGACATTATATCCTTTTGTTTGTTTGTTTCTTACCTAAGAGGCTTCTTGCACGTGCTGCAAAGACAAGTGAAGAATGAGGAGTGGGCCCCCCCACCTCTTCGGGGCTTCCTCAGGCCTTCTGTGAGCAGTGGTTTCGCTTCAGTCTTTGGAGCAGAGGCTCCCTCTTCCCAGCTAAGATGGCGGATGAACAGGACTTTCCTTCGTGAGAGTTTCAGAGGAGACTATGCCATCTACCCCCTAAAAAGAACTGACATCTCTTTACTCACTTACTGAGGCCCCATTCTTGGGAAATTTGCTCAAATTTTGACTTGACTCTTTCATGTCAGTGGGAGAGTTCTTTGCATTCTGTTCTTCTAGAAAGGTTGTTTTCACTCTTTCACTCCCCTCTTTGCTTCTCTCCTTAACCAGAATATGAAACAAAAAGAGCATTTTTCAGCTTCGTGTACAATATCACCACAGCTATTTTAAACTTCAGTTTCTGCAAATTATCTTCTTTTTTTTTTTTTTTCTTTTTGTACAGGAGGGAGAAAAATCAGTCTTTCCTAAGAGAAAATAGAGTTGTGTTTTAGGGAGTTGATCTTAATGTGTGTTTATCAGAGGTTCTGGGAGAGACAAAACTCTGATTCTCGCAGCATTACAGTATTATATTTCCCATACCTGTGTGTTTGCGAAAGCCGACGGACTGAGCATTAACTTTTCAGTTGTCCCTTCTTACTTTTTCTTCTCCCCCTCTTTCCTGTCCCTCTCCCCTCCCGACTCCCTCCTCATCTCACTTGAATGGATGCTGACAGCGTTGTTCCAGAAGAATTAGCAGTGGCTGTTTCTTTCACCAAAGTATGACTCTGCTTACCTCAAAGTCAGTCTGCTGGCAGACCCAGGCATGGTGCAGAACTGAGTGACGGTCATGGCGTGACCCCTGTGCTACCATTCTCGGCATCTGCTTGTAACAGGTCTTGAGGTAAATGTAACTTAGAAAAAAAAAAATCTCCTTTCCTGAAAAAAATTTATTTTATTGTAAGAGAAAATGTTTCAGTATTTTGGAAAAAATGTAGGAATCTCTTTAGTAATTGAGGAAAACTAACAAACCCAACATAGCTTTAGGTTTAAGTGGGAAGTTTGCTTTGGATCCAAAATTTAAGAACAGGTGTAAATTTGCATCTTGGGTTCTAAGAAACACTAAAACCAGAAAAGCAAAACACCTAAAGAAATCTACTCTCCTCTGTTTTAGGACACAGATGATTAAAAACCCTTGCAAGAAAATTCTCTCTGGTTTTTACAGCATTGATTTTTTCCATCTGGCATTAGAGACTGGTGATTATTCAAACAATGCCTCTACTTCATTGCACTTGAAATCCATGTTTATTGAATATTTCTGATGGTTATTAAAGTTGAAAAATGGTAGCACCATTTAACCAAACTGGTAAACAGGAAGGTTAATTAAATAAGCCATGATTATCAATTAGTAAAACATGAAGATAAAACACACTTGCAATTTTTGCTATAATCATTTTTTATTTTATGATTCAGAAAGTATCTTAGGAATTTTCAGGTCATGAATTACCATTATAAATAATAGCAAGGGTATTCCTATTTGGAAATACCTCCCCCCCCCCCCGCTTTTTTTTCCAGAAGGAGAGAGAGAGGGGGCATGAGCTGGGGGAGGGGAGGGGTAGAGGAGATGGAGAGAGAGAATCTCAAGCAGGCTCCACACTGAGCACGGAGCCTGATACAGGGCTCGATCCCAGGACCCTGACATCATGACCTGAGCTGAAATCAAGAGTCAGAGGCTTAATGGACTGAACCACCCAAGCGCCCCCAGAAATACTCTTTAATAAAGGAGTGATGTGAAGCACAACAGTTCTTGGTTGTTGAGCCTCTTGGTTCCAACTTTTATTCTACGTGTGATTTCAGACACATTAGCTGTTTCTGTTACCTGTTGCCACCCTGGTGTTGTGTGACAAATGACCCTAAGACCCAGTAACATTTAATACCATGGGTCCAGGGGCTTGTTGGTGTTGGCTGATCTAGTCTGGGCTCAGCTGGGCCTGTCTTCAATCTGTGAGTTAGGTCCGGGCCCACTTCACAGACTAATCAACTTCCTTGGCCCAGCAACACCCACCCAAGACACATTTTTCTCAGAGAGATGACAGAAGCTCGGAAGTGCAAGCACCCCCCTCCCCCATTCAATCTCATTTTAATCTTCTACTCGTATCTTAGCTATGAACAGTCCTTTTCCCAGAGTAAGTCCCCGGCTGCTAGCCCAGCAAGTACAGGATGGGGAAAGTAGACTTTCCTCACTGAGGTTGGGTGTGTGGGTGTGAATATTCCCTGAGTAGTCATCTAATCCAACGTCACTTCAGTTTTCTAAGCCTTCATTCTCCTCATCAGTACAGCTGGGACAGTAGGAAGCTCCTCAAGGATTGTGGTGAAAATTCCACGAGACTTTGTAATGTGAACTGCAGAGAGCAGAGAGGATGACCGCTAGGGCTTCCTGAGATGGAGCTGTTGTCACCATTAGACGGACTATTGTAGACACACCGGCCAACACGTAGAAGAAGAAGTTCAAGCATCATTTAATAATCTCAAAGGTACAGAAGAACTGCAAAAATAGTACAAAGAACTTTTTTTAAAGAGAGAGAGAGCATGCATGGGAGTGGCTGGGGGAGGATCAGAGGGAGAGGGAGAGAGAGTCTCAAGCCGACTCAATCCTACTCATGCCCAGTTTAGAGCCTCATGCGGGGCTCAATCCCAGGACCCTGAGATCACGACCTGAACCAAAATCAAGAGTTGAATTCTTAACCGACGGAGCCACCCAGGTGCTCCAGCCCAAGGAAGTCTTGCCTTTCACCCAGCTTCATCAATTGTTAATATTTTGCCACATTTGCTTTTCCTGACCCATTTGAGACTTAGTGGCAGACATTATGGTCTTTTGTCCCTAAATGCTGTCAGTGTCTGTTTCCTCAGAGCAAGAACAGTCTGTTACATATTAAGTAGCCGGCACAAATACTAAATCAGAAAAGTAAGCACGGATTCAATAATTATCTACTATATAGTCCATATTCAGATCTCGCCAATAGTTTCATTAATTTTACAGTCATTCCTCTCCCCACCACCTCCCCCTCCCGTCTCCTATCTAGAACCCACTCCAGAATCACACTCCATATCTAGTCTTCAAGGTTGTTGTACTCACCTGTAATCTGAAACAGTTCTTCAACCTATTTCCTGTGTCATTGCTTTTTTTTTTAATTAAAGATTTTATTTATTTATTTGACAGACAGAGATCACAAGTAAGCAGAGAGAGAGAGAGGAGGAAGCAGGCTCCCTGCTGAGCAGAGAGGCCGATGTGGGGCTCAATCCCAGGACCCTGAGATCATGACCTGAGCCGAAAGCAGAGGCTTTAACCCACTGAGCCACCCAGGCGCCCCCTGTGTCATTGTTTTTAAAAAGGTCAGTTATTGGGTCGACTGCCCCTGGATTTGGTTTTTCTCTGATATTTTCTCAGGATTACATTAAGTTATGCAGCTGGGGCAAAACCCTTCACGAGCGGGATGGTGGGTTCCCAGCGCATCAGCATCGGGACACACATGATGTCTGTTTGCCCCCTTATTGGCGAGTTTAGCTTTGATCCTCTGCCTGAAGTGGTGTCTCTCAGGTGTCTTGACTGGAAATCACTACGTTCCTTTGCAAGTTATGAGAAACCTCCTGTGAAAAGCTTCAGGACGATAGACATATCCTAATGCTCTTCATACACTCACCCTACTCTTTGCAGCCATGGGTAATTCTTCCTGAGCCGGTTAGCACTCTGGCGGTTATGAAAGGCTGATTTTCGAACTCCATTGTCTCTCCTACATTTACTAGTTCGCATTTTGCTACATGGAATCACTTTCCTTTCATCCCCATTTGTTAATCAGTATGGACTTGTGGATTTTTATTCCATTCCGTGGATTACAGGATACAACACATACCTTTTTATTATGTTTGGATGTTCAGATTGTCCCATATTTGGCCAGTTTGGAGCCCCTTCGAGCTGGTTCCCATGTCCTTTTGATTACATCCTTATTTTTTGGCCTAAAAGTTGTTCCAGGGCTCATGCTGTACTCTTTTTGCTCCAGTTCTGGAATGAGCCATTTCTCCAAGGAACCCTGGTTTAATATGTTCTTTTGCCTTCAGGCGGAGTCATGTTAATTCAGATGAAAACTCAAACTATAAGCTTAGTAAGCACGTTTAATAATATGATCAGGAGCACTCCAAGGAACGTAAACTCAAATGTTTTACTGACTTTTATAGAAGAACTGCAAGTTGATGATGTTATAAAATAGTAGAATTTGGCAAATTGACTAATGCACAAAAATTGCATTATTCATTAATTGACCATGCCAAGTACACTTTTAAAAAATTATTATTTGTGTGCGTGCATGTGTGTGTGTGTGTGTGTGTGTGTGTGTTTAAATTGAAGGTCTCTTACTGGCCTGGCTTCCATGAGTGGCCCCACCAGGGGCTCAGAGTAGGGGAACCCAGCAGCTCAACAGCATTTGTCTTTGTCATTTCCACAACATTCCAGAACTAAATAGACAAGCACAGGGTCACTGTTGGGGTTAGGAGTTGGCAGCATGGGAAAAAGGAGGAACAGGTGGGGACTTGGGGTGTTGTTAAAAAAATACAGCCTCCCCCCGCAAACTGGGATGCCATGGGAAGGGGAACTTGGTCTGTTTCAACCTAAGAGATGAAGATCAGAAGTGGTTTGGGGAGGCCAGAACCTTCAGGGATGGGGGGAAGACAGAGATCAGAGGGAGAGAGAGAATCATAAGCCGGTTCCGTGTTCAGGCTGGGAGTGCTTGATCTCAGGACCCTGAAATCATGCCTCGTAGCTGAAACCAGGAGTTGGAAAGCTCAACTGACTGAGCCACCTAGGTGCTCCCCTCTCTCTCTTTTTAAGGGTTATTTATTTATTTTTTCTTACTCTCTACACCCAACATGGGGCTCAAACTCACTACCCAAGATCAAGAGTTGCATGCCTTATTGACTGAGCCAGCAGGTATCCCTCTTTCTCACTCTTAAAAAAAAAAATCACAGTTAAATACAGTAAAGAATCTGGACCTTGTTTTGACTGTCGTAGGAGAAAGGTGTCGTCTGTCTGACTTTAGTGACCATACTAGCAAAAATACGATGGCATGAATTAGGAACTCAGTAGGCAGGCCTATTCTTTAAAGCTTCCTACTAACCAAACAGCCTTTTTGTCGTGAAATCCAGACAGTCTGGTGGGTTAGTCACTTATGAATTGATTGCCTTCTGCCTCCTTCTACTTGTCCTCTTTTCTAGTTTTCTGTTTAGATTCCCAGAGGATGTCAAACATAGCACCCTCTCTCCATCTCACATTCCTGAGGATGCTGACTTCTCTAAGAGGCTGGGTTTCTTTGGGCCTCTGCACAGGGCAGAACACTTCGGGTGGTCATCTGTAGCCTCTCGTGTGACTCCAGAGCCACCCAAATAGTACGAGTGTTTTGACGGGGCCAGGAACAGCAGCAGCAGAGAATCCAGCCCTAGCCCAGCTGAGGGGCGGCCCACCAGTATCATGCTACCAGCCTCTAGTGAGGGTGGGCTGCAGACTTGAACTTGTCTTCAGGCTGGGGCTGGGTGAAGAGGGTGAGAGAGCGTGTGCACATGCCCACAGTGCTTTACCGTGCGCACCACAGTCCCTACAATGCCATCTCTTGGTGCAAAACCTCGTGAGACCCTCCTTACTGACGAATCCTAAGCACATTTTTAGGGCTTTGTCTGCAATTGGCATAGCATGTTTAATCGAATTTATATTATTGGTATGCGTGTGCTTATCTGTCTGCTTTCCAGATTTTTAGGCAAGAACCTTGAGATCAGGGATGTCTCCAGCCCACCTTCACATACCTCATACGGTCAGTGAACAATGAAAGTGCTCAGTAACTATTTGTTGACCTTAAATGTGATGATCTCCTACGTCCCCAATATCCAACCGTGTGATGCATTCATCCACAGGGTTTTCGTGCCCGCAAATCATTTCTCCTTAAACCGGCAACACTTAACCACCACTTTGGCCACATTTAGGTCCAGCTTCGACTCTTACCACTTATGACAAATCACATTGTTTAAAACTGGTGATCAGAGATTGGAGCTTGTTTTAATAAGGGAGCACATTCCACACTCAAGAGGGCGTGATGGTGCAGGACTTCCTGCTGGGGCTGGTCTGAGCCATCATTCCAGTGGGAAGGTTCCACAGAGGTTCACAAATAACTACCTTTCAGAATTAAATGTCTCATTGATGGTTCTAGAATAATGGCCTATTTATTTATATCTGTTTGATTAACTTCATTAAATCTTTAATCCCCAAAGCATATGTATTTAACATGCTTAGTCATTTACATAAGTGATGAAAATAAGAATTGAAGCTTTTTTTTTTAAGATTTATATATTTATTTTGAGAGAGAGAGAAGGGGCGGAGCAGACGGAGAGGGAGAGAAGCAAATTTCCTGCTGATTGGGGAGCCCCATGTAAGGCTCAAACCTATGACCCTGAGATCGTGACTGAGCTGAAATCAAGAGTCATTCGCTTAATTGACCAAGCCACCCAGGTGCTCCAAGATTTGGAGCTTATCTTTTCTTTTTTTTTTTTTTTAATTATTTTTACTGACATATAATGTATTATTTGCCCCAGGGATACAGGTCTGTGAATCATCAGGCTTAAGCAACTCACAGCACTCACCATAGAACATACCCTCCCCAATGTCCATAACCCAGCCACCTTATCTCTCCTCCCCACCCCTCCAGCAACCCTAGTTGGTTCCTGAGATTAAGAGTCTTTTATGGTTTGTCTCCCTCCTGATCCCATCTTGTTTAATTTTTTCCTTCCCTACCCCCCATAGTCCCCCACCCTGCCTCTCAAATTCCTCATGTAAGAGAGATCATATGATAATTGTCTTTCTCTGACTTATTTCACTTAGCATAAGTGCTGAACCTCTAGTTCCATCCATGTCGTTGCAAATGGCAAGATTTCATTTTCTGATGGCTGCATAGTATTCCATTGTATATATATATACCATGTTTTCTTTATCCATTCATCTGTTGATGGACATCTAGGTTCTTTCCATAGTTCCATCGGGTGCACGTGCCCCTTTGGATCACTGCATTTGTATCTTTAGGGTAAATACCCAGTAGTGCGATTGCTGGGTCATAGGGTAGCTCTATTTTCAACTTTTTGAGGAAACTCCATGCTGTTTTCCAGAGTGGCTGCACCAGCTTGCATTCCCACCAACAGTGTAGGAGGGTTCCCCTTTCGACTTGGAGGTTTTCTTTTTTTCTTTCTTTCTTTTTTTAAAGATTTTATTTATTTATTTACTTGACAGAGATCACAAGTAGGCAGAGAGGCAGGCAGAGAGAGAGGAGGAAGCAGGCTCCCTGCTGAGCAGAGAGCCCCATGCGGGGCTCGATCCCAGGACCCTGAGATCATGACCTGAGCCGAAGGCAGAGGCTTTAACCCACTGAGCCACCCAGGCACCCCATTGACTTGGAGCTTTTCTTAAAAGAGAAATAATAGTTGAGTATAAACCAGAAATATGAACTTTGCTCCCTCACCTCATTGTCTCTGAATCTGGGACAGCTCAAGTACAGGCTCTGGAGACCAACTGTCCTGCTGGGGCTCTCAGCTCTGCCACCTGAGTGTGCTGTTTGGATGAGCTCCTTACCCTCTCTCTGCTTCTACTTCCTCATCTTTAAGATGTGCGTTGTAACCATTCATCTAATGCTATAACATCGTTGTGAGGCTTAAATAAGCCAACATGTATTAAAAGCCCCCGGTGGAGCCTGGCCTGTGGCAAGCTCCGGTGACTGTGAGCAGTTTGGGGAGACTAGAAGGTGTCCAGTGAGCACACATGAGAAGGATCCTTCAGGGGCACTCAGCCATTTAGAGCCCATTTTCGTTCTTCTCCCAATAGTAAAAACAGCTGAAAGCTTTGCTGATTGTTGAGGGATGGCTAAATTAGCCTTTGGGGGCTCGGAAGTATTTCTGGGCTGAGGTTATAGGTTTATGGAATAGAGTTCCCTCCCATTGGGTCTCTAAGACTCTGGGATTCTTGGAGGATCCAGCTGCTACCCCACTGGTGGACAGCTGCCTTCCGAGAGGACGCAGAAGTGAGGGCAGTCAGGTCCAGGGATATTTGGATCAGGGGACTCATGAAGAAGAAAGCCACTGGGAGGACAGTCAGGAGGAAGGAGGGCCAAGGTACCAAATGTCAGGCTTTCAGCAGAAGTAGAAAGATGCTGCCGATGACATTAGCAGGAGCTGGAGCTTGTAAAGACTTACTGACCAGACTTAAGTGTGCATTAGGCAGGTGCAGGGGGACTCTGAAGTGGAGTGAGTGTCAAGGAGGCCGTAAAAGCTCATTCACCGGGCTCCCCGCCTGCCTACTAACATTGCGTGGTTTCCCTTTAGAGAGCCTTGTGACATCTTACCCTGTGCTTTCCAAACGGGGGCTTGCCCGACCGTCCCTTAGCAGCCAGGGACAAGCTTACACCCAATGTCCATGAAAGGGAGTATGGCACTAATATGGACAGGGGTAGCCCTCTGGCCACTGGCCAAGCCCTTCCGGTTTCTCCTGTTTATTTCCTTGGGATGCGTGGCAGTCTATAGTCTGCCTGAGGAGACCACTCCTGGGATATTGGGGCCCCAGATATTTGAAAAAAAACCTGAAAACAGGATTTGATGTTCAGGCAGTTCCACAATGAGTGAGTGGCACAGGGTCTGCTGGGTTATTCGTTGTAGTTTCATTACCACGCTCGAATTTGTTTGTTTCTCTTTTGACCTGTTATGCTTTAGTGTATTTCGTTTTAGTTCCCAGGCTTCCTTGATCTATACCCAACATCTCCAACACTGTGGAAGTAATTAAAATCAAATATTGTCTCTCTTCCGTAAGAAAAGGGATACATGCATTTTTTTTTTTTTTTAACAAATGGCGAGCACATTTACCTTGGTGCTCCCTGCATTTGAGAACACTTATTTCCTTCACCTCCCATCATAGGAAAAAAATGAACACTTTGAATCCTACAGCAGATTTGTGGAAAGGTTTCTAATTCCACAATGCTGAACTGTTACAATGGCCTGGCCTATGCATGATCTCGTGTCACTAATACAAAATGAAAATCCCCTAGGCAACTGCTTTTCCTAATTCTGTTTGATTTCCTGAGAACAGACACCATTATTCAAAGCACACATGAAATCATGCACCTGGGCATTTAAATTTGGGACTGAATCTCCTACAGACTTGAGCTTGAAAAAGGGTTTCAGGGAATTAGCATTTTCCCAGCAGCAGATTTAATAAGCCCGAAAAAGGATTTGTGAACCCTACTGTCCATCATGGAGCTCAGTTAGTTTAAAGCACCATACAAGGGAAATAGATTTTATTAAGGAGATTTCTATTCTACCGACAAGGTATTTGAAAATTGTAATAGACATAAAAAACCAATCATCTACATGTATTATGAGATGATTTGTCAGGTTTCTGTTAAGGGTTTTTTTTTTTTCCTGGTTTATGCTGTTTGGTGCTACAAATAAGCAGTGCTAAAAAAAAAAATGTCTTGGATAGCAGCTTGCTTTGGAAAAATGCAATCTGTGTGGAATCTAGAAAGGAAAGCCCTTTTCTACCATGACGGTGCTTTTTCCTTAGGCATCACTCATTCTTTCATTCCTCATTTGGGTTCCATGTTGCTTTCCATGTTAAGAGCAAAATTCATGGCCCTTAATGGTTTTTGTGAGAATCTGGAAGGACAGCTGGAACGTCTTTCTCTGGTGTTTCCTTTTCTTATTCTAGGATCACGTGTTCATGTGCTTATATCTGTAGAACCTTCATCTTGTAGGGGAAATCGCATCTGTAGCATGCTGGGGGGCTGGGGTGGGGCAGGGCCAAGGGAGGCAAGAGGGGGCTGCAACTGAACCATGTCACTTGGCCATCCAGCGGTGATCCCACACAGGACAAGGCTGTGATTTCTCCAGACCACTTGGACTCAATCTCCCACTGGTGAAGAGGCATCATCAGTAGAGCTCCTGGATTTTCTAGAATGATTGTTGCAGTTCCTTGCTTTGACTTGCCACTGGAAATTCCAGCAATGTACATTTTATGTGATTTTTAAAATTGATAATCACCCATTTTTTCACACAACAAGTATTTGTTGAGTATCTACCACAGGCTAGACATGTTTCTGGTGCTGGAGATACAGTAGTGGATACAATTCCAATAATGGAGATGCTGGTTTAGTGGGAAGGAAAATATTAAATAAAGAATAAGTTGGGGGGGGTTGGCGAAACAGGTGAAGGGATTTAGAGTACACTTACCATGATGGGTACTGAACAAAGCAGAGAATTGCTGAATCACTGTATTGTACACCTGAAACTAATGTAACATCGTATGTTAAGTATATTGGAATTTTAAAAACAGAAAAATTAAAAAAAGATGAAACACAAAATCCCCCATGATCTCAGTGCCTTATTTTAAACAATTAAAAGAGAACACAAATATATAATTACAGCAGGGGTTGGTTCTCAGAAAAAGAAAAACAAAACTGTGTTCTCTGAGCGACTCTAGCAGGGGAACCTGTTTTAGAGCGGTGGGGATCAGAGCAGCCCTCTCTCAAAGAAAATGTAGGTAGAGACCCGAAGAATGACTGGGCATTGGCCAGGCAAAGAGTTGAGCGCAAGAAGGTTCCAGGAAGAGGGAACAGCATGTGGGAAGACCCTGTGTCAAGGCAAAGGAAGGGCTATTAGGATGGGAGGAGAGTGAAGGCAATAGATGCTGTTGGTGGCCCCTCTGTTCTCCTGCGGCTGTCCCCAGTCAAGGTCATGTTATGCTTCCTCCAGCAAGGTTCTGGGACTCTCCATCTGACAGCCCGTCTGGCATGCTCATCCTGTGTAATTCAGGGCAGCTGGGAAGTACGGGGTAGGGGAGGTCCTTGCGAGCAGGCATTAGCCAACAGTGTTTACAGTCAGAGGATAAATGCCTCAGCTTCCTCATCCCTCCGGCTGGAAGACTTGGAGCCATGTCCTCCTCCACTTCCTCACAGATCCCAGCAGGACTGAGCCCTGGTCAGCTGCAGAGGTGACAGCTCACGCGCACGTCATGCTCTGCTCTCATTCTTCAAGCCATTCTCCCATGGCCTTCCTGGTACTTCTTGGGGTCACCTCACAAATAAACTACTTGTCCTTGAATCCTTGTCTCCTGGTCTGCTCCTGGGGAAGCCCAACATAAGCTAGTGAGGGAGGAGGAGCCTGAAAGGAAGGCAGAAGTCAGAGGATAGAAGGCTGGGGTTCTCAAAGCATGGTCCCTGGCACCCCAGTGTTGCCTGAGAGCCTACCAGGGAGTATGAAAGGTCCAATCAGTTTTTTTACAACAACGCTAAGATGGTACTTACCTCTTCCACCAGGGTGATAGCTCACTGTCAAAATGCAAACCAAGGGTAGGTAAAACCCATGGAACTTTGGCACAAATCAGGGCTGTCCTACAATTCAAATTATTTTCCACATGAGTTTCCAAAAAAAATTCACAAGTCTTATTTAAAGATGTCCTTGATGAATCTGTAAAAATGACTCCTTCTTATTAAATCTCTTCTCCTAAGTATACTTTAAAAAAAACTGTGTAACAGAATGGGAAATATTCATACAGCACTCTGTGAACATCAACTCCAGTGGTTGTCTTGAGGAAAAGCACTTGAGTTGCGAGCCGAACTAACCTTGTGCTTCAGGGAGCACTATTTTTGCTCGAAAGAATGACTGGTGGATGATCAAATGATGATTATTCACGCTTGGATATCTGCCAGACACTTTCTCAAAAATGAACAAAGTGACGTATTTGTTGCCAATAACAAAATGTGAGCTTCCCAGTGGAAACTAGAATTTTGGAAAACCTGTATCTGTCATGGTTAGGTTGAGAGCTTCCCGATACTTAAAAAGTCTTTTCTGGGGCGATGGGTGGTGATACTAACAGGTGTGATTTTTTTGCATACTGTATAAATGTACTAAGGCAACCATTTGGAAGATACGACTGACTCAGTGACCCAATATTTTCCAAATAATCAGTTTATGGTGGTTCAAAATCATATAGGTGATGGGGCACCCGGCTGGCTTAGTTGGTAGCACATGAAACACTTGTTCTCATGGTCATGAGTTTGAGCCCCATGTTGGGTGTAGAGATTACTTAAAAAACATCATGAATGAACGAAAGGTCTATA
The DNA here is from genome assembly GCF_002288905.1 of Enhydra lutris kenyoni. Classification (NCBI taxonomy): domain Eukaryota; kingdom Metazoa; phylum Chordata; class Mammalia; order Carnivora; family Mustelidae; genus Enhydra; species Enhydra lutris. The sequence goes on along the minus strand of NW_019154116.1, from coordinate 11,497,846 downwards.
CAAATGACAAGAGAGCCCAGTGAATTCGAGCATAATAGAGTATGAAAAGGTCGCTGATGGGATTTCATATTCCACATTGCAACTAACCATTAAGAAGGGACCACATGCTAAGATTTGGTGTAGCATCAAAAAAAGAATACCCATGGGGTGCCTGGGTGTCTCAGGAGCCAGCTATATTTGACACTTGATTTCAGCTCAGGTCATGATCCCAGGGTCATGAGATCGAGCCCCATGTCGGCCTTGGCACTCAGCGTGGAGTCTGCTTGAGATTCTCTCTCCTCTTGCCCCTCCTCCTGCTCAAGGTCTCTCTCTAAATAAATAAGATCTTTCAAAAAAAGGAATACCCACAGTGATCTGAAATGCCTCTTAAACAGTCCATTTTCCAACTGCATGTCTGTATGAAGCCAGCTTCTCTTCCGTTTATCAACATAATCTACCACAACAAACTGAATGCATATCTGAGAATCCAGTTGTCTTCTGTCAGGCACTTAAGAGATTTGCAAAAATGGGGGCACACCTGGGTAGCTCATTTGATTAAGTGGTTGACTTTGTCTCAGGTCATGATGTTAGGGTCCTGGGATTGAGCCCCACATTGGGCTCCCTGCTCAGTTGGGAGTCTGCTTCTCCCTCTCCCTTTATCCCCCGCCCCCACTCCTGCTTGTGCTCTCTCTCTCTCTCTCTCTTTTAAAAAAGATATTATTTATTTATTTGATAGAGACACAGTGAGAGAGGGAACACAAGCAGGGGGAGTGGGAGAGGGAGAAGCAGGCTTCCCACAGAGCAGGGAGCCCCATGTGGGGCTCAATTCCAGGACCCTGGGATCATGATCTGAGCTGAAGGCAGCTGCGTAATGACTGAGCCATGCAGCCACCCTTCTCTCTCTCTCTTTCTCTTTTTTAAGAGATTTGTAAAATAGGAAACAATGCCGCCCTTTTCACTAAACATGGTTTGCTTTGGAAAATAGAGTTAGTCTTCATAAACTTGTTATCTGTGTAAATCGTATGTATCATTTATATTTGTCTATCTATATATTTATTTGTTTTTTAAAGATTGTATTTATTTATTTGACAGAGAGAGAGAGAGAGAGAGACAGCAAGAGAGGGAACATAAGCAGGGGGAGTGGGAGAGGGAGAAGCAGGCTTCCCGCGGAGCAGGGAGCCCGATGCGGGGCTCTGTCCCAGGACACCGGGATCATGACCTGATCCAAACAGATGCTTAATGACTGAGCCACCCAGGTGCCCCTATATTTATTATTTAATATGCAATGGTGTTATTTTTACATAAAACACAGTCACAATTAAAAATAACTTTTTCTCAGTTTAATTTTCTAATATGGTAAATGTTGATGGGTATAACCCACACACATAAAAATTCTTCGAGGTCCTTGATACCTTTTATAAGTGTAAAGGAGTTCTGAGATTAAGAAGTTCGAGATCTTCTACTGTAGAATTTTGCCACTGAGGAGTTTTAAACAGGTGAGTTCCAAGTTGAAGCAGATTTTAAAAATCATTAACCTTGCATGTGTGTTTGTGTATGTGATTATGATCTGTTAACAACTTCTGCAGCAATGGAAGGCCAGCAGACCCTAATGCGGGAGCCTACAGTCTGTTCCAGCAGTCCCTGCTTGCCGGAGACACTTCTCTGTCCCAGTCTCAGGCAGATGCACACAGGGGTCAGCCCCGTGGTCCGCGAGGCCGCGTCTCGGAGCCTTCCATACCTTCCTGCAAGTCACGTGAGGCCCGCTCCCGGCCCAGTTAGCTCAGCCACTTGGCAGATGCCCGGGAGGAGCAGGGTGGTGTCTAAGCTGGTGGAGGGTCCCTGAAAAGGATGATACCAAGTCCTCATCCTTGAAAAGTCTGAGTTTCAGGAAGGAAGAGCAAATCAGCTTCTGGAGGTGACCGGTCATCGTCCTCCCCTCTGTCTTGCTTGCTTTGACCTTGTGATACTGTGTTCTCCTAAATTTCTCCTGAACTTCCTCTGCGCTCTGGAGGCTGTCGTCCCCTTGAGCCAAAGGAGGGGGAGAGGGAGAATTTAAATGGGAGAAGTGGGCAGGAAAAAGAAAAAAGAAAAGGAGAAAGGCATTCTGGCGAATGGAGGGAATTGTAGGTAGCAAGGCCAGTGTCGCTCCTCAGTGGGAGCTAACGTTCTGGGTTATAGCACAATGGGGTGACAAAGAACGTGGGAGCTAGCATGAACAGGGACACGCCAAGCTGGGCTGAGCCCACTGGTCCCCTGCAGCCACAGACTTGGGAGGGGTCCTTCCCCTCACCTCCTTTTACGGCCCAGACGGCCCCTCTTAAAAAAATCCATCCCTTTCAGCATTGTGTTCAAAAATCCTTTCAGGGATAAGGGGTTGCTTCTTTCTGAGTGGGGAGCAGAATGGGAAGCAAGTAAGTGTCCAAGTTCCCTAGGAAGGGATGTGCAGAGGTGACTGCAGGGCGGGGGGGCTCCTGCTTCCCAGGGAGCTACAGTGTATCTGGTGGGACCCAGAGCAAGTGTTGGCAGGAGAACGGAACTCGAATGCACGTCCTCAGAAGCCGCCACGTCCAGCAAGGCTCTGCTGTGAATTTTTGTCAGTCCTGGAGCTTCTCTGTCGCTTCTTCCGGGAACAGTATGGGGCTCCTGGCACTCTCCTGCAGCAGAGTGAGAACATGAAGCCTCTGGGGTGTTTTTCCAAAATTCAATAGTTTCTCTGTGATCCCTTTGCAAAAGGGGGATAGTCCCAAGAGAGATGTTTCTGGTTCAAGTTTGCACCTTCACCCCATTTCTAGGCTTTATCACGTGAAAGGACTTCATTAGCTCACAATAAAGAGCGTTTTGACAAAATGATCTCGTTTTGGAGATTTTTGCCTTGTGAAACTTGGCAAACTCTTCAGAAGAATTTCTTCCGAGCAAAATGTATTCTTTTAATGTCATGATGCGAAACAATTGTAAGTCAGGAAAGTGATTCCCTTTCCTTGACCTCTGGCTGGTGGTGTGATTCTACCTCGGCAAATTTGATCAAACATGTTTTCTTCTCTCTTTTCCACTATAGCCTTGTTGTGGGTCTTCAGCCCCTGCTGTCTGGATTTCTACAGCATCTTCAGTGAGGTCTACTGTCCTAAATCGTTTTTGTCTACATCCCCCTACCAGGGATAGTCAGTAGTGGCGGTACTGCTTGGCTGCTGTTTCCCACTGGGTTGGAGTGGGATACCCTTTTGGGTAGAGCACAGGAGGCTGCACATATTTTTAAATTAACATATAATGTATTATTTGTTTCAGGGGGTACAGGTCTGTGATTCATCAGTCTTAAAACAATTCACAGTGCTCACTATAGCACACACCTTCCCCAATGTCCATCACCCAGCAACCCCATCCCTCCAGCAACCCTCAGTTTGTTTCCTGAGATTAAGAGTCTCTTATGGTTTGTCTCCCTCTGGTTTCATCTTGTTTCATTTTCCCCTCCCTTCCCCTATGATCCTCTGTCTTGTTTCTCAAATTCCTCATATCAGTGAGATCATATGATAATTGTCTTTCTCTGATTGACTTATTTCATTTAGCCTAATACCTTCTAGTTCCATCCACATCATAGCAAATGGCAAGATTTCATTTTTGATGGCTGCATAATATTCCATGCTACATATACACCATATCTTCTTTATCCGTTCATCTGTTGATGGACATCTGGGCTCTTTCCACAGTTTGGCTATTGTGGACATTGCTCCTATGAACATTGGGGTGCACGTGCCCCTTCGGATCACTACATGTGTATCTTTAGGGTAAATACCCAGTAGTGCAATTGCTGGGACATAGGGTAGCTCTATTTTCAACTTTTTGAGGAAACTCCATACTGTTTCCCAGAGTGGCTGCCCCAGCTTGCATTCCAACCAACAGTGCAGGAGGGTTCCCCTTTCTCTGCATCCTTGCCAACATCTGTCATTTCCTGACTTGTTAATTTTAAGGCTGCACACATTTTTCACATTCTTCTGAGGTCACTGATAGCCTGCATGAAAGGAAATGCACACCAACGGAAGCCATGGAGCTGGCCTTTGGCCAGGCGGAAAGTGAGTTTTGTTTGCCTCTGCTTTTGGCATTCCAGTGAGCCTTTGGTGAGGTTGTCTGTCTTCCTCATGGCCCTCGTTGGTCCCTCACTTGTCTATTAGCCCCATCCTGGCCTCTGGTGCCTAGGAATCTCCCTTCCTTTTCCTATCCTATATCCCCAGGTGCCTTTTGGGCTACTCAACCGTTGGTTCATCTGTACACCAGCCTCTTACCCAGAGAGCCTTGATGATGACCTCGCTGCCATCCTGCTTCTTCAAAACTTTGCTCTACATCCCTAAGAGTCTGCTGAACTGCTCAACCGAGTGGGCCTCTTAGAAGCAAAACACTGGCTTTCCGGTGTCAATTCACCTGCCTTTTTGGAGCACAGCAGCAGTCCTGAGGGGATGAACGCCATTGGAAAACACTTCTGTTCAGAAGGCTCTGCCCTCAGCCAACCCAGCTGCTGGATTCCACAGATAGAAATTCATTTGTGTTTACAAATTTTCTTTTTTAAAAAAATATTTTAAAATTGATTTTATTTATTTATTTGTGAGAAAGAGAGATGGAGATAGTGAGAGAGAGCAAGAGTAGGGAAGAGAGAGAGAAGCAGGCTCCTCATTGAGCAGAGAGCCTGACGCAGGGCTCGATCCCAGGGTCCTGAGCCGAAGGCAGAGGCTCAACAGACTGAGCCACCCAGGCGCCCCTACAAATTTTCTTTTAAAATGAAATGCCTGCTGGGAGGATTGACCCTACGCATGGTTATTACTCTAGTATCTGTGGTTATTATAATGTGGTCATTGGTCAGAAATGAAACTCCCAACTACAATATTGCTATTACGGGAAAGTTCCATCTATCTTAAAACATTCTTCATATATGGCTTCCAGAAAAATGTTGTTGGGAAAGGGAAGGATTCTTGTTTCTCAAAAATAATCTTCTCTTCTCTCAATGACCTATAATGGACCCATTATCTCTGAATTTCAAAGTCCTCCTAACCCTCTGTATTTTTGTTTGGCCTGCATTATCACCAGTATGTAAAAAGCTTTCTTATCCAAATACTGCTTTCTGACTTGGCCATTGTGGCAAGGGATATAATTTGGGGGCATTCTGGGTATAAGCAACTTTGATTGAGGCGGGGAGGCACACCCATAGTATGATTTGAGAGACAACCCAAGTACTCCCCCTAAACCACAGTCCTCCCCCAACCCTGCATATGTCCCTGAAATCGCCGTAGTGTTCGTTCATTGGCTCAGGCCTTGAAGAAACTTGAAGGGGCTTCAGTGGTGGTCTAACTTCCGGTCTTCATTTTTATGGCAGGGAAATCTGACATCCTTTGAGGTTGGTGTCTCAGCTAAGCACACACTGATGTAGTGCTGGCTCTGGAATTCCAATCTTCTAACTGGAGAACTGTGCCTTTTCTACCCTGTAACCCTTTTAGTAAGGATCGTGCACTATCAATGGCCATGGTCACCAGGCAAATACCATCCGGGAGAGTAATACCTAAAACTGTTATTATCCACCCCTTTCAGCACGAGATTAATGTAGGAAAGGAAAAAGAAAGCCAAGGAGAACCACTACTGGAAATGAGTCATTGGATAGAGAGCGGCACTGCCTAACAGAAACATAATGCATGCCACATGTGTTATTTTATTTTATTTTTTAAGATTTTATTTATTTAGAGCATGAGCAGGAGGAGGGGCAGAGGAAGAGGGAGAGGGGGAATCCCAAGCAGGCTCTGCATTGAGCTCAGGGCCTGATGTGAGGGCTTGATCTCACCCTGAGATCATGACCTCAGCTGAAATCAAGAGTCAGATGCTTAACCAAGTGAGCCACCCAAGTGCCCTCTGACATGTGTAATTTTAAATTTTCTAGTAGCCATATTAAGAAAGTAAAGGAATTTAAATAATATATTTTAATTCTAATCACACTTTACTTAATTTTAATAAATATATTTTATTTAACCTGACACACCCCAAATATAATTTCAATATAAAAATTATTAATGAGATATTTTCTGTTCTTTTTTTGTACTAAATCTTCAAAATCTGGAGTGGTTTTTACATATTCAGCAGAACTCAGGACTAGCCCCATGTCAAGTGCTTACTGGCACATGTGGCTATTGGCTACCATATTGGACAGCACAGTTCTAGAGCAGTCTATGCTGAGTCACCATATCTCATCACCTCTGTTTGCTGTGTGGGGGCCTATAAACTGGGGGGTTCAGGGAAATCACCCTGATGCTTCATAGTCAAAAATAAGAGGATCATAAAACTTATTAAGTTGTCTTTTTAGCTATAATGAGACTCATATCAGAGGAGGCTTTGGCCATGTCCCTGGATGCCAAGGTTGTCATAGAAATCAGCAGGTAGCCCTAGGTGGCCAGTGGGCAGCATAAGAGATGAAAAATGCCTGAGCAAAGACAGTGATGAAGCATCAAGGGGCATCTGGGCAAAATACTTGCAATTTCATCCAGGATGACAGAGGCTCTAGTCAACTGTGGAAGTACAAAAGAGAGGAAACAGGGCCACCTGGGTGGCTCAGTCGATTAGGCAACTGACTCTATTTTTAAAAAAGATTTTATTTATTTATTTGTGAGAGAGAGAGAGAGAGAGCACATGAGTGGGTTGAGGGGCAGAGGGAGAAGCAGACTCCCCACTAAATAGGGAGTCCAATACAGGGCTTAATCCCAGGATTCTGGGATCATGACCTGAGCCAAAGGCAGACTCTTAACCGACTGACCCAGCCAGGTGCCCCATAACTCTTGGTTTTGGATTGGGTCATGATCCCATGGATAGTAGAATTGAGCCCCATACTGGGCTCTGTGCTCAGTGGGGAGTCTGCTTGAGGATTCTTTCTGCCCCTCTCTACACCCCCCCCTTAAATAAATAGTTCAGGTCTTTTTTTTTTTTTTTTTTAAAGGGGAAACAAGTCTGAACTGTACAGTGAAAGCTTTATGACATACCTGAGAGGAGTCCTTGGGTGAGAAGGCATTTCTGACACTGGTGTTACTAGTGCTGGTTTCCCTTCTGTGGGAAGGAGCTTGCATTCACTTCGTCCAAGGCCAAGACCCACCTGCTTCAGGAAAGGAAGATAAATTAGCAGATATCTGAGCCCCCTCCAATTTTAGATCCCAAGATAAGATTAAACTATCGGTTGTAGGAAATGTTCCAAAGATGAAAAAAAAAGTTTTAACCAGATGAAAATTTGTTGTAAAAATTTGTTAGAGGGTAAAGCATAAACCTTGAAGAAAATAAGAAAAAAAGTCAATTTACATATTTGTAGTGTAGAGAAAAATGGTTATCATATTTTATTTTTATAAGGTTTAAGAATTACCAAGAGAAAGAATCTTTCCCAGCAGGTTTTTCTCACAAATGTTACTTAAACAACAACAACACAACAGTTTGTCTTGAGTATATATCTAAAGGAGATGGTGCTATTTCACATATTAAATCAAACCAAATACTTTAAGTTATAAGTTAATTGCTATTATAAAATAATACCAAAGCAAACATCTACATTATGCATCACATTATTCAAAAGACATTTATTTTCCTGGATTTTCTCTTTAAATTAACTAAGGTTTTCACCTTCTTACAACAAAAATGGTATTTTGTATTCAGCTGATATTCATCAAAATGGGTAAGATAATTTCTGCCAATTAACAGCAGCTGGTGAATGAGAAATGACCTGGCTGATAGGAGATTGGGATTCCAATTCCAATTTCGATCACACTAACAATGTGATGTAGAGCGAATTGCTTAACCTCTTGGGGTCTCTGTTAGGGCTACAGTATCAGGAGCCTTTCTGCTGCAAGGATAGAAACAGGAATCAAGATGGTTTAAGCAGTAAGGACATCTGGCATCTCACATACGAGGAAACCTGGAGGCACAATGGCTCTAGGGGAGATGATTCTGAATCACCAAGACCAGATTCTGTCTGTCTCTCAGCTCTGCCATCTTGCGTCATCGTCATTCTCAGGCTCCTATTGGAAGAGGAAGGCTGTGTCATTTCCAGATGTTCCATCCAGTCATGGTAACATCCAGTGGAGCAACAAGATATCCTTTCTTCCTGTAGCTTTTCTTAGATCACGCTTAAGATGTTTCTTCACATCTGATTGGCTAGGTTGGGTCACATGTCTATTTCTGAGTCACTCACTGGCCTGAGGAGTGGGGTTACTCTGATGAACGCAGACAAATCACCTGGGGTGGAATAGATGATGGAAAGTCAACAACAGTGTCTAGGAGATGGTGATATCTTATGGTGGTTGAGAAGACCACTGGGGGATGGGCACATCATAAATGGTAATAAAATCTAAAAATGCTAGGTGTCATTGTTATTTACATATGCTTAGTGTAGTTGTAATTCAGCTACACATCCCATAGTAATACAAGAGGATGCTTTAGAATGTCTAATATTTGTCCATCGGGAGAATTTATGGTTCTAGATTTTCTTTCCCTGAAAATCCTTCTGGAGAGGACCATAATTTATAATGGTGAGATCAAGGAGACATTTAACAGTGTTCTCTATCACCCATCACGGATCAGAAGGGAATAGAGGGACATCACATCTTATACTCTGGTCTTGAATATGGTGAGGTTCAGAGCCCCGGTATGAGGTTCTAGTCTGTTACAGTAATTAGCTCAGAGGCACGTAGTCAAGAGTGGCGGAGTAAGGACAGTGAGTTGCTTGGGTAGACAGATGGGGACATAAATCCCAGTAATCCCAGATTTTCACACAGATCAATTCACTTAACCTCTTTGAGCCTCTGTTGCCAGGTCTGTATAATGAAGCTAATAATATCTATTTCACAGAGTTGGGGGCATTTCATGAAATAAAGCTGAAAAGCATTCATCACAGTGTCTATCAGAAGAGCAGCTGCTCAACAAATAACAGCCATTTGGAGGTGTTTTCAAATTATTATTTAGTAATAATGATAAGATATCTCAGAAAACAAGTCTCAACAAATTCAATAAATTCAAGTCAATGAATATTCAATAAGCATCTACTCTTGGATGTGAAAGATACTGTGTCACTTGATACCACATCCTCAATTTATAATGGTGGTTCATGCCTACAAATGCTTACTTATGGCTTCTTCCATGCTGTGTAATCTAGATTCACAGCATTCGCAGATATATGAAATGATGAGAGTATCTTGGATTGGCAGGAGTGGAGGAGTGGCAGGGGAAGAAGGGAGGTGAAGACTGAGCCTATGAGTCAATTAGTGGGGCCAATGACAAAATAACTAGATGTGGTTCTATGATTCTATGGACAGGCAGAGTGAGTGTGTGTATGTGTGGGGGTGTGTGTGCACACATGTATTTTCATATGCAAAATAGATATATTTTGCTTTTTATTTATTTATTTATCTATTTTTAGAGAGAGAGAGAGAGAGTGGGGGAGGGGCAGAGGGAGAGAGAGAATCTTTTTGCTTTTTAAATATTTTTTATTTTTTTTATTTGACAGAGAGAGAGAGCGATCACAAGTAGGCAGAAAGGCAGGCAGAGAGAGAGGGGGAAGCAGGCTCCCCACTGAGCAAAGTGCTCCATGCGGGGCTCAATCCCAGGACCATGAGATCACGACCTAAGCCAAAGGCAGAGGCTTAACCCACTGAGCCACCCAGGCACCCCGAGAGATAGAGAATCTTAAGCAGACTTCATGCCTAGCACAGTTTGATGTGGGGCTCAATCCCATGACCGTGAGATCACGACCTGAGCTGAAATCAAGAGTCAAATGCTTAACCAACTGAGCCACCCAGGCACCCCTTTGGCCTTTATTTTTAAGTCAGCTTCGTTGAGATATGATTTACATGCAATAAAATGCATCCATTTTAGGAATACACTTTGATGAGTTTTGAAAAACATATACACAGGTGCAAACACCACCACCACAATCAAAATATAGGGAAGTTCCTTCACCCCACAATGTTCCCTAATTCTCCTTTCTGCCAGCTTTAGGCAACTGTCATTTTTCATCGTTCCCATACTGTGCTGAATTACCCTGGGATAGCCTGGGACAAACTCACGGGGACCATGAACATATTAAAATTTTGAGGGAAACATGAAGACTTCTGTTGGACACCTGGAGGACTTCCACTGTGAAATTGATTGGAACCAACTACTTAATAAACAGAACTGTTAGGTATTACTTCCTTTTCTTTTTAATGTATTTATTTAGTTTAGGTGGTGAGAGGCAGGGGAGAGGGAGAGGAAGAGAATCTCAAGCAGACTCCCCACTGAGCACAGAGCCCTTCACAGGGCTTGACCCCATGACCCCAAGATCATGACCTAAGCTGAAATCAAGAGTTGGATTCTCAACCGACTGAGCCACTCAGGTGCCCCTGTTAGGTATTTCTTTTGGATTGGGTGCCAAGAAAAAGTGACTGGGACAACTAGCAATAACGTCCTCTAGCCTCATCCGCACCCATGTCCCTGTCCCATTCCTTTATATTGCTGAGCATCTGAATGTAACACAATTTCTCTGAAGAAAACCCCTCTGAACGTTCACACACAAATTTTTAAGTACGTATGTTTTCATGTTTCTTGGATAAGAATCTAAAAGCAGAATTTCTGGGTCACATGTTAAGTGTATGTTTAATTTTTTGAGAAACTGCCAAACTGTTTTCCAAAGCACAATTTTACACCCCCGTTGCTCCATTTCCTTGCCAACATGGTATTGCCAGCCTTTTTAATTTTAGCCCTTCTAGTGGGTGTCTGGTGTTAACTCATTGTGCCTTTAATTTGCATTTTCCCAATGACTAATGATGCTGAGAATCTTTTCATGTGCATATTGGCCATTTGTATATCTCTTTAGGGAAGGCAGTTGCGATCTTTTTTGCCCATTTAAAAAAATTGGCTAGTTTGACTTCTGATTGAGTTGTAAAAATTTATATGTTCTTAAGACAAGTCCATTGTTTCCCCTGGTCTGCATTTGCCTTTTCTTTGTCTTAACAGTATCTTTCTGGGGTGCCAGGCTGGCTCAGTTGGTAGAGCAGGTGACTCTTGATCTCAGGGTTGCGAGTTGGAGCCCCATGTTGGGTGTGGAGAGAACTTAAAAATAAGATCTTCAAAAAAAAAAAAAAAGAACAAACCAAAAAACTCCCAGTATCTTGCAAAGAACAAAAGCTTTAAATTTTTATGAAGTCTATTGTATCAATACTTTCTTTTATGACTTGTGCTTTTATTGGTCCTAAGAACTTTTATCTATGCCAAAGTCACAAACATTTGTTTTCTCCTTTTTAAAAGATATTTTAGGGTTTGAGCTTTTACTTTAGGTTTGTGACGTGTTTCACATGTAAGGTAATGTTGGAAGTTCATTTTCTTCTTTATGGATATCTGATTGTTCAAGCAGCATTTCTATGGAGAAAGACTATCCTTTCCCCATTGAATTACCTTGGCATCTTTGTTAAATATTAATTGCCCGTATAGATGTCAGTCTCTGTTGTTTCTGGACTCTCCCTTCTTTCTCATTCATCTTATGATTATCCTTTGCCAATACCTACACTGTTGATTACTGGAGCTTTATAGTTGTCTTGAAATCTAAGTAACATAAGTGCTTCAAGTTTGTTCTTTCTCAAAAAGGTTTTGTCTAAATTATAAGTTCTTTGCATCTTTATATGAACTGTAGAATCAACGTGACATTTCTAAAGAAAAGCCTGCTGGGACTGATAGAATTTTCCTAGAGCATAGATGAGGAGGCCGTCGTGTTAACTTACGGTGTTTACAAGACTGAGGAGTAATAAAAAATAGAATAAAAAGCATTAATGGTATTAACTAAAGATGGGTTGAGATGAGAAGGACAACGATAAAGTTGGAAGACAGTATTTATGAGGTAGGAAGAAACCCACAGCTATGGGAGCCAAATTGTCAGGATTCATGTCCTGTTTCCCCCTCTTTCGTGCAGTGTGACATTCGGCCAAGTGGACCATAAGATGGATTTTACAGTTTGCCATAAGGATGAAACACGACCTCTCCGGCTGCCTGCTGCCAGGGGATCACAGGTACCTCACTTCCACTGAGTCCAAAACCGAACCTCTGGTTTCCCTCTAAACCTATTCTTCCTATGGTGTTTCCTGCGTTCGTGATCAAACCCTCACACCCCACCAGCTGCTTCATACCAGCCAGAATCTTAAGAACTCCTTCTTCACATTTTGATTCTCCCTCCCCCACATAGAACTCAAACGTAAATGCAAAACCCAACATTTCCCAGCGTCCTCTGGGGCTAGGCCCAGACATGTGACTTAAGGTCGACCATTCAGATGCATCAGCGGGGACTTTGCTTCCCAGGCATGTTGCGTGAGGGAAGATGCTGGAGGGCATTGCCATCTTGATCAGAGTTTCCTTCTGGGGCTTCTTTGCTGCCTCTTCCAGCGGGTTGTTCTTGCAACTCAGCCTAGAACTTGATCCATTCTGCCTTCCAAGGATTCTCTTCGGTATCTAATATCCCCATCATAATCCTTCCCTTTCCAAACTAGCTACACCAGATTCTCTTGCTACAATTCAATCTCCAGAGAAGCATCCTGTAAACAATGTACCCTAAGGGCTGAAGCCTGTTCCTTGCCCTGAACCCTTTCTCTTTCTCTCCGTCGTAGCTCATCAGTTACTAACTCTTCCCCATTCTGCCCCTGCCACTCCACACGTCTGTATCTGTCTGCTCCTCTCCTTCTCCACTCTCCTAGTCCTGCTCAAACCACTGCTCTCTCTCCTCTGGACCTTGAAACTAGCTTCTGCTGGGTCTCTCCTCCACCCTTAGTCCCTACCTTCCAGCCTCATCCTCACACTATATCCAGAGTCATCTTTGAAAAAAGGCAAATCTAACATCATCACGTTCCTGCTTAAGACTCTTCAGTGGCTCTTTACTGTTCTTAGTGGAAAGTTGAAAGTAGCTTACCCAGCTCTGCCTAATCTCTCTCTCTCATCAGATCCATCAGACACCATTCCCTCTTCCGTCTCCAGCCACACTGCCTTGCTTTATTTTTTTAAAAGACTTTATTTATTTATTAGAGAGAGAGAGAGAGCATTCCCGTGCGAGCATGAAGAAGAGGAGGTACAGAGGTAGAGGGAGAAACAGACTCCCAGTTGAGCAGGAAGCTCCATGTGGGGCTCCATCCCAGGACCCTGGGATCATGACCTGAGCCAAAGGCAGAGGCTTAATTAACTACTGAGCCACCCAGGCGCTCCCAAATAAATAAAATCTTTAAAAACAAAACAAAACACATGCTCAGCCAGTGGTTTTTTTTGTTTATTTGTTTGATTTCTTTCTTGTTAGAATTCAAGCTTCCAAGGGCAGGAACTTCATCTCTCTTGTTCAGCGCTCTGTTTTCAGTGCTCAGCTTGGCGAGTAGTACACTGTAGAGGCTCAATAAGCACCTACATAAGGAAGGAATGACTACAGCAAGGACTTAACCTGGAACCCAGGGCAGCGCTGGTGTTCAAGCGCTGTTGGTTTTCTTCACTCCCTCTTGTTTAAGAACAGTACTATGAACTCATTCTTAACAGGGCATATGTTTTGAGAGTTTCTTCAAAATTAGAAATGGGGGGACTTGATTTCGTTGGCATAAATTTTCAAGAGCAGAATTTCCTAGCTAACCAACATGAGCTTTATGGCTCTTGATACATGATACTAGCATTTTACATTACAGTTACAATATCTAGAATCTACAGGGAGCCTACCAGAGGCCAGATGTTTCAATATAACCCTGTAGTCTGCACCAGAACCCTAGCAAGCAGGTGTTCCCCATTTATAGATGAAGAAACTGAAATTTGGGAGGTTAACTGTGTGGCCAACAACTAGTCGTCAGACCCAGAAATTGGATGCATACACGTTGGCTTCAAGTTCTATCTTCTTTCTGCGAAGCTACACTGCTCCTCATATGACCGAATTGTGTCCCACAGGCGCTAAGAGCAATGCTCCCTTACTAGCCCCAGGTGTTACCCTTTCAAAAATCATCGCTTCCTCACTCATTTGGCAAAAATCCGTAACAATGAAAACATAGCACAGCTGCTATGGTAAGCAGTTTGGACATTTCTTGGGGAGTTAAACACAGAATTAGCCTCCTACCCAGCAATTCCACTCCTAGATAGCTACCCCAAACAGGTGAAAACAAGCGTTTTCACAAAAACGTGTAGAAAAGGTTCACAGCAGCCTTATTCATAATAGTCAAAAAGTGGAAACAACCCAAATGCCTGTTAACAAATGGATGGGAAAACAACATGAGGCATAGCCATGCGATGGAATATTATGTGGCCATGAAAAGGAATAGGGCTGGTAGATGTTATGGCAAGAGCAAACTTGAAAGACATGCTTGGAAAAAAGCCTGACACATGAGTTCACATCTTGTGTGATCCCCTGCATATGACATATCCAGAATAGGCAAATCCATAAGGACAGAAAACTATTCATGGTAGCTGGGGCGAGGGGAAGGTGCAGAGTGACTGCTAGCAGGGTCCTGTTTGAGGTGATGAACACATTCTGGAGTTAGTGTGAAGGTTGCACAACAGTAGGAATGCAGTCATGCTCCTGAATCATACACTTTAACCTGGTCAATTTCATGTGTATTTCACCACAATAAGAATACAATAGGGAAATGATTTTTCAGAAATATCAGCATCTAGGCACTTTCTTACCTCTGCTCACCCCATGCCTTCCCCCCACCCCCACCCTTTTTCTGGAGAAATAGCTTTCTCTTACTTTACACTCGGGGGTTCAAATGGCCTGCAGACAACCTCTGTGGGCTGCTGCCTTCAGTGTCCCCTGGGCCCGAGAACATGCATGTTGCTTCCCCTGGCCATGGCCACCCTGGTCTTCTCTGTCCTAAGGAAATCGGCCAAGCTCTAGCAGAGAGAAGCAGGCTTTCTGCTGATCCAGGAGGCTTTCTCACAACCACATGGCTTAGCTCTAAAACACCCTGTGAGCCTCCTGCTCGCTTTTCCCCATGACGGGAGGGAGGACAGAGTTCTGTGGGACACTTCTGGAGTCTGCAAGGACCCCCCCATGACAATCTTTTTTTTTTTTTTTCCTAACCTGGAGGGTTTCTTTGGCAACCAAATGAATAGTCAGTCAGTCACCGCTTTCAGCGCTTCAACTTATTAATGCTTGTTCAGTTTTGAACAGTTTGTCTTACTTGAAAAGAAACTGCAGAAGCTGCACTTTCGTTGTTACTGATTTTTTTTAAAGCTGGGTTCCTGCCAGGCTGTTTAAAGGGCCCGTACAGATTTCCCCTCTGAACGTGTGAGCACACGCTTAACGCACACCACAAAATTCTACGGGCTATGTGTCGGGCTTTCTGTTTAATCATTCCTATTACCTGCACCATAATCCCCAAGGTAGACGCCATTATTATTCCTGTTTTACAGATGAGGACATTGAGATGCAAGGGGGTCAAGTATCTTGTCCAAGTGGCAGGCAGTACCATTTTTAGGCTATGTTGTGATTTTCCAAACTATGTGGATAACTGCACTTTTATGGGAGGCCCTGCGGAAGAGGAAGCCTCAGCACGAAGTGGGGGGCTCACGACGGGGAGCAATGGACATCATTGTAGGGTGGAGGAGAGTTTCGGGGGAAAGGGGCCTTTCAGCAGAGCTCCTCACTTCCCACTGTCTGGGTATCTTTTTTTTTTTTTAAAGATTTTATTTATTTATTTGACAGAGAGAGATCACAAGTAGACTGAGAGGCAGG
Organism: Enhydra lutris kenyoni; assembly: GCF_002288905.1. Lineage (NCBI taxonomy): Eukaryota > Metazoa > Chordata > Mammalia > Carnivora > Mustelidae > Enhydra > Enhydra lutris. The sequence continues at coordinate 11,482,152 of NW_019154116.1, read as the reverse complement.
CAGAGAGAGAGGGAAGCAGGCTCCCGGCAGAGCAGAGAACCCGATGCGGGGCTCGATCCCAGGACCCTGAGATCACGACCTGAGCCAAAGGCAGAGGCTTTAACCCACTGAGCCACCCAGGCGCCCCCTGTCTGGGTATCTTGAGTGGTCCCTGTTTTGACTGACCTTGCCATAGGACAGACAGGTTTCACAAGCACAGACTCTGGGGTCAGGCAGAGCTGGGAACAGACCCCACGTCTGTCACTTAGTCACGGGGCAAATGACCTCGGAAATTCTTAAGCTGAAGCTGGCTGAGGCAGGAGGGAGTTTTCTGAGGACAGGCATGACCGAACGGGGTTTTGGATTGGACTCGGGTTTCTCAACCTTGACGCTGCTGACATTTGGGGCCACGTAATTCTTTGCTGTGAGGGGCTGCCCGTGTGTTGGGTGATGCTGAGAGCTACTCCGGTTTCTACCCACTAAATGCCCGAAGGAGCCTCTCCAGTTGCAACAACCAAATGTCTCCAGCCAAAGCCAAATGTCTCCTGGAGGTTAAACCTGCCCCTGGTTGAGAACCACTGGATTAGATGCCCTAAAGCCCATTCAGAGATTATTTTGAATCTCTCCTATGACCTCAGCATATAGAGCTATTTAAAGCAACATCAGCCCTTTGACACTGAGTAGCATTGGAATTCAGAGTCACCATTCAGATATGCAGAAGGGTAATCAGACTTCTGGAATTCATTAGAAGCAGCCTTTTCCTTTCAGTGGGAACAATCTCCATTAACAATCTTGCCCCATCTCCACTCGGAAGAGCCACCTCGCCGCTCAGAGTAGTTCTGCATTTTCTGGTTAAAAGCAGAAGTCTCTTTTGGGTGAATTTCTCTATCACCTCAAAGTTCACAGTTCCTATCAGGCCCTTTTCCACCTACATAATCTCTCCTCTTATCTTCCTCCTCCCTGAGAAGTCTCTGGGGGCAGCAAGAAGCTTCTGGAACATTAGGGCACCCATGGTGGGCAGCTAGTTCTTCTGAGGAGGAGAGGTATCACTTCCTGTTTGGTCCCTGGGTGGGGCCTTGTCTTACTTTCTGGGCACAGTGATTGCTCCTGGGAGCTCAGATTCTTCCCCCTGCTGCCTGGGCACCCGGCCATGGCCTTCTGGCTCCTAGCTCGGGGCGGTCATTCCTGGCCATCTGCATTCCTTGCACCAGTCCAGATGACCCCAACAGGCCCCAGATGGAATTCTCAGTTGCTACTTGGCCACTTCAGAGCTATGGGAATGTCCCTGGAGCTCCATCGTGCTGGGTAGGGTGTGGTGGCTCTCTTAGGCCATCCTCTCTCCAGACCTACCCTGTGACCTTTTCTTCATGCATCCTGTCTTCCTCCCATCTCCCATCCACGTGTTCTCAGGCGGCTTCCTGCCTGGACTCCAGATCAGAAGTGGCAGAGCTGACCCTGCTTGCAGAGCTTCAGTCTTGCAATTCTGGAGAAAAATGGAAATGCAGCTGTTTTTGTATTTATCTTGCATAATGTTGACTTGAAGGTGTTTGGAATTGACTTCATAATTCCCTCTAGCGCCCTACTCCAACAGTCCTTCAAGACCACGAGGGCCACAATCCACTGAACTTACCACCAGTAGTTAACCTCATTCTCATCTGGGGCTCTCACATGCCTCCTTATCCAACTGAAAGTCGACCCTCTGTCAGGATTTTCCAGAGAAACAGAACCACCAGGATGGGGTCATAAGGAAGACGTGGCCTTCATCAAGGTTGACTGCGAGATCTCTCCATATTTCCCCTCTGCTCCCGACTTACCTGTCCTCCTGCCTGCTCACTGTCTCCACTGGGACACCTAAATGTAAAAATATGCCTCAAATCTCAAAATTGTTGAGATCTCGCAGTCAACCTTGATTTCATTCTCTCTCCTACTCTGTATCTAATCCCTCAGCAGATATCATCTGTTCTACCTTCATACATATTTAGAATCCAACCGTTTGCCCCCACTTCTCTGGCCACCACCTGGGCCCAGAGCACCAACATGTCTTCCCTGATGACTGTGTAGTCCTCCTCCTGGGCTCCCTGATTCCACCTGTTTCTTCCAGTCTAGTCCCAACACAACAGTGGAGCATTTCTGTTAGCGCGTAGATCAGACCATGTTCCTCCTCTACTCCAGACCTGTCCTACCTCACTCAGAATGAAGGCCACGTCTTCCTTATGACCCCTCCCAAGTCCAGACCAAGACATTGTGTCTTGGTCTTTGTCCTGGTACCCAAGACGCATTGTTTTTTCTTAGACTACCCCAAAGGCCTCAGTTCCAGATCGCCACCTGGGACAGACCCAAGGCCTCTCCTGTCCCTGTGTGGCCATTCAAACATGAATTCCTGGGACGCCTGGCTGACTCAGTTGGTAGAGCGGGAGACTCTGGATCTTGAGGTTGTGAGTTTGAGCCCCATGTAGGTTGTAGAGATTACATAAATGAATAAATAAATAAAAACTTAAAAAAAAAAGAAGGACAAGGGTTCTCCCAACAGGATGGACATGGGGGGAGTCAGAGCGGAGAGAGAGGGCCACGTGACGATGAACAAAGAGCTTGGAGTTATGTGCTTTGAAGTCAGAGGGAGCAGTTACAAGGCAAGCAATACCCGTGGCTTCTGGAAGCAAGAAAAGGCAAGGAAGCAGATTCTTGCCTGGTGCCTCCGGAAGGCTCACAGCCCTGCAGGCACAGTGATTTGATTCCAGCGAGACTCATTTCAGACTTCTGACCACCGGAGCCGTGGTAGAACGTATCTGAGTCGTTTGGATCCGCTAGACATATGCTAAATTGTTGCCTCAGTAGGAAACAAGTACACACGGGTTCAGTCAGCCAGGGGGGAATCTAGCTCCTCGTTCCTTCGCGTTAGCTCTGTCACAGAGTGAGGGACGTGACCGGATGCTGGACCCTGGCCTGTTCATTCAGGCTGGCTGGTCTCAGACGCCCGCAGGGCAGGACGCGTGCACTTGGCGTTGGGGCCTGGCTAGCGGTGGGTCTGCCGCTAGTTCATCACCAGAAATGAAGCCGGATGAGAGCTGAGCCAGGAAGGGAGGGGTCAAGGGGAGCCACTGGCTGGAGGGCTTCCGCGCGGGCCTTCCTGGCAGTGGGAGGGATGGTCAGGTACGTGGCGGACACACAGGAGGTAGAGCAGGTGGAGGGGGGAGCTCAGTGCCCACGTGCTGAGCATCGACTTTTCCAGGACCTGCTTTTTCTTTTCTTTTCTTTTTTTTTTTAATGTGGTGAAATACACATAGAACATTTACCATTTAAACCATCTTTTTATTTTTTTATTTTATTTATTTATTTATTTATTTATTTTTAAATATTCTATTTACTTATTTGACAGAGAGAGATCATAAGTAGTCAGAGAGGCAGGCAGAGAGACGAGGAAGCAGGCACCCCACTGAGCAGGGAGCCCGATGTGGGGCTCGATCCCAGGACTCTGAGATCATGACCTGAGCCGAAGGCAGAGGCTTAACCCACTGAGCCACCCAGGCACCCTTAAACCATCTTTTTAAAAAGATTTTATTTATTTTAGAGAGAGAGTGAGAACATGTGAACAGGGGAAGGAGCAGAGGGAGAGGGACAAGCAGACTCCCCACTGAGCACGGAGCCCCACTGAGCGAGGACCCAACCCATGACCCTGAGATCACAACCTGAGCTGAAACCGAGAGTCGGGTGTTCAAACGATGGAGCCACCCTTAACCGTTTGTATGTGTGCTGTACAGAGGCATTAAGGACATTCAGAAGTTGTGTAAATATTGTCACCCACCATCCATCCATCTCCAGCACTTTCTTCTTCCCAGACTGCAGCTCTGTACCCATTAAACAAAAATCCCCATTCTCCCCTCCCTTGGTCCCTGGCATGCACCACTCTACTTTCTGTTCGTGTGAGTTTGGTTATTATAGGTCCCTGGGTAAGTGCAGTCTGACTGGCTTACTTCGTTTAACATGATGTCTTTAAGATTTACCTATGGTGTAGCGAGTGTTAGAATTTTCTTTTCCTTCCTCCCTCCCTCCTTCCCTCATTCTTTCTTCTTTCTTCTCTCTCTCCTTCCGTCCTTCTTTCTTCCTTCCTTCTTTCCTTCCTTCCTTCCTTCCTTCCTTTCCTTCTTTCCTTCCCATTCTTTCTTCCTTTCTTCCTCCTTCTTTCCTTTCTTCCTCCCCTCCCTCCTTCCTTCCTTCTTCCCTCCTCCCTTTCCTTTTCTTCCTTCCTTCCTTCTTTCCTCTCTCGCTCCTTCCTTCCTTCCTTCCTTTCTCTCTCTCCAGTTTTTTAAAGCTTTTTAGATTTCAGAACTGTTGGATAAGAAATTGTGGACATAGAGCAAAGTCTGTGAATGTAAGAACTTACATAAATAAATCAATACCTTCACTTCAAATTCATTGCTGTCCCTTGCATGTAGTTTACCTCCACAAACATTTGGGAAGAATTAAGTGGTCAGTTCAGGGAAGCAAGGTGATCGAACTGAGAAAGGTGATTCAGTATTTGGTCAACTCTATCAGAATGGCTGAGGGATGTTATGGGCAACACATCTTCACGTCGATGGGAGTTGGGTGAACTTTTGACAAGCAATAGGGAGGAAGTGAAATAGGCTTTGCCAACTAGTTGAAAATTAAGATTAATTGTTGTGGTCAGAGATGTACTCATAGCATTCATTAAAGAATGTTAATCAGAATGTAACCTAATGGTCTTAGCTTAGATGCACAGGATGCCTTGAGAAAATACATTCATTTTGAATTTAACTACCCAGTTGGGATGGTTACACCGTTTTTGAGAACTTCTTCTATGTGAAGCTTTGTGTTGTGCACTTTAGATATATTCCTTTATTTAATCCTTGCAAAGCCCTGCAGTGTATTTTTTTCCTGTTCCTAAGATAGGCTATGTAATTTGTGGGGCCAAGTGAAAAATGAAAACGTGGGATCCCTTGTTTAAAAAGTATTAGGAATTTCAAGATGGCGGGGCACCTGGCTGGTTCAGTTGGTAGAGCATGTGACTCTTGATCTTGGGGTTGTGAGTTTGAGCCCACACTGGGTGTAGAGATTACTTTAAAAAAGTAAAATCTCAACAACAACAAAAAAGAATTTCAAGATGGCAACAAACAACAGAGCATTAAATCAAGCTCAGGGCCCTTCTAAGTTTGGAACCTTATGTCACAACACAGGTTAAAGGCTCTGAAGCCAGATGTTACCATCCCCATTTCTCATCTGAGGATATCCAGTATAAAGAGGCTATGTCTTGCCTATAGCTTCAGTGCTGAAGGCAGAAGACAGGGTGGGCCTTATTGGTCATGGTACCAACCTTGGTCCAACTTACGGTCAAAGCTCAGTGAGCATTAGAGGACAGAAAATCAAGACAATTCAGCAAGTACTAAGGAGTTCCTAGGACTTTTGTAGGTGTTCTTGGGAGCACAAGAGAGATCATGCTAAAATCTGACACCATATGTTGATGGTTCATGCTGGTAAATCCCTATACATACATAGGAGACCTCCCACCCCCACCAGGTTTTGTGGGGCCAGTTTAATTCCCCTGGGAGAGTAACGTGAACCATCTAACTTGTGAAGATTTCTCATTAAACAATTATTTGCCTAACTGGGGTAATTCAAACTAAATGCTAATTAGTATCTTCCAAAGAGTAAAAATAGATCTTTAATCACTCACATTGTTGCCGAGCACAGAGCGCACCAGGGAACTGTGTTTCCAGAACCTCAGTATCATTTAGTGTGTTACAGGTCCATGCGCTCACCCCACATGGCAGTGGCATGGCAGTAGCTGACACGCAGCTGAGATGCTTGACGTGGTTGCTTTCCAGAGGCTGTTATCATGAGAAACCCAGGCATCAGCGGCCCTCGTTGTTCTTGTGCAACTCTGACAAGGAATTTCCTCCACAATTATGTGGCTAGAGTTATGCCAGTGAAATTCGAGTAACAGCTGAGGACAAGATGGAATGAGAATGGCCAAAGGGATGACAAATAGTTATACTCGCCACATATTGTGACTTGAGGAATGGCTTTGGCAGATGATGGCACATTAAGACTTCTGTGTCCTTCTGCGGGATTCCAGTGAGATGTTTCTGTGACAGCTGACATTTCTAGCTGACCTTTTATCTGAGACTCCTGGCTTTGTTGGTCTGAAGTTAAAACTCTTCTTTTGCCTGTTACTGACATGGATGTTCTGGGACATCTTGGGGCTCACTTAGGATGTTCCAATGAACATGGCCGAAAGAATGGAATGGGGGCCTATCTTCTCCTTCCAACAAGAATGAAGGGAAGGGGCCGAGTGGGGTTAGGACATTTTGGTGATGTCACCAGGGACCTGCAGGTCTTCCCACGTTTCTACTTTGACATCCCAGCCCACTGGCTTCCTCTTAAGCTTTGTCCTCTCCAAGTGCAAGACATAAAACTTCATAAAAACTTTACAAAACTGTGTCCAGCCACAGGGTACTGTCTTATGTTGGACCCCCCTGGAAGGCAGAGTCTGATATCATTTATTTGGGAGCTGATCCAGGAGGCAGAAGTGAGGGACTGGGGACACGAGACGGGAAAGGAAGAAAAGCCAATATTAAGGTGTGTCATGGACCTGCTGCTGTGGGCACGTGGGGCTAAGTGCTGTGGGATCTACCACAAGGTACACAGAGTATGGTCAGGAGTGTCCACCGGGAAGACAAGGCCCCTGGAGTCTTCGCCCGTCGCTCCTGCTCCCTGGTGGCCGGGAGAAGCCACGGAGAGAAGACTCAAAGAAACAAACGTTAGGAAGCTCAGTGTGTAGGACGCTGTCAGCTCCACGTGGGTGTGAGCTTGCTTAACGCCCACCAGTGTGGAAGGTCCAAGATTAAGGCTCAGTATTACGTGCTGTCTCAGCATCAGGAACGGAGACGGCAAGTCCCCCTCCACCAATTCTGCTTCTAGGAGTGAGTTCCCTGAGCCCAACGACCTCCTTATCACAGGACCAGCCACCGCTCCCACTCATCCCTGAGTGCTGGCTTTGGTTTCCTACCGGACCACAGAGTCATTCAAACAAGCTCTTATTCTCTGGTGGGAAGCAGGGGACACCTCACTCTTTTAATAGGACAAGCCTGCCTCCTACAGCCTGCTCGTTCGCTCCGTTCCTGAGGGCAACCCCCTGGGCCTTCTTCCCTGGAGCATGAGTGGGTGTGGCTAGTAGACTGCTGCCAGTCTCATCGGCCCAGCGTCGGGGTCCTGCGTTCAGCCATCTCCATAACCCTGGGGCAGTCCCTCCCTCACAAGCAGAGTGGAGAGGAGGCGTTCCAACAGCTGTCACCAAGGACGGCCCGTGGCTGGGGCTGAAATCAACATGGCTGAGACACGAGATGCCAGGAACCAGATGCATCTCCTACCCTAGGGAAAGTAGGCAGTGTTTCCTTTCTTGCCTGTCTTTTAAGTAGGCTCCATGCCCAGTGTGGAGCCCAGTGCGGGGCCTGAACTCACCACCCTGAGATCAAGACCTGAACTGAGATCAAGAGTCCAGTGCTAACCGGACTGAGTCACCCTGGTGCCCTGTTTGACTTTTTACCAAGGTTGAGAATGGCTCCCAGAAGCTCCAGCAGTTGCCCCTCCTGTCTTACTGGAAATAACTGGGTTGCATGTCTATCTGAGCCGATCACCAGCAATGGCATTATTTGGTCACCAGCAAATGGTATTATGGGGACCGGCTGGGGACGGGGTCACACGTGGTCCCCTGTGACAGGGGGAAGGCCCATTTTCCATGAGCACATTTTCACTCAATGCCTCCGTGAAATCAGAGCTTTATTAGAAGGAAACAAGGGAGGGCTGGCTGTCGGGGAGGCAGCCATCGGTGTGTATTCTCACCTAAGAGTCAAACCATCCAAGGGCTTAGTGCCAGCAGTAGTGACATCTTTACCATATTTTAACTCTGGTGACAGTACGGAAAAGAGACTAAAGGGGCAAGAGATTGGGGCAGGCTAACCCATGAAGGGGCAGCCACCGGACTGAGGACAGTGACTGTAGCAAACGGCCAATAGTGTGGGATGTTCACCATCCCGAGGAGGCAGAAAATCCCAGCGGCCGCATTACCTTGGCTCTTAACCTTCAGTGTTCTCAGCAATCCCCTTGGCCCCTTTCCAGGGATTCTGATTCCTAAGTTCTGGGCCGAGGCCCAAGAACGTGCAGTTTTAACTCCCATTCCCCAAGTGACTCTGAAACAGGGGCTTGGTGTCCACACGTTGAGTATCACTCCCCTGGGGAGTTAAACACCCTGGACAGAGTTCCTGTGAACTCCTGTAGGGGCAGGAGGCAGCCTTACCTTTCCTGAAGATTCCTGCAGAATCCAATGCTGCAGACCAGGGGTCCGGGCCCCTGAGCCGGCGTGTTGGGGATCTCCGTTAGCACAGTCTGTGCAGTCACAACGACAAACCTCTTAGCCAAGCTGGAGTCCTCCTCATGTGGCCCAGGTGCCCCCCGTGTAGCCAGTGACCTTCATCCTGGGTGCATCAGATGTTCGGGCCTGACTTTCATCTGCTGCATGAATTTTGTCCGCCTTCCTACTGAACTGCTTCTAGGCTGACTTGGCCGGAGCCGAACTTCATCCTGCACAGGAGCCATTTCCTACCTTCATTCTGGAAGTGTTTATTGAGCAGCCACATGCCAGGCATTGTTCTAGGCCATGGGGATCCAACACGGAAGCAACCAAGGACAGCGTCCCTACTCACGACACCTACATGCCGGGAGTCGTGCGGGGAACAGACAGACACAGAGTCTAACGGGCTGAAGGCTGCCCCCCTCCGACTATGTCCAAGTCCTGCCTCCTGGCACCTGTGAGTGTGATCTTATTTGGAAATAACATCTTTGCAGATGTAATTAAGTTACAGATCTCAAAATATGACCCTCCTGGATTTGGGACGAGCCCTGAATCCAATGACTGATGTCTTCGTAAGAGCGAGGAGAGGGAGGTTTGGGCCGTAGAGACGGATGGAGCAAGGTGAGGCGAACGGAGGTGACCCAGCTACAAGTCAATGGACAGCTGGACCCACCAGAGGCTAGAGGAGGGAGGAAGCAGGGTCCCCTGGAGTCTTTGGAGGGAGTGCAGCCCCCTGACACCTTGGTTGAAGACTTCTGGCCTCTGGGATGTGGGAGCATACATTTCAGCTGTGGAAGACATGCAGTCTGAAGACTTTGTTACAACAGCCCTAGGAAGCTAATGCCTGCGGGAGTCAGGTCATCATGAGAGCGGAGAAGGAACCTAAAGCAGGGGAAGAGGACGGCGGGGGCCGGAAGGGTGGAGGAGGGGCTCCTCTAGGCAGAGTGACCAGGAACGCACTGGGCCTTGCTTCTTGTGTCTGCTTTCCCTGATCACAGCCTCCTGGTCTCTTCATTTTTCTCTCACCTCCGTGCATTCTCATACCTTGATCCTGATCTTACCTCACACTCATTTGAAGACGGCAGCTTGTGAGGACCTACCCTTGTGGGTAGGTGCCGGGGTCACAGACTCCAGTGAGGGCCTGGGTGGATGGCAGGTGGCCTGCCCTGCACCAGCTGACTGTCACGGGCGGAAAGCCCACACTGCTGGATCTTCCATTTTCTTGAGAGAAGCCGGGATCTGACAGAGTCTCCATTTACTTAAAAAAATTGAGGTGAAATTGATAGAGCATAAAATCAAACCATTTTATTTATTTATTTATAAAAGATTTTGTTTATTTATTTGACAGAGAGAGAGAGAGAGACATCACAAGTAGGCAGAGAGACAAGCAGAGAGAGAGGAGGAAGCAGGCTCCCTGCTGAGCAGAGAGCCCGATGTGGGGCTCAATCCCAGGACCCTGAGATCATGACCTGAGCCGAAGGCAGAGGCTTAACCCACTGAGCCACCCAGGCACCCCTAAAATCAAACCATTTTAAAGTGGACAAGTCAATGGCATTTAGTGCATTCTCGGTGCTGTAGGATCACCACCTCTATCTAGTTCCAAAGCATTTTCATCATCCAGACAGGAAACCCCATGCTCATTAAGTAGTCCCATTTCCCCCACCTCCAGCCCCAGGTGGTCGCCAGCCTGTGTCCCATCTTTATGGATTTACCTACCGTGGGTCTTTCAAGTAAATGGAATCATATACTTGATTCCAAATGTCTACAACAATCAACAACAACAAAAGATGCGACATGAACCAAATAAACTAGCCTTGGATGTTCGGTTTCTGACTTCTGGCTTGGCCGTTGATGGGTAGCCCCTCATATCAAACTGAGGGGGTCATTTGGAAACCGTCTCTTTGGCCAGTTAATATGCTGAGGACACCAGGCTGGGTGGGGAGTGACTGGGAAGGCCTGCCCCGGGCAAGTGGTTTTGGTGGCTTTGTTCTGATCCCAGTGTTGTACCCAAGAGGAATCACGGCTGTGACCACTGGGGGTTAGAAAGGATGCTTCCCTCTCCTCCATGTGCTACTCAAGAGCGAGAGACAGCTCCCAGATGGCATCCGAACAGGAGGAGAATAGAAGGAACCTGATGCCAGCATGGGATTCAGATCTCATAGCCGCATGGTCCGTATGTTCAAGAATTCCACTTTAGAGCCTGGAATTCTGCTTTGGAGAGCAGAACATGTACTGGTTGGTTGTTTTCCCCCAGGGAAGGTGAGGTCATACTCTTCCTTTCAGTTTAAAGCAAGGAAAAAATTAGACATCAGTGTTGCAGGGCTGTGCTCCCTCTCCCCCAGAGTGGCTCGTTCCTTCAGTGAGTGGTTACTGAGCACCTGGCAGGTATCCGGTGGGATGAAGATACATTGCCTGTCAGCCCACAGGTTTATTACAGGGTGACGGATAAGTTAAAAAAGACAGTGTTGCCAAGTGTCAGGAAGAAACAATGCGGGTAGAAGTAGGAGGAGACAGATTGTACCGGGAAGAGGGGGCAGAGAAGCATAAAAGGTTTCATTCACATTCAAGTCTTCTCAGGTCCTGGGATGGGTTCTCCGGCACAGACACTGGGGCAGCAGCGGCGGGGAGGGGAGGTAGGAGTGGAGGGCAGGAGGGAAGGGGGACTGAATCCATTTGCTCTGCTCATGCAGCTTGGCACACGGATTTCTGCCCCGAGGGGTGCTTTTTCCTAATTCCTTTGCCCTAAGAGGCCACCTTGGCACAAAGGTGTTGGATAACGTGGGCTTCTGGCTTTGCACAGTTCTCGTCTTCAGTTCATACTTTGGGCTTCAATGTCGCAGCGCCTTTGTTGTTGTTTTGGGAATATAGATACGTACAGGAATGGGCCTTATTACTGTTGCAAATAATCCTTCTCTGGCCAGCTCGTTAAAAATGATTCCTTCTCGGGGCGCCTGGGTGGCTCAGTGGGTTAAAGCCTCTGCCTTCGGCTCAGGTCATGATCTCAGGGTCCTGGGATCGAGCCCCGCATCGGGATCTCTGCTCAGCGGGGAGCCTGCTTCCTCCTCTCTCTCTCTCTGCCTGCCTCTCTGCCTCCTTGTGATCTCTCTCTCTCTGTCAAATAAATAAAAATGAAATCTTTAAAAAAAAAAAAAAAAAAATGATTCCTTCTCTTTTGGCAGGAGTGGGCTAGGTGTGGTGCTGTCTAAGGCGCTGAAGGACACAATGACTCACAGAGGTTCTTTTCCAACTTCTGATTCAATGAGTTCGGTTTTCTTCGAGCCCATGAGTCACTTTCCCTGCTCGGTGACTTGCATGACAGGGCGGTGAGATAACCAAGAACTCAGGGAGCCAACTGGTAGGTTTTAGAAAAGCTTGTAAAGAAAAGTAGATTTTTATCAAAGACCGGAGGGAAATCCACAAGTGTGGAAAGCGCAGTCAGCTAAGAATACGGTTCCCGAAACAAGGAAAAACAGCTTCCAACACTCCTGTAATTTGTCGCCTTCTCACACTGCACTTTTGTTTAAGAATGAGGTCTGACATCAGCCGCCGGATTCGCCAGGTCGGAAAGGCTGCGGGGGGCCTTTGCCAGCAACTATGGTCTTTGGGCTCAGCCAACTGCGCCATGTGGGTGACTGTTGTGTCCACTGAGGTTCCAGTGATCCCCTCTGCCCTCTCAGCTCCTCTGAATCCCTGGCCGGCACTGTAAGACCGACCTAGAATCATAGTGTCATTGCATCTTGGTGTCCTCAGAAGGTAAATGCGCACCACGTGAGAAATGACATGTGTGCAAGAACTTGGGTGTCTGCGTGTCAGTGAACGTGTGTCCAGACAGTGGAGCAAACAGATGTTACCCCTTGTTTCCTTTTCAGCTTTGCGTCCAACAGTAAAAAAGCTGTCGGGTGTCGAAAATGGGATCAGTAAAATCATCAGAAGAATGTCTGTCCTCCCTGTTTCAGACTGTGCTCTCGGGGACCTTGTCCTTTCTATCAGTGTCTGGTAACTCTCAAAGGAAGAATTATTTTGTGGGGGGACATTTCGAATGGGTCCACTGAAAGGCTATTTGTCTGAAATACAAATTTGCCGTAATCTCTGTGTGTTGGGGGATGAGGGGACTGTCCTATCAGAGACTGGAGAGATTGTTTAATTGTAACTGTTGATGAGCCTGGCCCTGGCTCATTTGTTTGGCACCACGAAGAGAAGAAAATGACAGGATGAGCGTGTGGTATGTTCTAGCCATCCTTTGTTGCGTACCGAAGTACTAAAACATACAGGCTCAAAACGGTAGCCATTGTTATTATGCCTCATGATGTCGTGGGCGAGGAACTCGGGCAGGACTCTGCGGCGCCATTGTTCTGCGCATTGTTCTGGCGTTCACTGAGGCTGCTCGGGGCTAAGCAGCTGGTAGATGGGCTTAAATGGAGGGTCCAGGCCTTCTTTGCTCATGAGTCTGGTATCTCAGTGGGGACAGCTAGAAGGCCGGGCTCAGTTGGGACTGTGGACCAGAAAATGTGACCGTCCAACATGGTTGCTCAGTGCTCCCAGGGACCCAGGTGCAAACATCAGGCTTCCTGGAGCCCACCCCTCTTCAGAAGTCGGCAGCATCACTTTCCATGTGCCTCCGTGTCTGGTGCAATCACAGTCCAGCCAGATGCAAGGGAAATAGATACCTGGTCTCGATGGGAGGAGGGCCAAAAATATCTGGCCATCTTTCATCCCCCACATGGTATAAGAGGTGTAGTTTTCACCCAGGCTCTCAGAATACTTGAAAATCCTTGTACTTTATGCAGATTGGATCCTTCCATAACTGCAAAGCAGCTGCTTGAGACATTTTCTACTTCGTTCTCTTAAGTATTTAGCCTAACACCTCCTGACCAGGAGATGTCTTTATTCCCATTTTCCCGATAAAATGTGAGCTGTTAGGTAAAGGGGGAAAAAGCATGGATTCTTGAGCCAAAGAACCCACGTTCAAGAGTCATCGGTCACACCCTTAGTTGCATTGTCTGCAGAAAAGGAATAATACTCTTACAATCACTGGGCTGTCACTGATAGTATGTGTACACAAAATGCTTTATACAGACTTAGTAAGTGTAATTTCAAGTGTAGATGCCTTTGAGCCCCGTTCTGTCCAAACCTGTCTTGACCTGAGCTATTTTCCTGACACTGACATTTATTAGAACAAATCACTAAACCTCTGAGAATTTTCATTTTAATTACTTACAGTGTTGAAGAGATGATACCATAAAATGATGCCCAAGAAACCCTCTGTAGCCGTCAAATGATTTTAATGATGAATAACATAACAGTACCGGCCTCACATCAACTCATGGTTTTTTTTTTTTTTGGTTTTTTTTTTTTTATATTTTATTTATTTATTTGACAGAGATCACAAGTAGGCAGAGAGGCAGACAGAGAGAGAGAGAGAGAGAGAGAGAAGCAGGCTCTTGGCTGAGCAGAGAGCCCGATGCGGGACTCGATCCCAGGACCCTGAGATCATGACCTGAGCCGAAGGCAGCGGCTTAACCCACTGAGCCACCCAGGCGCCCAACTCATGGTTTTATATGCCGTGTGGCCAGACACGATCACCCATTACTCTGCCCAGCGCTTATCGTCAGGGGACCCCTGGGGTTGGAGAGACTGTGGAGTGTGGAAGAGAGGAAAGAAACTTTTGCAAGGGTGGAAACAGACAACCAGCTCCTTCTACCATAACTTATGTAGTCTAAGCATATGTGCACAATTCACTATCATAATGAAATAAAACCCAACCAAGTTCAACTGACACATCTAATGATATACATAATCCTGGCTTTTACTGCATGGTAATTAGGCATAAAAAGTAAGATTTCACATAAATAACTGTAATTAGTATCACTTGGATGCCACCAAAGCAAGCTTTTAATCTATTCTATCTTTTGGTATTTCTTTCTAGTATCCTTAATTAGCAACCATGCAAATAGTTTTCCCTGATAACCTGTACGGTTTAGTTCTTTTCATTCATTATTCATTCATTCATCAAACATGGATTGGGTGCCCACTGCATGCCAGGCGTGGCTTTAGGCTATAGATACACACATAATGAGGACACTGACAAGACAAAGGGATTATTTCGATACAGTGTTAACCATCCCCCAGCAGGACAGTTCAACATTATAAGAAGATAAAAAAGGCACATAATCCAGCTTTGAGACTCCAGAGAGGACTTCCTGGAGAAGGGGAATTCTAAAATAATTTAAGCAGAACAAGGGATCCGGTGAGGGAAGAAAAGCAACAGAACACAGCGTGGTGCTTCCAGATCAGGCAGTGTGGTCAGTGGGGAGTTAGGCAGGACCAGATTAGGAAGTGCCTCACTGGCCACGTTCAGTGCGGTGATCCTAGGAGGGGAAACAAGAAGGAGGTAGAGCTGGGGACTCACTGTGTGTGGGGGCCGAGGAGAAGGGGAGCTGGGGAGGACACCCATGATCTTAGGGGGTAAAAAGAGATATCTTTTCTGAGCACTTGTGATGAGCCCTGGAAGTGTGGGATCACTATATTGTACACCTGCAACTCCTAGGACCCTCTATGTTAACTATATGAGAATTAAAGGGAAAGTCTCACAGGCCACTGAGAGGGCATGGAGGAAAAGGGCTGAAAAGAACCTATAGGGTTTGGGGCGCCTGGGTAGCTAGGTTGGTCAAGCATCTGCCTTTGGCTCAGGTCATGATCCCGGGGTCCTGGGATCAAGCCCCACATTGGGCTGTCTGCTCAGCGGGGAGTCTGCTTCTCCCTCTCCCACTGCCTGCCCCCTGCTTATGATAAAATCTTAAAAAAAGAAAAGAATCTACCATGTTTGGCAACAAGGGGGCTGTTGGTAAAGACTGTTTCAGTAGGTGTAAGGGCAAAGGTGAGACTGGGTTGGGAATGAACAGTGAATGTGGAAATGGCGACAACTATGGTGGAAGGAAAGAGAAAACCCATATTGAAGGCTTGCAGGCCAACGACAGGGCTTGGTCGCAGGATGTGGCATCGAGAGAGGAGGTGAGGAGCTGTGGGATGGGAATATTTAGTGATGCTGTGTCCTGAGCTGGCACTCACAGAAGAGAGCTAACTTTTTCAGATCTTCCTGGATGTGGACCAGAGATGGTGTCCTTTTTGCTCCCTCAAACTCTGACTGCAAGTGACTCCGATTTTTCACCTCTCGCACTGTCCAGGGACCACATCTCCCACTGGAGAAATATTAATTAAATTACTTAAGACTGACACCTTCTGACGCACCCCCCCCATTTTATTAGAGACCATTTCAAACATGCAGCGAAACGGAAAGCATTTGACATGACACCCACATACGACCGCCACGTGCTCTTCAGTAGCTCAACTCTCTTGTTAGTTATTCTGTGCATCCATCTATCCTCGGCCAATCTGTCGTATTTTCTTGATCGAGCCACTCTCTTGGATATTTCCTCGTGTGGGTAAATGTATCAGTCTTTCAGTTTCCTGATTCCATATTCCTGAAAGAAGACCGGCCATCCAGGTCCAAGGTCACAGGGGAAGCCCATGCGTCTGTTCCTTTTAGCTATGGTAGCCACCTCCATGGTGTGATCGCTGTGGGGGGTTATATGGAATCCTCCAGTCCGAGTGATCCCTGTTACCTCGTTGGCAGGGCTGTGAGTGGGGCCGTCTCCTTTCGGTGGCAGCATATCACGGTGGGTACCTTGATATTGTTGGCATAAGCTGCCAACAGGTGCAAGAACTAAGGGAGGATTAAGTTAGAGAAATGATAGGCATTTCAGTTTTGTACTTGCTGGACTGTAGGTGTCTGGGGAATACTGATGGGCATTGGCTGTCAGGAACTTGGAAACACTATGTCTGAGGCTGAAATTAGAGGTAAGGGGTGGGCATGTAGACTAGGAGTCATTTGCATTTGGTGGCAGGCCCAGTGTATCTATACAGGAGGGTAGGAATTTGTCTGGAAGTAAGACAAGGGCCCCACATTTGCCTAGCTCCTTCCATAAAACGAAAACAATGTCAATTCCCTGCGAACGGAGGGGGAACTGATCTGGATTGTCCTCAGGCATAATTATATTTAGAGATGACAGCTGGTGCCGAAAGGATGGGGGAAATCCCTTATAGATTGTTGTGATGTTTGTTGTCCAAACATGAGACACTTCTGTGATTGGAGATGGAGCAATAGATATCGACTGGAACAAGAACACTTGTCTGAAAGGCCACAGGACCCATAGAGGGAGTCCAAGTCAATAGACTTTGACTAGACCAAGAACACTAGTCTGGAAGGCCACTGGACCCACAGAGGGAGTCCAAGTCAATAGACATCAACTGGACCAAGAACACTAGTCTGAAAGGCCACTGACCCATAGAGGAGGAGCAGAGAAGAATGAGGGTCGTGACCAGGTATGGAGAAGCACCTGCAGTAGGGTTGGCTGAAACAATGAAGCTGGTGAGGGAGCAGCAGGCTCAGCATGGTGGGGAGGAGAATAATGCTGCACGGGTCAGGGTAGAAGGGAGTTTTAGGGAGACAATAATGAACATAGACGAGTCGGTGGGGTCAAGTAGGAAGAGAACCAAGACAAGGTCCATGAGTTTGCACTTTAGAAGCTCCTCCAAGAAACATCCCTCATAGAAGCATGAGGAGTGGGGGGCAGATTACGGGGCACAGGGAGATCATCAGGAAGGAGGAAGGGGCTGACCTACAGATCACTTTGGAAGGAGTTGGCTGGTGAAGAGCGAGGGATAGAGAAGACATTGTTTTCAGTGCAGGTGTGCAAGAGAACACCATTCTAGGGAACTGTTAGCAGGTGCTCCTCAGATAAGAGAATTTGGGCAGCACCTATGTGACATTCCCATTTTGAAGACTCACAAATGATAATAAACTATTATTGATGTTAATGCACATTAATAATTACTGTAATTAATATACAGAATACAATACACATTAATAGTAATACACAATGATAATAATAGTGAACATTTACAGAGGGTTTATGTGCCAACACTGTCTTAAATTCTTTACCCAGATAAATTAAAATGTATTATATCCCTACAATTGCCCTCTAAGAGATAGCCCACTTATCAGCCCACTTTAGAGATAATGGAACTGAAGCACAGAGAGGTTCATCCTTGCTTAAGGCTGTAAAGCTGGTAAGACGCTGTCCCAGGATTCGGATCTCCACCTCCCCAATAACCCACTTATTCTATAAGCAGTGGAGGGCTGACCCCCAATGATGTTCAGGATTCTTCCCTGTGAAAGACCAGGAGGAGAAAGGGTGACCCAAGACCGAGCATAGGAAGGGATTTGGGAGCTGAAGGAAGGGATGCGGGTGGAGTTTGCAGCCCATAAGTCTCTTTTTTGCTGCAGGTGAAACCACTGTGGGGAGGGAAGGGGGTAGGGGTGGAGGTGGAGAGCTGAGAGAAGGGAAGGTTTGTAAGAGCTGCAGAGAGAAATGGAAAGGAAATCGTGGATGAAAAGGAATGGAAAGGATGTGAATTCTGTACTTAGGACGTCATCCCCTGGGGAGTCTGGGGCCATGGCCAAAAGCCCAGGAGGAATGTCAGCAGGAAGGAGCAGGGAGAAAAAGGAAGATAAGACAGCCCCTTGTCCCCCCAGGTGCCAGGGCACTCCAAGCAATTATCATCCTGTGTCAACCTCCGTGATAGTGTCTTTTCAAGGACATCCAACAAAAGATCACAAGCACTTGGTTTTGAGGCAGGTTAAGCTAATCCACCCTTCCTGCCCAAAGTAAAGGAATTTTACAGGCTTTAGCATGGGGTAGAATGTAGGAGTGCTGTGCCTTGCGGAGGAGTCCAGTAAGAGAGCAGACAATGAACCCACAGAGGAACGGAAGCCATTTCAGGGTCAGGAAGACATTGTTGGTAGGTCCCTTGAGGGTTCACATTGTTTTAGGCAGGCTGCTGATCAAGTCCTAGAGGATAAATAAAGTTGGAACGGCAAATGAGAGGTATCTGCAAATCATAGAGACTCTACAGCATGAAAATGACATCTGGGGATGGACCAGATTGAGACGGGAGGGTTACTGGATACACAGAAACACCCGCTAGAACCAGCATGAATTGGGATGATGACAAAAATCTGGCTGTACCAACACAGAAACCATTTTGTTGCCCCTCACATAGTTCCTAGTGGGGAAGTCAGAAATTACTAACTCTGAGTTGATTTCCTCCTACTCTATATCATTATCATCTAGGGTGTGTAATTATGCTTAAGTCAACTGTATTGTAAACTACACTTAGTTTTCATTCCATGGTGTGAATTCCGTCATTCTTACCCAAACCATAAGTATTGTTATGGATAATTTCCTGAATTGGGTGGCTCCCGCCTATCTATCAAATTCAAGATTCTAATTCCCAGAATGGACCAAAAAGGAAATCTGTTGCCATTAGAAAAGGTGGCTCTTGGGGTGTCTGGGTCATTCAGTTGGTGAAGCATCTGATGTTGATTTCGGCTCAGGTCATGATCTCAGGGTTGTGAGATCGAACCCCCGTCAGGCTCTGAGCTCAGTATGGAGTCTGCTTCTCCCGCTGCTCCTCCCTCCACTCTTTCTCTAATAAATAAATAAAATCTTAAAAAAAAAAAAAGGAAAATGTTGTTGTTATGATGCTTATTTCTACTGGGAGCGTTATTCATAATGTTACTATTTACATTCAAGAACGTGTCTAACTAACTTGACCTTAAAGCGTAGGAAGTATTTCCCTCTCTCTCTTTTTTACAAACTTTATTGATATTTATATTTCATATACCATGAAATTCACCCATTTAAAGTATACATTTCAATGATTTTTAGCACATTTGTAACACTGTGCAGCCATTATCACAATCTAACTATAGAATATTTTGAACACTCCAAATAGAACCCTCTTTCCACTAGGACTCATTCACCATTTCCCTTACTCTCCTCCCCTGCCTGAGGCAGCCCATAATCCACTCTGTCTCTGGATTTGCCTACTCTGGACATTTCACCTAAACGGAATCATACACCATGTGGTCTTCTGTGACTGGCTTCTTGCACTTAGCATTATATTTTCACAATTCATCCATGGTCCAATGCGTACTGATGCTTCTTTCCTTTTTATCACCAAATAATATTTCATGCTACAACTGTCCCACATTTTGTTTATTCATTTATCAACTGGCTGAATAACATAGCATTTCCATACAACAAAATACTATTCAGCGACTTATGTCATTTCCACATTTGGCTATTATGAACAGTTGTGTCCAAGGTTTTGTCTGAACATATATTTTTATTCTCTTATACATTTAAGAGTAGAGTAGCTGGGCTGTGCCTGGTTGGGTCAGTCGGTTAAGTGTCTGCCTCTTGATTTCAGCTCAGGTCATGACCTCGGTGTTGTGAGATCGAGCCATGTGTTGGCCTCTGTGCTGGGTGTGGAGTCTGCTTAAGATTCTCTCTCTACCTCTGCCTCCCCTGGCCCCCCAAAACACCCACAGTAGAATAGCTGGGTTTGGGGGAACTATCAGACTGTTTACCAAAGCGGCTGCACCATTTGAAATTCCCACCAGTGCAATGAATGAGGGTTCCAATTTCTCCACATTCCTACCAGCACTTACTATTGTCTGTCTTTTTTATTTTAGCCATTCTGGTGTGAAGAGCTATCTCACTGTGGTTTTGATTAGCGTTTCACTAATAATGAATGATACTGAGATCTTTTCATGTGTTCCTTCTTCCTTTTTATCTTCCCCCTCCTACCCATGTTTCTGAAGAGACTTCAATGCATAAAGCATGGGTGACAAAATATCACGTTCTCCATGATCTTACAATCTTGTCAAGGACACAGGAAAGTGACCAAAGATTCCCAAGCACTAAATGGATTAGAAGTTCAGGAACATGGGTGACGTATGGGAGCCCAAAGGCTGAAAAAAGATGATGGGTTTGAGAATCCAAAGTATGGGGAGTATATGGACAAGGCAGAGAATGAAATGATTTCCCTAATTTTGGTTCAGGTGAAGTAGTTTATGTTTACCTTTAGATGTCACTGGAAAGCAAAATCTCCATGCCTAGATCATCAAGAATAACTTGTTTGTTTGTGTATTTATTTGTTTATTCCATAGTTATTTAATGCCTTGTGATTTCAGTCATCGTAGGAAAAATTTGAGTTAGAGAAAATTAGCCCCGGATTTATTTATATACACCATGTGCTGCTCTCCCACCTAAACTAATTTACAGTCTTCCACCCAACGGAAAACAGATGTTCAAACATCTTTGCCTCGTTATATAGATGTGTTCAGAACTAACTTCCCATTTGCTAATGTTCTTGTTACCTTCCTTGATCTCTATAACTTGCATATGTGTACTCATATTATTTAAGAGTTTCACTATTTTTTATTTATTGGTGGACTGTGGGTTTTGAGTCTATGTCATACAAGTCTAAAAAATGCTGAACTATATAAACGAGGAGTCAGAGACAGACGTTATTCTGCTTAGAAGTTAAGACAGAATTAACACCCTCCTTCGAAAGCCATCTCCTAGGAACTGGGAAACAAGGAAGAATTTTGATGATAAATTGTTTTACTGACATTGATAGGCTCACGAACATACACACAGACTGATGGGCAGTTCCAAGGTTCTCCAGTGTAGACACACAAGGCCCAGGTCCTGAAGTGCCTGATCGAACAAGAGGGGATCCTGGTCTTACTTGGGGGGGGGGCAGTGATGCAGATAAGGCAGGGGCACCAAGCTGGCTCAGTCAGTAATACATGCAACTCTTGATCTTGGGGTCATGAGCTCAAGTCCCAGGTTGGGAGTAAAGCTTAATTTTAAAAAAACTAATTAATCAGGCAAACAACAAATAAGATAAGGCACTCAATGAGGCAGAGGAAAAGCCCAGTATCTATAGAACAAGAGTGAAGCCTGAGCACGGCCAAGGCTTAGTTTTGGTCTGGGACTCCTTGTGGTTCTTCTAGTGATTTCGAGGTTTGGAAGGGACTGCAGGTGGGGCGTATCCATAGGCAAGAGTGTAACAGGCAAGACAGAGAAAACAGGTGGAATGTATAGAAAGGAGAGGTAGTACCAGGCAACCCCACTGCAAAGGGCTGACTCTGGCTCTAACAGTTGACTCATTGCCATATTGTCAGACCTGAAATGTCAAAGGCTCTGCTGATTCTGACTTTAACTCCAATGTGTAGGTTCTTTCCCCCACACCAAGCAATTCTCGGACATCAGCTATGTGTCCTGCAATTCAGCTCAATTCTATCTCCCTGGAGGTGGCGTGAGATCCCACAGGTTCAAGGGCTCAGTCCCACAAGACGTGCTTGCTCCACCTTCCTTTCCTTCTGAGGCCAATCACAAGTGCGGGTTGTTGCTTGTGCTTCTGACCAGCTGGCTGGCTGTAGTTCAGAGGGTCCAATGATCCCCCTCCTGGGATTTGATTAATTTGCGGGAATGGTTCCCAGACCTAGGAGAAACGTTGTACTTACTAGATCACCAGTTTATTATAAAAGGATATAACTCAGGAACAGCCAGATGGAAGAGTTGTATTGAAGAGTTGCTATTCTCTCTGCGTCTCCAGTTCACCACACTGGAAGGTCTCCAGATCTGTCCTTTTGGGTTTTTATGGAGGCTTTGTTGCATGGGTGTGATTGATTAAATCGTTGGCCATTGGTGACAGCATTCACCAGCCCCTTTCTCCTCCCTGGATGTCGGGGTCGGGGAGTGGAGTGGGATTGAAAGTTCCAACCTTCAATCACATGGCTAGTTCCCTGGCCATCAGCACCTATCATTAGGTGTTTTCCCAAAGTCATCGCATTAACACAACAAAAGACACATTTATCCTTCTCATTTCAGGAAATTTCAAGAGTTTTAGGAAAGAAGACCAAAAATATATTTCTTATTATAAACTACAATATCACAAAGGGTCCTGGAAAGATGCTCTAGAACAAGTGAGGAGATGCTATTGAACTTCTCTCCCTCTTTATACTGCTTTTTATTTTTTATTTATTTTATTATTATTATTTTTTAAAGATTTTATTTATTTATTTGACAGACAGAGATCACAAGTAGGCAGAGAGGCAGGCAGAGAGAGAGAGGAAGGGAAGCAGCCTCCCTGCCGAGCAGAGAGCCTGATGCGGGGCTCGATCCCAGGATCCTGAGATCATGACCTGAAGCCGAAGGCAGAGGCTTTA
This sequence comes from Enhydra lutris kenyoni, assembly GCF_002288905.1. Classification (NCBI taxonomy): domain Eukaryota; kingdom Metazoa; phylum Chordata; class Mammalia; order Carnivora; family Mustelidae; genus Enhydra; species Enhydra lutris. Next base: position 11,459,662 of record NW_019154116.1, on the reverse strand, counting down.
ACCCACTGAGCCACCCAGGCGCCCCTTTATACTGCTTTTTAAAGAAGGATTTTATTTACTTATTTGAGAGAAAAGAGACAGAGTGAGAGAGAGCACAGCAGAGAGGAGAGGGAGAAGCAGGCTCCCCACTGAGCACTGAACTTCTCTTCCCTCTATATACTATTAAGTTCTGCCAAAAGGAGCAAAGAAAGTGGAGAGGATGAGTCTTTCACAAAATAGACTGATGTGTTGTCGAACTACAATGTCATTGGCCATTAACTTCTTGTTGCAAAAAAGACACACAAAACAACAATATAGTGAATGCTAATCCAAATAGTATTTGATGTTTGTAATTGGACTGAGCACTCATATGTGATCTTTCATCCATCACAATTCCTACACTTGATCAACCATCTGTGTTTCTCCGGATTTTAAATCACATCTTGTTAAAATATGCACAAAGTAGCTTGAACATTAACCCTCTTCTTCACATCCCCTATTGTAGTGCAGCCTTTGAAGCAAACTGAAATAATACTCTGGTAAATTGAGAGCCTGGTATACACATTCTAGTACCTTCAGCCTGTGGAATTTGGGAAATAGGTCTTGTTGCATTTCAAGGGACACATGCCATTTGGTATGAATGAAATTGTTATCGGAGGACACATGTTTCTTAGAACTAGAAATTCTTTGGAAATCCATTTACTAAAAGCTAGTTTTGAACGGAGTGATATAATCATTGCATTTCTGTCATGACTCTAAGAATGGAGGATCCTTGGGGTACCCGGCTCGCTTAATTGCTACAGCATGCAACTCCTGACCTTGGGGTCCTGAGTTTGAGCCCCCCATTGGGCACAGAGCCTACTTACAAAAATTTAAAAAATAAAAATGGAGGATCCTTTATTTAACTCAAACCAGGTCTACAACTTTCCCAGGATTTTGACCCTCATTAATTATTATACACATTGTGAAATATACACAACCACCTCTGCAATGATTTCAATGAAAACAAATGAACATTTTGGAAGAATGAAAACTAATGAAAACATTGTATGCTCATTGCCTGGAAGTGAATTTTCCCAAATACTGGCTTCATTCAGTAACTTAGTTTTTAACGAAATTTTAAAGGGACATATGTTGATTTCCAACACCAAGAAATGAAAACAAAATAAATAAGAATAAAATTTTTCTAAAAAAGGAAAACATTTTAGCTGCCCTTCTTTAAACAGTTCAAAGATACGGTTAAAGAAGCAACTGGAAATGGCTCCGAGTGTGTTACTCCGTGTTTACCTGATATGTTTATTTTCGGCTGCTTGAACCAAATGTCAACTGCATGATTAAGCCTCCTAGAAGCCCCAAAGAGGTCTTGGTTGCTTGAATTTCACCTTCTCACACCTGCCCTAAAGGTAAGTTGGAGTTCACATGAGGGAAGAATTTCATTCCTTTTTTGGGTAGGGGGAGGGGTGTGATTCTGTCACTGAAAAACATTTCTTTTAGAAGGTTCATTCATCTAGACCGCTTTTGAGCTATCTTTTTAAGAAGTGGCCAAGGGCTCCCTGCGTGCTCCCCAAAACAGGCTGGGACAGCCTTGAGCGTTCCAGAAGAGTTTCTCCCAGAGCCTCCTCAAACTCAACGCTCTTTCCTGCCGTCCTCCAAGGGCCCTCAGCTTTCTGGAAAAAATTCTCAGTCTGGATCCAGAATTCCTTAGGGCTGACTAATTCGAACTTAACCTCTGTGGCTTTTTGGATGTCAGCTTTTTTGCACTTTTGTGGTCTGCCCTCCCCCCCTCTTGACTTGGGTGTCTCTGGGTTCCTGAAGTCCAGAGCAAGCACCTCTTCTCAGGGGCTGGCCATGTCATGTCCTGGTCAGCTGGGTTCTCCATCCTCACTGCAGCCAAATTACTATGAGAGGGGCAATTGAAATAAGGGAAACTGAGAGGAATTTCCAAGTATTTACAAACACAAAACCACACACATCTGTATTTTTCACTAAGTCAGACCAATGAATGAACATTGGCATGTTTAAAAAAAAAAAAAGAGGTACAGTGTTTATTACTTTTAAATACACAAGCATTTAGGCCCAAGAGAGGAAAAGCATTGGCTAGCAGGAGTCCCGAGGGAATCGGATTTGATAACATATAAGAACGCTTTCCAGTTAACGTATCAGTGATTTATGAATACATAGTTCTCTGTGGTACTTACAAATATTTGAAAACCGTAATTACAGAAGGATTCAATAAGCTAATTTCACCCCCTCAGATAAATTTTGTATACACCATTTATTTACACAGCAGATGCCTTCTTTACAAACAACAAAAGGACAAGCTGGCGCCCAGCCTTTGTTTACGTTACCCTAAATGTCCAGTTTGTGGAATCTGAATTATGAGACTTTGCATGTCTACAGTCTTGAGGTTGGGGTTCTCTCCCCAAGTTTACCTAAATGCATTGGATTTCTAGGGTCATTTCTGAAGAAGCAGCATTTCCCCAAGATCTTATCACATATTCTTGTCTTGGTGAACCAAACCCAAGAGACTAGATGGTGATGGACGGTGATGGTTTCAACAGTCCTAATGATGAGTGGCCTGAAATGAGATTCATTTAAGTTTTTTAATTCCATTAAAGTAAAATATTAATTTTATTTAAGTCTTTATTTACTGCTTAAGTCTCTTAAAGTCCAACTTTGTAATCAAATTACTTTAAAAAACCATTTTTCTGTCCAGATTGACCTTGATTACCTTAATTTACAAGCCCTGGGATATAGAAGATGCTAGCTGCTGCATTGTTGGTCATCTGCAGCAGCCACATACGGTCTCGACTGATCAAATAAAGTGCTGGTTTGAGAGAAATCTGAAGTTTTAGTATGTACAGCCATTGAGGAGAAATAGACATTCCTTGAATCAAAAATGTCTTTATTTGTTCAAGGAATTCGGTGGACTTTACAAATGTTCCCTCACTGACAGTTAAAAAGGACAGGGGTTCTTTCTTATTCATCTTTCTTTTCCCCTGTGAGTACAGCTGCTGGCACATGGCCCAGGTTCATTACACTGATGAATAAAACGATACACGGATGAAGAGAGATGGCATGTTTTGGCGTAAGATGGAGTCTGACTGAGTGAGAAGAACGTTTTCGCATCCTCGAAGAGGTCCTTCTTGGATGGTCCAAGTAGACACCTGCTGGGTGTCTTCCTGTTTTATGGTCATCCTTGCTCCAGTAGGGATGGGATCCTAGGTCTTGTCGGATCCACTGGCCAGAGCTGATCGGACCATGGTGCATGCTGGAGCTAAGATTCTCTGTCCAGGAATTGGGGTTAAGACCGGCATGTCAGTCTGCTTAGTGCTTGAACTAAGGACTATAAACTCGGGAGTCCAGGGGCAGCAAACTGCTGTGTGCACAGAAAGGCAAAGTCCTGTAGGGAGAGCCATTTAGCAAGAGGTAGAAGCCATGTTGCCTCCAGGTCCCATCTCCTGCCCCGGGTTCCTGTGATAACCCTATAGCCTTCCTGTCCCTCATCCTCCCTGCTTGTGCCCATCAGCTTGGGCTTTCATTACTTTTCATCAAAGTAGCTTGACAAAGACGAAGCATTTTGAGTCAATTTCTCTTTTTAGTTTGAGTTTTCAGAAAGGACAATAAAGACAATGAAACATGTCAGAGGCATGTGACGAAGTCTCCTCTTGATTGGCAGTAGAAATTTTTAAGTGCCCAATTCTAGGAATTCATTAGCATATACTCTTCTTGACATTTCTCGCCCAGGATAATCCTATGAAAGTGTGTAATTCTATGGTTAGTTCTGTCAACTGATGGTAGCTGGTATACATTAGCATTTTCCAAATTCAAAATGGCAGCTGAGAAAGAAAACTGTCCCAAGCTACATCTGTTAAAATTTTTACAGACATAATTTATGACTCATTCTGTGAAATCATTCACATTCTTTTTTTTTTAAGAATTTATTTATTTATTTGAGAGAGAGAGCATGAGAGGGGAGGGGTCAGAGGGAGAAAAGCAGACTGCCGGCTAAGCAGGCAGCCCCATGTGGGGACTCTATCTGGGGACTCCAGGATCATGACCTGAGTTGAAGGCGGTCGCTTAACCAACTGAGCCACCCAGGCACCCATCATTAGCATTCTTGAGCAGTTCTCTGATAGACTTTAAGGAGCTTTAGAAATCCTTCTGAAAAGTTATATGCCCACCTACCCACTCTCTTGACCATCTGGTTTTTGAGGAGTCTGATGTCACCAGACATCATATCATTGTATAATTGAAAAAAATCTCAAAGTATGAATCTTATATAAATATAAGACAGCACATATCAAAGATTTATTTAACTTTAAATGACAGATACAGCTAGTTTAGAAAATTACAGGAAATATTGAATGCCATCAGTGGAAGAATGCTGAATTAAGAATGCAAAGTTAGATATAAAAGTGGTTAATGTCCTATGTGACAATGAAATGGTAGCTCTTGTGATGATCTTTTCTCCCAGACAGACGTCATTTTCGTTTTTACCGGACAGAAACCTGCAAGTTAACCTGTCCCTTCAGAGACTGTACCATAATCAATGGTAAATAATAACTCAAGCAGAGGTGCATTTCCCTGAAAATTAAATAATCCTTGAGCGGATCAGTTATTAAGCGATGCCCCAACATGGGACCAAGAAGTCATGCAAGCTTCTTTCTCTCTTATTTCCAAATGCTGGAAAATTTCTCTTAACCACCATTTCTTTTTTCCGTAAACATCTCTAACATTCTCTTGTGGAAAAATTGAAATGACACTTTGACACATGCTCTTTTCAATTTGGCTAAGAAATTGCCTTAACTCTTCAATATTAAAAATTATTAGGGAGTGCCTGGCTGGTTCAGTCAGTGGAGCGGCGGGCTCCTGATCTCGGGGCTGTGAGTTCAGGTCCCATGTTGGGCGTAGAGCTTACTTAAAAAAATATATATTTTGGTAAGGTCATCCAAATGCCAGAAAGCAGCTGTTTCTTTGATAGATTGTTTCATTTGTTTTTGATGATCTGAAGCCATACCTAAAGGCTCAAACTAAAATATACAATGTAAAGGAGGTTTAAGTAACAGGGAGCTCTTCCTGAATTTTTACCATTTTTGTTTTTCATCATTAGTTTTTTCACTCATTTAAGTAATCAATTGACTCTATTTAGATATGGGTAGAAAATCTTGTTTTGATCTATAACAAGGTGTTATATGCAACTGATGAATCTGAAACTAATGAGGTACTATATGTTGGCTAATTGAATTTAAATAATAAAAAAGAAAAAACTTTATTATTGTATAAAATAAAAAATTGTATTGTATAAAATAAAAAAATGTATTGTATAAAATAAAAAATTTATTATTGTATAAAATGTATAATTTGCCATTGTACCCTAGCAAAAAAAAAAGTAATTTTATTATATATATTTCATGCTAGCATTTAATACTTACAGTAACTGCATACCTCATGTTACGTGTAACATTTCTCTGCTAGGTAGTGAGGTCTGTACGCTGTTTTGTGGGTAACATTTTCTCCATTTTTGGACAGAAATACTTTGACAAACCATGATTCTACAAATATTAAATACAATGGAGAAGTCTTTTCTGTTTCTTTTATAATGGATGCCTTTTTTTTTAAGTAAGATCCTTCTATGGCAATTTTATATTTGCTCAGACAGATAAAAAAGCATTTATCCCGTGTGCTTAACTTTTTTTATTTTATCAGATTTTATTTTTGGTGGAAGTCAAAGTTTTAATTATAAAAGAATTTGTATCACTAAAATTTTGCAAATCGTGCCACTTCAAAATATATCTCCCTTGTGTTTGTTTTTTATCAGATTGCTGTTGAGCAGCGGATAATTGTTTAAAGGGGCCTTAAGAGTAGAGCTGAGGAAGAAATTCTGCCTGGGGGCTGAGGCTTCAGCTCCAGCTCAGGTGTTTCCAGCCTCACCTTCCTGAGAGTCTGTCCTCCGGATTTCGGACCTGCCCGCGCCCACAATCTTGGAAGCCAATTCCTTGAAACAGACCTCTTTAATATACACAATACATAGAGTGCGTATATATATGCGTGTGTGCGTGTGCATGGGCTTGCATATGTATGTGTATGTATATATTCTATTGGTTCTGCTTCTCTGGTGAAACTCTGATTGCTACATCTTTTTTGTTTTTTTAATTAAAAAAAATTTTTTTTTCTACACCTTAAACATCAGTAAAGAAGGCTAAGGAACTAGCAAATTGTTCCTCTTTTCCCTTTAAGGAAACTCCCTTTGAAGAGCTAAACTTTTTATTTTATTTATTTATTCATTCATTCATTCGTTCATTTATTCGTTTACAGGAGAGCACAAGCGTGAGCCGGGAGTAGGGAAGGAGTAAAGGGGGAGGGAGAGAGGGAATCTCAGTCAGGCTCCATGCTCAGGGCAGAGCCTGACATGGGGCTCGATCTCACAACCCTGAGATCATGACCTGAGCTGAAATCAAGAGTCTGGCAACTGAGCCACCCAGGCGCCCCAAGAGCTTAACTTTTTAAAATTTGCCCCCAAACCTGAGAAGGTTGTGTTTACTAAGCTACTTTGAATCTTCATATTCTTACTTCTGTAATTCTTCTGTTCACTAGTATTTCCAAACTTTAATAAAGTTCATCGCATACCCAAAAGCCCCGTGTTGATGTTGTTAAGGGGACTGCCAGGATGGGTGATACGGAATGTGTCGCTGTCTCCATCAGGGTTCTTAATCTCAAGCAACACAAACTCACCTACGACAGCTGGTTGAAGTAGGAAAAAAAAAGAGAGAGGGAGCGAGAACATATTGAGAGGATATTGGGCAGCTCAGAATAGGTGGGAAACGTGGACAGTGAGGCTTGGAAAGTGGCCAGGAGATCTACCAGCAGGAGCCAGGAGCGGGTCAGACATGCTGTATCAAAACCAGCTGGTGGGGGATACACATTGCTCCCTCCCCAGCTGACTGCTGGCTGCACAGGCGGGAGGCCACCTGCCATAACTGCCTCAGAATGTATTCCCTATTGTCCTGGGTTTGGGGGTCACCAGCTCCTGGTTCAAGTGCAAGTTTGGTGCAATTGATTGGTCTTGCCTAGGTGACCTCTTGATGTCCTGGCAGTAGCAGGATCTGAAAGAGTATTTTGGTGCTTTTGGGAAAGGAGGGCTCTGCTTGGTGGGAAATTCTCCAAATATAGGAAAGGAATCAAAGAAGACAAATGTCTACCACAGTGGCTTCGGGCACCAGCCCTCTGGGGAAGCCAGCCTCACCGCGGCAGCGGAAACTCCACGGGGCGCTCCTGCTGGGACCCTGGGCTGTTACCAGCAAGGAAGTAGCACTGGGTAATGCAGAGAAGCAGCAGAGAAGCCAAGTGGCTGGAGGGCACCTGGGGATGGTGTCCTTGGGCTTTGTGGCCCATGGACGACCAGAGGGAAAAAGGGCATCTACAGAGTTGCTTGGCTCACACCCACAGATCTTAGAGGAGCATCTCTGAATGATGAAGGGAGCCTTCCTGCAGCCCTTCTCAGTACCATCAGAAAAAAGCCACCGGGCATCTGCTCATCCTCCAGCAGGACTGACACCCACTTGAGCCGGGAGGCTTTGTGCAGCTCATCTCACCTACACGGCGTAGACATCCCTACGATGGTCTCCAAGCCCTCCTACAAGCCTTCTTATCCTCTACGTTCAAAATAGGGGTGATCTGGCCACCAGGAAGATGGTGGCAGTCACGGAGCAGACATGACGCCACCACCCAGCGCCCGTACTTGGGTGGCTCGCAGCCAAACCAACTGGAGATTCTATTCACAGATCATTGGACCCCTGACACCTCTTCTCAGGTTGGGAGTTACTTCTAGCTTGGGACTGTCCCATTTATAACTCTTATATTTATACGATAAAATCAACCCACAAAAAAATCTAATGGTTGGCAGCTGCCATATCACGTAGGAATGTTTTCAGTTGCAAGGAACAGAAAACACACACAAAGCTTTAAACAAAGAGGGGTTTAAGTTCTCACATACCAAGTGGTTCTGGGGTGATGGTTACTACTGTTGATTCAGAGATTCAAAGATATAAATGCTATCATTTTTGTAATTCAAAGGGCTTTTCCCTCGTGGTCATTGCAATGGATTATTAGTGCCCCCCCCCCAGCTTCCTATAGTAAAACCCTAATCCAAATGTGATGATATTAAAGGGTGGGGCCTTTGGGAGTAATTATGTAATGGGGGGCGGAGTGGAGCCTTAACAGATGGGATTAATGCCCTTATAAGAAGAGGCCAGAGAATGAGCTAGTTCTTTCTGCTGTATGAGGATACGATGGGAAGTCGGCAGACCGTAGCGCAAAGAGAGCTCTCACCAGAACCAGACGATACTGGCACCCTTACCGCGGACTTCCAGCCTCCAGGACGATGAGAAATACATTTCTGTTGCTTCGAAGTCACCTCCTCTCCAGCACCTTGTGATACCAGCTCAGACTGACGGAAGTGGTCCTAACGTGGCTGATTGCAATAGTGTCGTGCTTCATGGCTGTGTTCCGGCTGGAGAAAGCAGCAAAGGGACAACTAAGTTTGTGTCTTTCATGAGGGAAGCAAAAGTGTCCACGGGAGTCCTAGCAGATTGTCATTTATGGTTCATCAGCCACACCGTGACCCCTGGTCCCCTATAACTGCAAGGGAGCCTGGGAAATATTTACCACTTCCTGCGTATGTAGGAGAGGTAGGCAAAGAAGGTGATTGAAATGTGAGTGGGTTAGCGGACCAAGAGGATCTTCTTCCAGTGCTGTGTTTGATAATTTACATTCATATTGATTCGCGAACTGCTAATTCCTTGACTGTCTATTGTTGCTTGCTTGTCCACAGTTTAGGATGGACAACAAAAGTTCCCCCCCACCCCCCGCCAAATTAGGGAACTAAGACAGTCAATAAAATTCTACCCAGAATAGATTTTTTTAAAATCTATTTTTTGAAAGTAAAATTAGGGGCACCTGGGTGGCTCAATCCTTAAGTGTCTGCCTTCGGTTCAGGTCATGTTCCCGGAGTCCTGGGATTGAGTCCCGCATTGGGCTCCCTGCTTGGCGGGGAGCCTGCTTCTCCCTCTCCCCCTCCCCCTGCTTGTGTTCCCTCTGTGGCTGTCTTTCTGTGTCAAATAAATAAATAAAATATTAGGAAAAAAAAGGTAAAATTAGAGGGGCACCTGGCTGGCTTAGTTGGAAGAGTATGTGACTCTTGATTGAGGGGTCATGAGTTCAAGCCCCACGTTAGGTGCAGAGATTGCTAAAAACCAAACAAACAACAATAACAACAACAACAAAACACTTTAAAAAATAAAAATAAAATTAGAATAAGTTATTATTATATGACTTTAGTTGACAAATACAATCAATTTCATAGAATGCTACACTGCTGACAGAACACTGTAAAGCAGTGTGATTTTGAAAATCAGATCCAGAGAAGGAAATGTAAGATTTTTAAGTCCTTAAATATATTGTGAAACACAGTACAGAAGAAATATTTGGTTCTTAGTCCTGTCTCAGTCAGGAAATAGCTCTATGGCCTCTGGTAAGTAGGTCTTTTTCTTTCCCATAAAATCATAATCTTTTCTACAAAATAAAACCATAATTGACATTGGTTATCATCAGATTTGAAAACTTAAAATTCTATGTAATTAGTCCTGATGTTTGATTCTATGTGGCTGGACAATAAATAAATCACCATGTGTTCATTCATTTGGTCTTAAATTCAAGAGCTATTTTTTTGAGCACCTACTGTATGCACTGGGCATCAGAGGCACTGAGGATGAATCTCCTTTTAAAAGATAAAATTAGAGGCACCTGGGTGGCTCAGTGGGTTAAGCCTCTGCCTTCGGCTCAGGTCGTGATCTCAGGGTCCTGGGATTGAATCCTGCAACAGGCTCTCTGCTCAGCAGGGAGCCTGCTTAGCCCTCTCTCTCTGCCTGCCTCTCTGCCTACTTGTGATCTCTGTCTGTCAAATAAATAAATAAAATCTAAAAAAAAAAAAAAAAGACAAATTTAACTGAGAGGTTTACTTTAAAATGTTTTAGGGACAGAAAGACATTTTTTCCCCCCTGAAACAGGTCAGCCTAATTCCTTCCATGGTGTGATCATTCTTGGCTATGGTCAGAGCAGGCAGGATCTAAGGAAACTACAGTCTCCTCCAGCTTAAGCATCTTCTCAGCTACTCTGTCAACTCACTCAAGATTGCCATCACTGAGCTGACCCCATCTCCGGAAGGTCAAGTTTGAATACGGCTGTGGGAGAGGGTGGAGAGCAGGCTGAGACAGCTACCTGCTCAGTAACTAGTAACTGCTGGAATGTTAGTCAGGAAGCCAGGAGGGGGTTCTCAGAGAGTGGTGCCTGGGGGCAGAAAGTCCTGGACCGGAATGGCTGGGGAAGATCTGGGATCCAGGCCAGACCCAAGAAAGTCTGCTTTAGCTTAAGGTTTTTGAAAACATACACTGCGCTGGGAGCAAAGAAGAGTTTTTCCCAGGAAGAGTAGACTAAAGACGAATGTTGCCTGAGATGACATGGACCAAAGAACTATGGGGCAGGATTGACTGTGTTAGCCCTGGCTTTCTTTCTGGAACTAGCCAGATCTGTGCTGGTGTGCCACCATCTTGGAAGCGTCCATTCTTCCTCCCCGCCATCTCCTCACCTTTCCTACCTTCTGTCATTCCATTATAGTCTAGAGGTTAGATACCAGTTTGGGCCAAATTGCCAGGGCTCCCAAAATCATTCTACTCCTTCGGTAATGTGGTTCTGGGCAACACTTCATCTCTTTTTGCGTTTCCTCTGTAATATAGGGACAACACGATAATGGCCTAGTATAGAAGGTTTTTTTTTTTTTTTTTAAAGATTTATTTATTTATTTGAGAGAGAAGGAGAGCGAGAGAGAGAGAGTGCAAGAGTGCGGGAGCACAAGCAGGAGGGGCAGTGAGAAAGGAAGAAAAAAATTTCAAGTAGATTCCGCACTGAGCGAGCAGCCAGACACGGAGCTCGAGTGATCCCATGACACGGAAATCACAACCCCAGGGGAAACAAGAGTCAGACTGTCACTGATTGTGCCACGTAGACACCCCTAGATGGTGTTTTAAGATAAAAATACCTTAATGCACAATAATCACCTGGAGAAGTGCAAACTCTCATTTCCCCTTCTCAGACCTACCATATAGGGAAACCCTTTTTCCCTGGGGTTGTCTTCCATGGCCACGCTGACTTTTCACCTCTATTAAAAGGATAACTTTCTTTGAGGGCCTAGTCCTAAGCTCTTCTAAGGTGATTAATAGGGTGCACAATTAACTCTGACATATGCTAATGAGAGAGGATGAAGACACAGGGCAGTCCGTGAGAACAGGGGCAGACGGAATGGAACTCAGCTACCGAGAGTCCCAGGCCAGCATTCTCCTAGGCTAACTGGCAAAGCATCATGGGGCAGAGAGGCCCATTTTAGGCAAAGCTACAGAAATTGCCAGAAAATCAGATGGCTAAAATGTCATTTCTTTCTGCTCAGTTTTGTAATTGTGAAACTACTCTGAAAAATAAATTTTATTAATTGGTAATAAAACAGATAGAACCATGGGGTGCCTGTCTGGCTTGGTTGGTAGAGCATGCTACTCTTGACCTTGGGTTGTAATTTTGAGCCCCACGCTAGATGTAGAGATTCTTTTTTTTTTTTTTTAAAGATTTTATTTATTTATTTGACAGACAGAGATCACAAGTAGGCAGAGAGACAGGCAGAGAGAGAGGAGGAAGCAGGCTCACCGCTGAGCAGAGAACCCAATGCGGGGCTCGATCCCAGGACCCTGGGATCATGACCTGAGCCGAAGGCAGAAGCTTAACCCACTGAGCCACCCAGGTGCCCCTAGATGTAGAGATTCTTAAAAATAAAATCTTAAAAAAAAAAAAAAAGAACCAAAAGAAAAAGGTCATTTCTAATTTTCTTAGTTTCTGAAGTGTTTAGAGTGTACAGTACTTAAGGAGTTTTTTTTTTTCCTAGTGAGAATTTAACCATTTGTTCATAGAGCTCATCCGTATTTCAACTTATGAGCGGATGTAATAATCCTTTCCTCCCCAAGGAGATTTGGGGCTGGTCTTCCTAGAATTTATAGTCTAGGTGACCTGCACTGCTTAACGCGGTGGCCCCCAGACCTATGGGCTATTGATCATTTGAAATGTGACTAGTCTGAATTGATATGTGTTCGTAGTATAAAATATACATAATATATACAAAATAGACATTGTGAGGACTAAGTATGATTTTTGAATGAAAGCTATTTCATGAATAATTTTATGTTGATTTGTAGAAACAATATTTTGGATATACTGGATTAAATGAACATGTTACCAAAATTAATTTCCCCGGTTTCTACTTTTTAAGTGTGGCTTCTAGAAAATACAGATTTACACATGTGGCAAATATATTTCCAATGGACAGTGCTAGTCCCAATGGGAGAGGAGAGATTGCAGATATGAAATACTTGTAATTCTCTTTTGTTAGGTCCTTTGAGGCAAAGTTCCTGGGAGCCTCACACATGCCAATGCAGGCCTGGTTCCGACAGGCACACAGTATTTCGAAACTATGTTTCCTCACCTCGAGGTTAAGACTCAAGGTTAAAACTTCCTATTGAGTTCTAAGCGGAAGAATCAGCTGTGAAGGTGCTCGACAAAGAAGCAATGGGAGAAACCAAAGCGTGACTCGAGATTCCAGAAAGATGTGCGAATTAAGTTCAAAACTCCCTTTTGAATATTTTTCTCCTTAAGCTAGAAGCACCAAGATGTGGGTATTTAAACAAAGTCCAAATCAGTGGGCGTGGCTGATGCGAAAAGTAACCTTCGGCTGAGCCCTAAGAGGAACGTGGGGGGACAGTCGAGAGGTGGCGGCTGGGGCTCAGTGGCCCCGAGCTCTGCACTGCCGCTCCCTGGGGTCCGGCTCCCCACCGCCTGCGGTGTCCGCGACTCCAAACGAGAGCGCTGGGAGCCGGGGGAGGGAGCCGGTCCAGGCGGGGCTTTGCTCGTCGCCATGGCAACGGCGTGAGCCGCAAACAGCCGCGCGAGCCGGCCTACCCGCGACCGCAGCGGACGCCCGCGAGAGCTCGGCCGCGGAACGGCGGAGCAGCACGGCGGGGCCCAGCACCGGCCGGCGAGCCTCCATCCGCCGCGTGTTCCCGAGGGGAGCCGGAGCGCCGCGCCATGGAACAGCTGGTATGGAGGGTGCGCGCCGAGGTGTGCTCGGTCCGCGCGGCTCCCACGCCCGCCGACCCCCGCGGCGCATGCGCGGCACGGTGCCGCCCAAGCTCCGCGCGGCCTCCGGGGGTGCGCGCCCTGGCGGGGCCGCGGGCTTGAGCTCCGGGTTTCAATTTCGGGGCGGGGGCCTGAAAGAGTTTACGGGAGCTTGTGGGGCTGGAATTGCTGGGTGTTGAGTTTGGCAGCTTTTCTCCGGGGCGGGGGTCAATCATGTCCGTCGGGGCTCCCATAACTTGCAGAAGGCGTGGGTTCAGGGAGTACCTCCTTCCTGCGCCTTCGACTTGTCCCCCGCCCTCTTGCTGTGGAAGGGCCACTTGGAGGCCAGTGACGTGGCCCCGAGCAACCCACTGTCCCACTGCGAGCATCGGACATAACCAGGTGTGGCGGAGGCTGCTTTTGTGTCGAGTTTGTTGGCTGTTACCAGCTCCCAAGGGCCCTTGGATCTGGACGCCAGCGAACGTTCCGTTCCTTTGATGCGGGCGGGGCGAGGCGGAGGGAGAGGGACGGGGTGCGGGAAGCCCCCTCAGGTGGTTTCCTTGTCTTTTTTACTTCTATTTGCCTTGGTGCACAGCAGGTGAGATGTCCGCGCATTTAAATCAGCTTCCCGTAAAACGTTTTTGTGTTCTCTCTCTCCCTTAAATGAATATTCTAAGTGAAAAAAACAACAAAAAAACCCCCCAAGCCCTCCCCCCGCCAACAAAAACCCTGGACTTGTTTTTGCATTTACCTTCAAGGGAAATTGTGTTCATATGTATTTTTCATTTACACTGTAGCTCTATAACTAGAGCAGTCTATTAATGCTAATCATAAAATATGCACCCTAATCAACAAAATATGCATCGTGATGAACGCAAATGCATACTTATTTAATTAAGATCAATGTATGTAGTTTATGCAATACTTAAACGTTTTCCTCCTCTCTGTTGATATTTACTTTACTCAAAATTATCGGTTTTATTCTTATGAGAATCTTGTTATGGTATTCATGGTGGTGTTCTTATTTTTGTATGATTTATATGTCATAAATACGTGGAGTTTCCATTATATATCTATTTTGTGTTTCATTAAGACAAATTCTCACTAGTTCTTTTTAGTCTTTTTACTGACTTTCCTTCCGTTTTCTGTAAAAGGAAAGAGGGTTCTTGAAATGACAGGTGGCATTGCTATATGTAATACCAATAAACCAATGACTTTTGTTGAGTCTTAATTAAAAAAAAAAACATATGTTGTATGATCTTACATAAATTTATCAAGTTTTATCCTCTCAGCATATAAAGCATAGCTATTAACCTGTATCACGTTCTTATGATTTATTAATTATGCTTTTAATATTGAAAAAATTAGGTCACTAAAGCAATATTGTTCCAAATTTTAAAAAATATTTTATTTTTATTTATTTGAGAGGGAGAGTAAGTGAAAGAGGGAGCACAAACAGGGTGAAGGGCAGAGGGAGAAGCAGACTCCCCACTGAGCAGGGAGCCTGATGTGGGACTTGATCCTAAGACTCTGGGATCATGACCTGAGCTGAAGGTGGACGCTTAACCAACTGAGCCACCCAGGTGCCCAGTATTGCTCCAATTTTTTTTTTTTTTAAGATTTTATTTATTTATTTGAGAGACATCACAAGTAAGCAGAGAGGCAGGCAGGCAGAGAGAGAGGGGGAAGCAGGCTCCTGGCTGAGCAGAGAGCCTCATGTGGGGCTCTATCCCAGGACCCGGGGACCATGACCTGAGCTGAAGGCAGAGGCTTAACCCACTGAGCCACCCAGGCACCCTGTTCCAATTTTATGAAAATAAAAAAAGGTATGTGAATATGTATAGGAAATAGAGTAGAAGGACACACACCAAAATATTGGTACTGATTATCTCTGGCTGGTGGCATTGAAGAAGAATTTAATTTTTCTTTAAACATTTTCCATAGTGAACATCCATACAAAAAATATGTAAATATTTATACATTTAAGTGTAAATAATTGCATATTTAAATATAAAAAATATAGATTTAAATAAAATATAGATATATTGTTAATTACAAATTGTAAATGTTTACATTTACATGAATTTTGTAGTTAGAAAAACTTATAAGGCCTTAATGTCCTTTAAACACTTATACAGCTTTCTTCTCCAGAGACGTATTGAACATTCCTTTGGTAATTATTCCTGTTTTCAGTGCCCAGGGTTCACCTTGTAAACACTATTTTGTAACTTGTGCTCTCTCCCTCAGCCAAGGAGCCGCCTGGATTTTATGTAAATTAGAAGTGGAAGGTGGTAAATGAGCATGCCCAGATCCATGTGAGGAGCAGCAAGTGCGAAATACACGTGTGCCTCTGTCCAGTCCTAAACAGTTTTCTTACCCCCCATCCAGGCAGCTCACTGCCCTAACTCCAGGCTCATGTGGAGTAAATTACTTAGCAGCCAAAGTAATTTATCATGGAAGCCGCAAAGATGGTTTCTGTGGGAAAACGGAGACAAGTAGATACAGAGGCAAAGTATAAGGTGTACGAGTTGTTACGTCTGTGAACTGTGACCTCAAAGGAACTTTAAATAGCACGGGGGGAGGCGGGGGTCCCCAGCTTTTCTCCCAGGTGCAGGTGAGGGCATGCCTGAGGCTAGTACCAGCGGCAGAGAGAGGCCTGTAGAGTGTGGATATTTCGAGGAATTGGTTCCCGCTGATAAGGAATGCTAGGAGGAAGTTTACCGATTACATTTTCTCCTGTCGTCATGCTAAGCTCTTTCCTGGCACTGAGCTCTGTGGCTGTTTATTTATACCTCTCTGCTGTTTGCTTTTGGCTTTACTCTTTGTAGCCTTCCTTTTAACAAACAGAGAAAAAAAAAAGGCTGAACAACTGTTCACTCATTACTTTGTTTAGGAATAAAAGCCAGCAGCTTCAGCTCAAGAGTAGATGGCCTGTGGAGGGGCTTCTGGTCTCCCTGACCGTTGAGTTATCGTTGTGCCAGGAGACTAGCGTTGGACACAGTGTCTGGGTGGATTTGCCCTCCCTCTCCTCTCAGGGACAGCCCCACCCCATTGCCAGCTCCCGGGCGTGGTTCGATGGTGTGGAATCTCCTGAAGGAAAGCTTCCTTTTAGCATTTACTCCCTAGAGCAGATGCTTTGAGTGAGGCTGGGCTTGGGAGGTGGTGTCTTAGATGCTTGAACAGTTCGGTTCTATTCTATGAGGACCTCTTGAGGGACCCGCTGTGTTTCGAGCACTGTGGGGAGAGCACTGGGGAATAGGACCTTTGCTTCCTCCTCCATGTTTCCTTCCCTTCCTTTCTTCCTTCATCTCTTCTGCCTGTCTCCTCCTCTTCCTTCCTTCCATTCCTTCCTTCCTTCCCTCCCACCCTACCTCTTCCTTCTTTCCTCTCGCCATTTGTATCGAGCCCTTTCTCCGTAGGTCTGTCTGGCAGGGGATGGGTCATTCCCTATGGAGAAAGGAGAGAGGACGTGTGACACTTGTCAGATTCCTAGGAGGAATCTGTCCAAAGGCTATGCTATTTTAATAAGTCCGTTTAGAAAAACCTTGCCATCGTACCTACCGTGGATGGGGTAATAGAATTATGCTTGTCTTCCCATGGGCCAACGTTTCTGCCTCTAGGGAGTTAGTATGTAGAGTTCAGAATGTCTTTCTTTTTGGAAGCAACTTCCAGATAGAGCCAATAGGGTGTGGCTGTGGGATGTGGGCCAAGACCCCTGTGTCCACTCCCACGGAAGAAGTTGTAGGCGTCCTTGGAACACTTGGACATTGAGGAAAGTTAAAAAAAAAAATCATATTCATGGAGGGCTGAATGCAGTGTGGGCAACTTCTGAACATTGTTTCGCCTATTTGGGGTAAAGAATGGAAGGTGTGAAGCTTTGGTGTCCTGAAATGTCCACGTTATTGTTCATTACAAAGAAACGCAGGAAAGCCTAGCTCAGAGGAAGTGGTCATCACCCACTCTGGCAATGTTTCCCAAAGGGGGTCCCCTAAGTGACATGAACTGTGTTGGGGTCTGGGGAGACCTTGGGGAACAAGCAGACCAGGGTACACACCTGTGTGTGAAGCTGATAGCCTGGAGGGGCAGACAGTGTGAGAGTGCACACAAGGGGGCCAGGGAGAGGTGGGAGAGGTCAGGCGGACAGAGCTCTCCAGCCAGAGGAAATGGCCCCTGAGGACTGAAGCCCGATGGCCAAGGTGGAGAGGAGGCCAGTGTGGAAGGAGGCAGGAGGCAGTGCTGCGTTGATAGAGACAGAGTTTTAAAAAGGTCATTAAGGTCAAATGAGGTCAAATAAGTGGGCCCTAATGCAGTGTGATCCTCATAAGAAGAGCACATTAAGACACAGATGCAGAGAGACTGCAGGAGGACACGGTGAGGAGACTGCTGCCCGCAAGCAGAGGGGAGAGGCCTCGGGAGAAACCGGACCTGCCAACAGCTTCATCTTGGACCTTTAGACCCTGTGACTGTGAGAAATCCATTTCTGTTAAGCCTCCCATCTGTGGTATTTTGTTACGGTAGCCTGAGCAAGCGTGCGGTGTGCTAAATGGCTTGGACAAATTATCTCAATTAATCCCAGTTATGGCGTGGCGAGGTGGCTGCTGTCATGATCTTCATGTTAACGGACGAGAACGTGGACATGCAAGATAACCGTCTCACTGGGAACACGGGCATGCCCCACGCGGAGGGGAATCCTACACAAGTTGAAATGAAACCCACTCGGCCCAGAATGCCAGCGATTGTCAGGGTGGCAGAGCACAGGGGTGTCAGTGGGAGGGGGGCAGAACCTCCCGCTGGCCTCCATCGGCCCCTCAGAGCCCTATCCGATGACAGCCGTTGGACAGGGAGCTCCCGGAATGTGGTCAGTGTGGTTGCATCGACCCGAGTTCACTACCACCTGGGTGATGGACGGTTGCTGCTGAGGACGGAGCGTGGCCATGAACCTGTTTGGCTCCTCCATCTGCACCTAAGGAAGTCAGCAGCCAGCCACACGGGGGGATGAAGCGTTGCAGGTGAGCTGGTTATGGCAGCAGACAGAGGGATTAGGGGAGCGGCAGTCTTGGAGCAAAGAGGCAGAGGCTGGTGAGAAGCTTTCAGATGGAGGTCCTTCCCCTCCAGCCAGGTCACGATTTTTCATCCGAGCTTGTGCGTGAAGATGGTCAGACCTTCGGTGGCTCTGTTAGTAATGATGCTGAAGAGCAGGAAAACCTTGTGTTCTGTGTCATGCCAGCTTTGATCGTAGAAGGTTGTTGTGTCGGGGGTCTGAGGTTAGGTGTCTTTTCATAGCCGCAATGTATAATGAGTCATTTTTCTGCAGAATTTTATTCTTTCCTCTTTGCTTTTCATGGTACGACAGGCTGTTTTGCTGGTGTTTCTTGTAGTCAGGGTTTAAAAGGTCTGTATTTCTTTAATGTATCCTACATTTTCGGCTGGTGCAGAGTTGAGGATGGTACTTTTCCAGGAAAGTCAATATAAATAATTAATGATCTCAGTGGCAGAATTCCTTTTCAGGGAGGAAATTGTCTTTGTTTGGGAAAAACAAACTCTGTTAAGTCACTAGAGAAAGGAAATGAGGCTTGAGGGGAAGCTAGAGCAAGGCAGAAGAAGGCTGATGGCAAGTTCACTGTCCGGGGGTGGTGGGAGGTGAGGGGTGGAGGGAATTTGAAGGTCCTAGAGGGAAAGCTGGGGTTCCTGGGGATAGACAGGTGTGGAGAAGTCATAGAAGGATCTCCCGGGTGAGGGAAGCTTGGAGAGCTTCTCCCCTCTGACCTCTGGGGAGGTGTGCTAGATGTGTTAGCCATTTTTTAGTTTCTGGAATTTGAGCGATGGGCGGTGTTGGACATTTGCCCCCTGGGACCTGGGAGGAAGAAGGTCAGAGCTGGAGGTGATCCTGAGCCCTTCAGCCCCGTGGGGGTGGGGGTGGGGTCTGCTGAAGTCTTGGGGAAGGCCCAGAATGGGTGCCCTTGCCAGGTTCACCTTGATCTCAAGAGGATAACGCCTGACAGCTGACCCACTTCTGGGTCTCTCTCATTGCAGGGATGTGACTATGAATTAGTAAAGCGGATTCCAGAACCATCTATGAAGCAAATCTCTTTATAGCCATACTCATACTTTTTTAAACTTTTTTTTCATGCTGAACTCTACAAAATTCATTTTATTTATGCTCATATGCTATTAGGGGAGACACTTAGGTCTATCTCTAGCTCAATGCTGAGTATATGAGACAATTAAAAAAGTTTGACTGAAGATTCTTTTCATGAGATCAAATTCTATGTAATGCGCAATTATTTACCTTTGCAGTTAATAATACAGTGAGTGAAATATTTTATTTTCTTTTTGCTGAGAGAATGAATCCCAGAACTCTTTGCTATTTAATGCCCTTTCCCCAGGCTTGTGTATACCTGGGAACAGAGTAATAGAAGTCCTTCCCAACAGTTCATTTACCTTTAAAATATGTTCTACCTGCTTAAAGAGAAAATGTAGAGAGAGTAACGCACAGTATATTTAACTTGTTTTCAACCGTGTTGCGGCATCTGCGTCATGATTACATTTGTTCCTTAACTTCATAATGACTTAAGGACCTAATTTCACCTTTGTTAGAATTCGAAATTCTCCGTTCGAAAGCTGAGCATGTGCAGACAGGCGCCACTAAGGAAGCAGGTGGGCGCCCGCTGCGTATTCATTGAGGATGTTGGTATCTGCGTTTGTGATTTCCCGCTGCCCCTTCCTCGGCTTATACGTGCTTCCAGGGTGTTCATGAAGAGCAAAAACAGATTTCCGCTTCTCAAAAACGAGCTTCAGTGTTTCTGGGATAATTAAGGCCTCGAAAGAAGCAACTGAGCCACTGCCCCGTGGTCTCTGTGGCGGTAGTGGGTTTAATAAGGGACTCGGAAAACGGCTTGCCCTGGGAGTCATGATTCTGTCTCGGGGACCACGTGTGAATTTCCACCTGGCGCGCTAAGATTTTAAATTTTATAATAAGATTTGAAAATGGCTAATAAAGTACTCTTACCTCCTTGATCTGCTCTTGGTTTTGGGTAAGCGTGTTGGGTGAGCGCACGCGCAGACAGCCGAGCCGTTCTTCATTCAGCGCGGGGTGTGCACCGCTCGGTGGTGTGCGCCGCTCCGTAACAAGGGCGTCCCCTGGAGCGAGGAATGAATTCTTGCCGTGGAATTTCTTACACACAGACTTTCAAAGTCAAGTTTTAAGGCCACTGGCACCAAAGTGGTAGGAGACAGGGCCCAGCACATCACCAGTAAATTGGTAAGTGCAAAGAAATTAGGTTGAGATTTTTATGCGTTTTTGTTAAAGGTGAAAGAGCAGAGATGAGGTGCAAATGATTGGTTGAGACAGTGATAACGACAATTCTGAAAAGAGATGTCATGGGCTTTCCTTCCTTCTCACTTTCTGTCTGTCCTTCCCTGAATTTCTTCAGTGTGCTCTGTGCAGTTTTGTGGGTAATCTGGGACTACAGTGGGCGTTTGGGTTGGGGTCTGAGGTTCATGGTGGGACTAGTATGCCAGCAGGGAGAGGATACCCGGTCGTCTTTCGGAGCACATTGGGGTTTGAAGGATTCCAGGTAGCTCAGAGCTGCTCAGTTCGGCAGCCCCCCACCCAGCCAGTCTTTGGGAATGTCCACCAGACAAACTCTTCATCTTCTGGAGTTGTCCAGAGCTCCTTTTAACAAGACCTACTGTTTGCAGGAACATGAACAATGTATTTTAAAACTGTTTAATCCCTTGGGGCACCTCAGTGGCTCCGTGGGTTAAAGCCCCTGCCTTCGGCTCAGGTCATGATCACAGGGTCCTGGAATCAAGCCCCACGTCGGGCTCTCTGCTCAGTGGAGAGCCTGCTTCCTCCTCTCTCTGCCTGTCTTTCTGCCTACTTGTGATCTCTGTCAAATAAATAAATGAAATCTTAAAAACAAAACTGTTTAATCCCTTAAAAAAAAACAACAACCAAAAACCAGTTTAATCCTTGACTATTTAGAAATAGCTATTTCCCGGAAGGTAGGCGAGCAGGTGAGCTGAGAGAACCGTGTGGCACTCGTCGTGGGTTTGCAACACCACCATGCCACTGGCGGCGGTCTTCATCTCTGAAAATTCAATCTACATTGAAATTCCTGCTTTGGGTGCTGAAGGATACTTGCAGTGGAGCAAAGGATTTTGCTCACTACTTGTTCCCTATGACACCCAGACTTCTTTACAAAATTTGGTCCTTGCCATGCTTTTGAGACAAAGACACATTCACCACTTTTGCAGATGGGGATTTTTGCCCAAAGTCTGCGCTGCAGGACAGAGGAAATGAAATGGTTCTCTTCCTGTTTTTAGGCTTCCTGAGTTTCGACCATGTTTGTGTCCCCTTCCTCAGTTCAGAAACTCCAGCCCTGGAAACGTGAAGAGCTTCCTATCACTCCCTGCTGACTCCTGTTCCCCTCCTCCTTTGCCACAGGCTTCTTTCTGTCCCTCCTGCCCCTTTCCTCTTCCTGCCTGCCCCCCAAACCTGCCCTCTTGGCTCTGGATCTCCCTGCAAAGCATCACCCCCCACCCCCAAGTGGGTTCCGAAGGATTCAGGTGTTGTCCCCTCCTATCTCTGTGCCAAGCAAAGCAGCTGCTCTGGCTGAAAAGGTTGGTTTGGGCCTTTTTTTGTGGCACAAACATGTAGATTTCATTGGTTCACTTTCAGCCCTAGGTCTTGAAGAAGACGCACTTAAAGAGGGCCAGCTAGCTACTATTTAAGGGTTGTCATATTTTCAGCTGGGCATGACACCTTCTCCAGTTTTTTTTTTTTTTTTTTTAAACACAATTTGGTTTTCTTTTACATAGTTTAAAAAAATGAGAAACAAACTGAGGGTTTTGGAGGGGAGGGGTGTGGGGGGAGTTGGGTGAGCCTGGTGGTGGGTATTAAGGAGGGCACGGATTGCATGGAGCACTGGGTGTGGTGCATAAGCGATGAATCTTGGAACACTGAAAAAATAAAATAAAATAAAATAAAATAAAATAAATGAAGCCATTCATGCGAGTCAGGTTGAGGCATGCTTGAGAGAGACACAGTCCAGACTTGTAGGGTAGAGATGGGAATCCAGCCCCTAGACACCTAATGTGCTCTGAGAGGGGAAGCAGCTAGTGTGAAGTAAGAGGAGAAAAAATAAAAAGGAAAAAAGAGCCTCTTATTTAAGACATTGCACTTGCATGTCTCTGGATTCCTTCGGTTAATTTATTCAGAATTAACCATTTCCATGTTTGCTACGCATTCTTCAGTTTACATTTTTTCTTTTTTCCTTTTTAAAAAGCAAGTTCCCTTTAATATGAACATTTTAGACACATAAAATTATTTTTTTAAGTTTGTTAGAATAAATGCGTATTGTTCCTTGTGGCACACGGTTTCCTTCCCTCTCCAACCCCTCTTCTTTCATCATTCCTTTCTTCCTTTTTTTTTGGTTCCTTTCTTTTTTGTTATGCTTTTTATTTATTTTTCTCTTGTTTTATTGGTTAAGAACATAGACTCTGGAGCCAGATTTCATGGGTATGTATCTTGGCCATACTGTTTGTTAACTGTGTGACCTTGAGTTGGTAACTTGACCTTTCTGTGCTTCAGTGTTATAATCAGTAAAAAAATGGGGATAGTAATAGTAACTACTTCATAGTCATGTTGTGAAGATTGAGTTGGTATTTTCAAAGTGCTTAGAACAGGGCCCAATAAAGAGTAACATCAATAATTAAAATTTAAATAATGACAGATTTAAACCCAGGAAGTATGGATAAAAATAGCATAAAAATAATATGTAGTCCTACCTTTCAGTCTCAGAAATAATCACTATCAATAGTCATCTCCCCATGTGTATGTACGTGTAATTTATTTTTATTTTAAAATTTGTTTATTTTTTGAAACATATATTTTTTTTAAAAGATTTTATTTATTTAACTGACAGAGAGATCACAAGTAGACAGAGAGGCAGGCAGAGAGAGAGAGATAGAGAGAGGGAAGCAGGCTCCCTGCCGAGCAGAGAGCCCGACGCGGGGCTCGATCCCAGGACCCTGAGATCATGACCTGAGCCGAAGGCAGCGGCCCAACCCACTGAGCCACCCAGGCGCCCCTTGAAACATATTTTTAAGTAATCTCTATACCCATCGTCGGGCTTGAATTCATGGCCCTGAGGTCCAGAGTCACATGTTCCGCTGACTGAGACAGCCAGGCGCCCTGTAATTTATTTTTGTTTTGAAAAAAATTTTTTAACAAACATTGATTCCTACTTTTGGAGCCTGATTTTGTTTTCCATTTTATAACATATCATAAACATGTTTCAGTTTCATTAAGATGCTTCTTTAGGGGCTCCTGGGTGGCTCCGTCGTTAAGTGTCTGCCTTCAGCTCAGGTCATGGTCCCAGGGTCCTGGGATAGAGCCCTGCATTGGGTGTTCCCTCGCTGTGTGTCTCTCTCTCTGTCAAATAAATAAAAAGAATCTTAAAAATAAATAAATAAAATGCGGGCTGCCTGGATGGCTCAGGCATTAAGTGTCTGCCTTTGGCTCAGGTCATGATCCCAGGAAGCCAGGGGGATGCCCCACCACCTGTTGTTCCAGATGCCCACTTGTGTTCCCTCTCTCACTGTGTCTCTCTCGGTCGAAAATAAAATCTTAAAAACAAAACAAAACAAAAAAAACTTCTTTAACACAATTTTGAAAATAGTTATCTGTACATCCAATATGGAGCTTGAACTCATGACCCCTAGATCTAGAGTCACCGACTCGGTTCCACTGACTAAGGCAGCCAGGCACCCCAACACCAGTTTTAATGGCTGTGTAGAATTCCTTTGTATAGCAAGTTATTTTATGAATTTCTTATTGTGAAGGTATAAAGCATTTTGTTATAAGTATTTCTCACATTAGAAATGATAAAGAAATGACTATATATATATACACACACATATATGCATATATCTGGTGACCACGGGATTCCTCTGCTTCTCCCATCCTACACACACCACGTCCTCCACTCCTTGGCACTTTCTACCTCGTTGGGGTCTCCAGTGACCAAGCTCGGATTCAGCCTCTGTTTCTGCCCTGGCTTCGTTTGAGAAATGCTACTTACTCTAGGACAGGTTTGAGTTCATAACGCCTTGTTTAAACAGCAAACACACAAACTCCTCCAAATTAAAGTAAAACGGAACTAGAGACTCATCAAACCCTCTATAGTAAGAAATGCCTCCCTCTCAAGAATAGGAAGCTTAGAAGTAGTAACAAAATACACATGGCTAATGGACAAGGAAAAAGTACTCCCTGATTTAATAAAACAATTTGCAACTCTCAGAATTTAGAGATTTCTTAAATTCTCAGGTTTTTGTGAATAATTGTTTGTCAAAATAGATTCTTACCGACTAGAATAAGGGCAGAGCCAACCCTGGAGTGAATCCTTACCCAGGCAAGGAAGCCAGCAGATGGTTCAAGCTCGCCACCTACTGGCGGTTGATGAAGTGGCTTCCTTGAATCCGGTGTTTTTGGTGGTTGTTTGCATGGGACAGGTTTATGTGGTTCACCACTGTGTTCATTTTCCTCCCAGCAAAAGTAGTCCTTATTTGAGGAGTCCCTTTGAAGCCTCTGATTACATTCTCTCATCTTCGGTAGATGATGATGCATTAAACTCTGTATATTTGCCAATAGGATCCTTTGTGTGAGAAGTGGGGAAGGAAGGGCAGTCAGCACGCGGCTGTTTGCTTAGCTGGCTGCTTCCAGGGTGCGGCCTGGTGGGACTGTCAGCCACGAGGTCGCATGCGCTTCAGACAGTCAGTCCAGGGGAGGGAAGTGAGGGAGAACTTATCTTGTGCTTCATTTCCCCATCGGGGGACGTTTGCTTCATTGGCTTTCATTCCCTGGGTCTTCTGGTCAGATATCTTGGCCAACAAGCCGACTGCAGGTGTCTGGAGGCGACAGGCGTGGAGCCCAGGCACCCAGCAAGAGATGCTGTGGGCAGTGCATAGGAGAAGGTGCTGGCACCCACTAGAGCTGGATGCAGCAGGGACAGCTGGGGCAGAACCAGTGGCCCAGGGCCCCAAGGAGGGGAGGCTGGGGGATGAGAGATGGGTGATGAGAGGGACTCAGGGCGCCTGGGTGGCTCAGCAGCTTAAAGCCTCTGCCTTCGGCTCGGGTCATGATCCTGGCATCCTGGGAT
The DNA here is from genome assembly GCF_002288905.1 of Enhydra lutris kenyoni. Classification (NCBI taxonomy): domain Eukaryota; kingdom Metazoa; phylum Chordata; class Mammalia; order Carnivora; family Mustelidae; genus Enhydra; species Enhydra lutris. The sequence goes on along the minus strand of NW_019154116.1, from coordinate 11,434,310 downwards.
CGAGCCCCACATTGGGCTCTCTGCTCGGTGGGGAGCCTGCTTCCCTCACACCCCGCCCCCGCCTGCCTCTCTGCCTGCTTGTGATCTCTCTCTGTCAAATAGATTAAAAAAAAAAGTGTGGGACTCTACCACTTGGCTTAGTGTGTTCATCCCAGATCCCGCTCACAGGAGCCTGCCGAGGCGCTGGCTGAATGCTGGGTGTGGGTTTTCATATGTGTTCTAGGAAATGCTTCCCGCAGGATTCCTGCAAGATCCTTTTGGGTGCAAGAAACATGCCTACACTAAGGCAGGAAATGCAAATGGGCCAGGAATAGGCCCGGGTTCTGTCGGGGAATCTCCATGTGGGTGGTGAGGTTCTTGGAGCAGAGAGAGGTGGCAGAGTCGGACCGGCAGGAAACCTGACTCTGATCCCTGCACTCACGGCTGTTTGCTGCACTCATGCTCCTCTCTTTGTGAAGACCGGCTTGGCTTCGTTTGCGTCCTAGCCCGCCTGGAGGCAGAAGAAGCCAACCCCTGGTTTCTGAGCCCCCACATTTAAAGCCACCCAAGAGACAGATTCTCTGTTAACTCTCATTCTGAGTTCCGAGGGGGCTGACACACTGATTGATACATGGTTTTCCATCCCTGGCTGCTGGGCTTCTCAGAATGTACACACACACCCCTTCTGACATTCACTCCATATGGGTGCATGGCCTCACCTCCCCCAGGAAAACACCTGGAGCTGTGTCCACCTCGCGCACCTAGTGCTGATGTCTCCAGGTCTCCTGGAAGTGGTCACTCTGATGTGGTCATGATCCAGGCTAAGGGAGTGTCTCTATGGCTGGGGACTAAGGGCTAAATTATTAGTTATTCTCAAGTCACCTGATGTAGCATGATGTGGGGTTGGGGCACAGGCTGCTGAGACCCAAATGCCCATGTGAAAAACACTGGAAGGTGTAGAAGCCTCAGTGAAAGCACTGTGGATTGGCCTTTGGTCCAGAGCATAAGCCGGTGGACAGGCGGAGTGACGGGGATGGTGGGCCTGGGATTCTGGTGGCATCTTGTTGCTGGCTGGTGGGTGCCGTGAGCCCCTTGCTGGGTTTGATTCTGCCACGCTTCACCCATAGGAAGGTGTTCCCTCCTTCAGGACCCTTCTGGGCTGTTCCTGGTAGGTGCAAAGCTCAGAGGCTGTGCAGCTTTAACAGGCGAGTTAATGTCCTGTGGCTGTTGTAACAAACAACCACAAACCTAGTGGCGTAAAACCACACCAGTTTGTTATCTAAGAGTCTGTAGGTTGGAAATCTGATGTGAGTTTCACTGGGCTAAAGTCAAAGCATTGGCAGGGCCACATTCCTTCCTGGAGCCTCTAGGAGAGACGGTTCCCTCGCTTTTTCCAGCTTCTAGAGGCTGCTCACGTTCCTTGATTGTAGGCCCTTCGAGACAGCAACACTGTGTCTCTGATCATTTTTCAGTCCCATCTCTTTCTCTGACCCCCTCTCACACCTCTGTCATCCACTTTTAGGGGCCCTTGTCGTGACACTGAGCTCACCTGCAGGATCCAGGATACGCTCCTTATTTTAAAGTCAGCTGATGAGCAACCTTAATTCCATCTGCACGAATTCCCTTTGCCACATACGCTGACACACTTGCGGGTTCCAGGGTTAGGATGTGGGCATCCCCTGAGCTGTTATTCTGTCTGTTCAATGGGTGTTTTTCTGTGGGTGCCAGCACTTGGGTCTGACGTTTGTCCAAGGGATTGAGCCGATTGATTGCCTTGTAGATTTCACGTCGTACGACCCTCCTTGCTTCCAACAGAGGAGGAGCTACCACCAGCCAGAGTGTGGTCATGCCCCCGTCAGTGTCCCGCAGGCGGCCTGGGGATCCTGTCCGTTCTCCTGCACAGAGGTTCTCTAAGTATCGTCAAGGATCCCTGGGCGGGAGCACTCAGAATTGTTCCAGGGAGTCCCTGAGGCCAGAACCCCGTGCATACTAGTCCTGAGACATCTTGCACGTGGAGCTGCTTTCCAGTGGCTTCCTGATGTGTGGCAGTGTTGTTGCTCTGACAGCTGATGGAACGCGTGCTGGAGTTTTCTTGTGTTTTCAACACGTCTCAGTTTTGATTTCGAATGCAGTAAATATCAGTAGACATAATGCACAGGCACGCAGGCTTTGGGTTCTTGAGGGTTTTCAAGAGTGTAAGGGGTTCCCGAGACATAAATGTTTGGGAACCACTGCCCCAGCCTACTTCGAACTTCAGCCCTCAAGTTTGGATGGGAGCCGACGGGGGTGGGGGGTGTCACCTGGGGGCTGCACCTGCTTGTAAGCTCAGTTGAAGGGGAATAAACTCATGGAACATGTCCTGGCCTTTTTTGGGTCTGGGCGGGGCTGGGTCTGTCCCCACAGCCCTGTCCCACTGGTGCTAGGAGGCGGCAGCGGTAACTGGGACTAGGGAAAGGTACCGCTTCCTGGGTGCTTGGTGAAGTGGTGCCGACTCATGGCTTCGCAGGAGGCTTGAGAATCTGTATTTCTTTGCAGCACCGCAGGTAACTCAAGTGCCCTCCGGGTTTGGGCATGACTTCCGAGTCTGCCAGAGGTGCACCGACACCCGAAGTCTGAGCAGGCTGGGGATGGGGCAAGATGGAGAGAGAAGACGGAGCGGGCTAGTTTGGGAGCGAGGGGCTGACAAATAATCGCTTCCTTTCCCTCCTTTACTCAGAAGGCTGGAGTGAGCCGGACGCTGTCGGACTAATGAAGATGGAAATTTTTTTTTTAAAGATTTTGTGATCTCCAGACAGAGATCACAAGCAGGCAGAGAGGCAGACAGCGAGAGGAGGAAGCAGGCTTCCTTCTGAGCAGAGAGCCTGATGCGGGGCTCGATCCCAGGACCCTGGGATCATGACCTGAGCCGAAGGCAGAGGCTTTAACCCACTGAGCCACCCAGGCACCCCTGAAGACAGAAATATTTACCCGCCGTTACTGACGAAGGTGGTGGGCAGCGGCTTTCTGTCTGCAGCCACTCGGGTCTCCCTGCTGCTGGGTGAGGGATGCCTCCTTTGGAGCTGCCCCTTCCAGTAGGGACGCAGCAGCCTTGCAGAGGACAGGGAGGATGATGGAGAGAGAGCCAGCGTGATCCACTTCTCTCCAATTACGTAGGTCACTCCTCCCCACAGGCAAGAATGAATGAGGGATGGGGAAGAGGCCAGGAGTGGGCATCTGCCTGATGTCTCTCCACATGGAAGGAGGAGGTGTGAGGAGTAACTAACGTTCATTGGTCTCTTCTACAAATGTTTAAATGATCCAGTCCGAGCCGGGCATGGTGCTGGGGCTCCTGATGTGGCTGGGAACAAGATGATCCTGGCTCCAGGGAGCTCACAAGTTGTCTTCAGAAGTGTATGTCCAAACCACCTGAATGTTCACTCTACTGTGTGTTTATTCAGCACCTGCTATGAGTCAGGAGCTATTCTAGGTCCTGGGATTCAGGAGTGAACTCCAAATCCCTGCTCTCCTTAGCTTCTATTCTGGGGGATAGCATGGACTACGTTAGCTGCTGATGAGCACTGTGGACAAAAAGCAGTGAAGCAAGGGGGCTGGAGAACTCTGTGGTGATGGTGTGGTAGGGGTTGTTATTTAAAAAAAAAATTTTTTTTTTTTTTTTTAATTTATTTGACAGAGATCACAGGTAGGCAGAGAGGCAGGCAGAGAGAGAGGAAGGAAAGCAGGCTCCTTGCTGAGCAGAGAGCCCAATGCGGGGCTCGATCCCAGGACCCTGGGATCATGACCTGAGCTGAAAGCAGAGGCTTTAACCCACTGAGCCACCCAGGGGCCCCAGGGGTTGTTATTTTATATAAAGTGGTCAGGAGTTGCCTCACTGACAAAGGGCACTTGTCCAGGGTCCTGAAGGACTTAAGAGAATCATATGGATATCTGGCAAACAGGGCTCCAGGGAATAGGAACATCATATGCAAAGGTCCTGTGGCCTGAGTGTGACTGTTATGTTAGTGGAATAGCTGAGGGAGGTCATGTACCTGGAAGGTAGAGGACAAAGAGGAAAAGGGGGTTGGGAATGAAGTAAGAGAGATATGGAGAGTTCCTGGGGGTCCTAGTAGGATGAACATGTTTTGACCTCCATTTTGAGGTGACAGTTCTGGTTGTTGTGGGAAAGTAGAAGCATTTGGTAGCTGTTGTCATAATCTGGGGAGGGGGAGGTAAGGGTGGCCTGGGCGGAAGTGCTAGTGTTGGATGATCAGATTCTGGATGAATTTTGGAGCAGAGCTGGTAGGATTTGATGACAGATTAGAACTGAGAGGAGGTAATGAGAAAACGCAGTCAGGGTTGACTCCATGTGTTTCTGCCTTAGCGCCTGAAGAACAGAGTTGCTCTCCCCTGAGGTGGGGAAGATGCTGAGAGGAGCATGTTTGGGAGGGAAACAGGGCATGATTTGGGAAGTGCTGAGTTTGACACGGGTTTGACTCCTACATGGAGAGCATGGGTGTCTATTGCTGGAGTTCAGAGGAACCGTCAAGTTTGGAGAGAGGAATTGGGAGGTTCAGTGAGGTCATCTAAGGATGAGTGTTAGTGGAAATGAGGATTGAAGTCTGGGTTTTGAGATATCTTGACCTTCACACATCTGGGAGCCAAAAGAAGGAGCCGGTGGGTTAGAGCAGAATTGAGAGCAGGTCCTGGGTCAAGTGAACAAAGTGTTTCAAGAAGTGGTGACCAACTTTGTCAAATACAGCTGAAAGTGAAGATGAAGACAGAACTTCCCATTGGATTTAGCCACATGGGGGCCCCAGTGCCTTTGATTAGCTGTCAGAAGTTGAGGGGCCAAAAGCCAGATGGGATGTGTTCACAGGGGAATGAGGAGGAGGAGCACAGTGAGAGAGAACAAGGAGAAGCTGACCTTTAGAGGTAAGATTTGATGAGAGAGGGGATGTAGCTGGGGTCGGGTGGTGATGTGGGAGGCCCACATATTTGTTGGGTACCCACCATGTCTCAAGCGTGGCATTGGGAGTCTGAGTTACGTCAGAGAACCCAACCTAAGTGTCCTCACCCTGGTGCAGCTTCTGTTCTAGTCAAGGGATACAGTAAACAATGAGATTAAACAAGCACATTTCCTTGATATGTTAGAAGATGACAAATGTGGGCCCCTGGGTGGCTCAGTGGGTTGGGCCTCTGCCTTCGGCTCAGGTCGTAGTCTCAGGGTCCTGGGATGGAGCCCCGCATCGGGCTCTCTGCTCAGCAGGGAGCCTGCTTCCCTCCCTCTCTCTGCCTGTCTCTCTGCCTACTTGTGATCTCTCTCTCTATGTGTCAATGAATAAATAAAATCTTAAAAAAAAAAAAAAAGAAGAAGATGACCAATGCTGTGGCTTAAAAGGAGAGAGAAGAGTAAGTAGCTTCAAGTATGTATGTTGGGGAGCTGGGGATTGAAATTTTAATGGCATGGTTGAGTAGCCCTGACGATGAAGGTGATGGTTGAGGGAGGACTTGCAGGAGGTGTAGACACTGGCCATGTGGACACATGGGGAAGGACCATTGCAGCAAAGGGGACAGAGGGTGCAACAGCCTGAGGCTGGAGTGTGGCTGGTGGGGGATGGGTTGGTGAGGAGATGGGACGCAGAGGTAGCGAGGGGCCAGGTGTAAATGGGGTGGGAGTCCTGGAGACATCTGTGAAGGTTTTGGCTTTTACTGAGTAAAACAGGGAACCTTTGGAGGACAGAGGAAGTTGGCTGAGTGAGATTATCGGGGTGGTGGTTGGGGCAGTAGTTGTATTAGGGTTCTCCAGAGACACAGAACCAATAGGATAGATGTATCATCTATCTACCTATAGATCAAGAGAGATTTATTTTGAGGAATTTGCTCTCACGATTGTAGAGCCTAACACTTCCAGTATTTGCAGGGTCTGCCAGCAGGCTGGAGACCCAGAGAGAGAGGTTGATTTGAAGTTCAAGTCTGGAGATTAAAAAAAAATAGTCCAGAAGAATTGTTCTCTCTTCCTTGGGGTGTCTCCAGCCTTTTTCTCTTGAGGCCTTCACCTGATTGGATAAGGCCCACCCACAGTATGGAGAGTAATCTGCTTTATTCAAAATCTACTATTTAATTGTGAATCTTATTGAAGAAGTACCTTCACAGCAACATCAAGGCTAGTGTTTGAACAAGTATCTGGGTTCTGTGCCTAGCCAAGTTGACATATAAAATTTATCATTACCATAGTGTGAAAAGATGTTGGCTGCTGGTACCCAGGCATCTATCTCTCTAGGTTCTGAGAACACGGCTGGGAGGTAGGTACTGTCACGAACTAAAAACCATGGTGTGTCTGTGCATGATTCTCCTTTTGTGAAGGATGGTGCTCAGTCCCATCAAAATTGTGTCAGTTGTTCCCCTCAGTTCTCAAAGAATCTCCATGGAGCTCACGTGCAGCCCCTTCCCTCAGCCTAAGCCATGGTTTAGGGCATGAACATTATCTGGGAGAGTTGTCCTTCCGATCATCCCTCCCTGGCTCTCCTCTGCGATTCTGTGGAATCTTCAGTGGTCTTACTTCTCCATTGGTCAAAATGGGGGAAGAGAACCCCTCCCCCCTAAAATCCTTATGTAATTCAGCTCTTATGAGTCACCATCCCTGAGGAATTCCCCATCTTATTTCAAACATCCAGATGCCTTATGTGTTTGACTCCCATTTGGCTTGAGCTGGGACCCGGGATAGCCAAGGACAGATCTGTGCCAGTGGCATCCACCGTCAAGGGAGACTTGGAGTTGCCAGCCTGGCGGTGAATCAGAGAGGCAGGAAACGGGTAAAGATGTAGCTGCAGTTAGGAAAGAGGGAAGTGGAAGAGGAGAGAGAGGAGCTGTGGAAGTCTGAGTGTGAGAAATCCTGGAACAGCCCTGGAGTGTGAGAGAATGGGGCAGCAGAAGGAAGAGATTTTGAGAAACGTTTCTATGGGCTATGAGTTGAATCCCCTTTAATGTTCTTAGAGATATGCAGGCAATAATTAGATGTTTTCGGTTACTGAAGTGTAATTGACATATAATGTTATATTAGTTTTAGGTGTATAAGAAATAGAATTTTTTTGAAACCACTTTTGGCTCCAGGGCTATGATATTTTGTGTATGGGACTCCATGGGGAGATGGAGCCATGTGGATTCTAGCCTTTTTTTTTTTTTAAGATTTATTTATTTATTTTGGGGGGAGGGGCAGAGGGAGCAAATCCCACCAAGTGTGGAGCCCACTGTAGGGCTCGATCGCATGACCCTGAAATTATGACCTGAGCTCAAACCAAGAGTTGGACACTCAACAGACTGAGCCACCCAGATGCCCCTGGATTCTAACTTTTCACACAGGGTTATAAATATCTACATATCATGTGTGGTAGAAAAGTAAGAACGCTTTGCCGTCAGACAAACTGTCCCATTCCAGCTAGGCGACCTAGAGTAAGATGGGCAGAAGGGGTGCCTGGGTGGCTCAGTCGGTTAAGCATCTGCCTTCAGCTCAGGTCATGATTCCAGGGTCCTGGGACAAACTGTCACATTCCAGCTAGGCGACCTAGAGTGAGATGCTGCTGATTCTTCCCCTTTAAAAAAAAAAAAAAAGTAACCTGTATACCCAACATGGGGCTCAAACTCAACCCTGAGATCAAGAGTCGTAGGCTTCACTGACTGAGCCGGCTTCTCAAAGCTGTAGTTTGTATCTTCTGTTGGGTGGGGTGAATCAAGCCCCCTGTAGGGTCATTACCAGGATAAAGTGAGGTGAGGCAGGCAGAGGTTTTCCCGGCGCAGGGCTTACCATAAGCCATCCTTCTGTCTTCCTACTTTCCTGCCTTGCGCATCATCGACATAGACCTGAATAGATTTTCTGCCTCCCCTGAGCTAATGGAGTTCTTCTAAAGACCTCTGACTCTTGGCATGGCATTTGCTTCTGAGGGGATCAGGGGCTACGGAGGTGCTGGTTACTGACTGAGAACAAAGATGGAAGAGCAGCTGGCTTCCCATGCCCTTCACACTGGCGTTCCCAGCAGAGGCAGGAACTGGGGAGATGGAGAGGGCAAGCCTGGGCTGGAAGACCGTTTCCTGAATGAGCAGAAGCTGAGAAGTTACAGTTCCTCATATAGTGCTGGAAATATTTTTCCTTTATCTTAATTAATGATTCCTAGAGTTGCTGTTAATGGGCCAGCCTATCAAGAACACTCATGGGAGTTAAACTTTGCAATCAGACATTTCCAAATGCCAGCACGCCTCTCTCCTCAGCAACAGAATTGCTTAGAGATTAGCCCCACCTTGTGGAGAAGCCTAAAAATAATGAAGTGACATATTGGTTGAAGGTAAGGAATCGAGGCAAAATAAGCTTGAATTTTAATTTTTTTCAGAAAATGCCTGTAAGTTTTACATAATCAGACCATTCATATTTGTGTGAAACTTGTAACTATATTTTTTAAAAAGTTTACTTTTTATAGGGGTTCCTGGGTGGTTCAGTTGGTTAAATGTCCAACTCCTGATCTGGGCTCAGGTCTTGATCTTAGGATTATGAGTTCAAGCCCTGTGTTGGGCTCCACGCTGGGTGTGGAGCCTATTTAAATTTTTTTTTTAAGTAATTTCTACACCCAGTATAGGGCTTGAACTTGCGACCCCAAGATCAAAAGTCTCAGGCTCGTCCGCCTGAGCCAGTGAGGCACCCCTTATAAATATTTCTATAGGTGATGAAGTAACTTCATCAGGTGATATTGACCTGTAATTGCACTACTATCTTAAAGAAACCAAAATAAGACACCTCCACATAGTTTAGCCTTAATTTCTTTTAAATTTTTTATCTATTTATTTATATAATTTATTTTATTTTATTTTTTCATTGACGTGTATTCTTTAATCTCTCTGTAATTAAGAATCTCTTTCTTGGTTTCTCTCTCTTTTTCCTTTTGCTTATTTGTTTTGTTTCTTCAATTCCACATATGAATGAGATCATACGGTATTTGTTTTTCTCTGACTTGTTTGGCTTAACATTGTACTCTCTGGCCCTACCCATGTTGTTGCAAATGGTAACATTTCATTCTTTTTATGACAATAATATACACACATATACAAATATGCCACATCTTCATCCATTCATCTGTTGATGGACACCTGGGCAGCTTCCATGTATTGGCTGTTGTAAATTGTGCTGCTATAAACAAAGGGGTGCATGTATCCCCTTGAATTAGTGTTTTTTATTTTGGGAGACAAATACCTAGTAGTTCGATTACTAGATTGTAGGGTAGTTCTATTTTTAACTTTTTGAGGAACCTCCACACTGTCTTCCACAGTTTGCATTCCCAAAAGCAGTGCATAAGGGTTCTTTTTCCCCCACATCCTTGTCAACAACACTTGTTTCCTGTGTTTTTGATTTTAGCCGTTCTGACAGGTGGGAGGTGATACCCATTATAGTTTCGATTTGCATTTCCCTGCTGGTGAGGGATGTTGAGCATCTTCTCATGTGTCTGTTGGCCATTCTGTAGGTCTTATTTAGAGAAATGTCTATTCATGTCTTCTGCCCATTTCTTATTATTATCTTCTATTATTTTTAAAAAAGATTTTATTTATTTGACAGAGAGAGAGAGAGAGAAAGAGAGCACAAGCACAGGGAAAGGAAGAGGGAGGAGGCGCCCTGCAGGAGCCTGTCCTGGGGCTTGATCCCAGGAATCTGGAATCATGACCTGAGCTGAAGGCAGACGCTTAACCGAGTGAGCCGCCCAGGCACCCCTTCTGCCCACTTTTTAATTGGATTTTTTTTTTTTTTTTTTGTATGGAGTTGTATCAGTTCTTTATACATTTTGGATATATCATTTGCAAATATTCTTCTCCCATTCTGTTGCCTTTTGGTTTTGTTGATTTTTCCCTTCACCATGCAGAAACTTTTTAATGTAGTCCTAATAATTTAGTTTTGCTTTAATTTCCCTTGCCATATCTAGAAAAAAAGTCACAGTGGATGATATGAGAGAAATTACTGCCAGTGCTGGTTTCAGGTCTCACGTTTAGGTCTTTAATCCATTCTGAGTTTATTTTTGTGTGTGGTGAAAGAAAGTGGGCCAGTTTCATTCTTTTGCCTATAGCTGTCCAGTTTGCCCAACACCATTTGTTGAAGAGATCATCTTTTTCCCATTTTATATTTATTCCTCCTTTGTTGAAGATTAATTGACCGTATGACTGCAGGCTTATTTCTGGATTTTCTGTTCTGTTTTCTTGACCTGTAGGTCTATTTTTATGCCAGAACCACACTATTTAATTACTACAGCTTTGTACTATAACTCAAAATCTGGAACTGTGATACCTTCAATGTTGTTTTTCTTTCTCAAGATTGCTTTTGCTATGTGAGATCTTTTGTGGTTACATGAAAATTTTAGGATTGTGTGTTCTAGTTGTGTGAAAACTGCTGCTGGTATTTTGGTAGGGATTGCATTAAATGTGTACATTGCTTTGGGTAGTACAGACATTTTAACAACATTTGTTCTTCCATCCATGATCATGGAGTGTCTTTCCATTTCTTTATGTTGTCCTGAATTTCTTTCATCTGTATTTTATAGTTTTCAAAGTGTAAATCTTTTACCTTTTTGGTTGTTTATTCCTAGATATTTTGTTTTTGGTGCAATAATAAATGGGATTATTAATTTCACTTCCTGCTGCTTCACTCAGTGTGTAGGTATTTGGGTGCTCCCATGTTGGATCCATAAATATTTACAATTGTTATAGCATCTTGTTGGATGGTCCCCTTTATTATTATACAGTATCGTTCTTTGTCTCTTGTTATAATCTTTGTTTTAAAGTCTATTTTGTCCAACATAAATATTGCCACCTCGGTTTTCTTTTGACATCTGTTTGCATGATAAATGTTTCTCCATTCCCTCACTTTTAATCTGTAGGTCTCTTTTGGTCTGAAATGAGTCTCTTACAGATGAGTATTTTTTTTTTTTTTTAAAGATTTCATTTATCCACTTGACAGATCACAAATAGGCAGAGAGGCAGGCAGGGAGAAAGGAGGAACCCATTCTTTACTCCTCTCCCCATACATTTTAGGTATATGGTGTCATCTTTTTATACCTTTTTATTTTGTGAATCTCTTGACTGATTTTTACAGATATTCTTGCTTTTCCTGCTTTTGTGTTTTCTACTTTTCTTACTCTTACTTATGGTCTCTTCCTTTCACTCAAAGAGTCTCCTTTAAGCTTTCTTGTAGGGCTAGTTTAATGAACTCCTTTAGTCCTTGTTTGAGAAACTCTTTAATCTCTCCTTGTACTTTGAATGATAGCCAGCAAGCCCATTCCCTTTTGACCTACAAAATTTCTTTTTTATTTCTTTTCTTTTCTTTTTTCTTCTTCTTCTTTTCCTTCTTTCTTTCTTTCTTTCTTTCTTTTTTTTAGGATTCAGTAAGTCCATTTATTTTTGTGGCAAACGTGACAGTCATGGGGCTGGTGTTGATGAAAGAAAGGGATTGTTGACGTACGGACATACCATATTCACTTGTGAATTTTCTTTGCATTTTTAAGTCTCTAAAATTATTAACTTTTATTAATCTATCATGTAAATCTTATATAAACCTGCAGGAAACATGTGAATTTCTGAATCTTGGGGGGAAATTTGATCTGAAAATTTCTGCTGAAAAATCTGCTGATAACCTCATAGGGTTTCCTTTGTATGTAACATTCTTCTTTTCTCTTGCTGCTTCAAAAATTTTTTATTTATCACTACTTTTTGTCATTTTAATTACTATGTGTCTTGGTGTGGACCTCTTTGGGTTGACTTTTGGGGGAGATCACTGTGCCTCCTGGATCTGGATATATGTTTCCTTCCCCAGATTAGGAAATTTTTCAGTCATTATTTCTCCAAATAAATTTTCTGCCCCCTTTCTCTCTTTTCTTGTTTTGAGAACCCTATAATGTGAATGTTATTATGCTTCATGGATTATGGGCTTACCCTTAATTTCCTGCAGAAAGAATTATTTTCACAATTCTAATGTATTCCCTTATGTCAGTTTTTTAGCAAATCTAGGACAAAGTGTGCTTATGATTACCCTAGACTTGAGAAAGGATTCCTATAAGCTCTGAGAGGCTCAGTAAACCATCTAGGGATAGAGACAAGAAGCAGAGAAGAACTGATGGGAAAGTTTTGGGTTATATAGTCAAAGCTTCCTCTATTTTTGCAGAAGTATAACAACGTTGTGAAATGCAACAGACTGATAAGTTTTCTTTCTCTGGGTATGACAAGTGTCAAGGAAGGGGCTGAAGCAGGATGCAGAATCCCTTCTTATTCAGGAAACTTAGACCAACTCTTTACCTTTAGATATGCAGAAAGACCATGAGTAAGGAGCCCTAAGTTCTTGCCCTAGCCAGTCACCACCTGCCTTTATCATTTTGGGGAAAGGACTAAACTTCCAGGCATGAGTTACCTAATCTGTCCTGTTAGGAAGTTTGGAAAAGATGATCTTGTAAGAGTCCATCTTTTAGGTTCTAGGAGTTGGGTCAAACCAGAAGCATTGCATGATGCATGGGAGGAGGGACAAAAGTGACCTGCCTCCCAAGAGGTGCCAGGTGTGGGTTGAGAGAGAAGTAACTGTTCACAGGTGTAGGTTCACTGGGAATGAGAGCTTCCTGCTCACAGAATTTACCTGTGCCTTCAGGATCTGGTGGACCTTCATTATGTAAGTCTGAATTTGTGACCTGAAGGATCAGAAAACAGTGGATTCATAATGGCAATTTCAGGTACCATGGATACTATGAGTTTCTGTCAGACCTAGTAGCAAGCCAGGAGCTGTTTCAAAAATGAGTTATTTCCAAAATAGACAATATGTTATGATTTTTTCTCTGGGTTCCATGTAGCATCCCATCTTCCCCAGAAACATCAAGCTAGGTTAAATGTTCAGAAAGGTTTGCACCAGCTGGAGCTGGGTCTTGACCCAGGCCATTAGAAGCTGTAAGTCTTAGATGCTATTGAGTACATGGCAGGAACAGTATACCCCAATATGGGACATACTGCCTCCCAATCCAAAGAGGCTCAAAGGCTCAAAGAATTGTGTTTCTTTCTAGTTCAAGAAATCCCATTTGGAACAGCAGCTGTAATTGGAGTCAATCCCTGATGAAGCTTCTTTCACATCGTCTCAGTGCTTCTCTCCCCAGAGCAGTTTTGCTCCCCAGAGGACATTTGACAATGTTTGGAGACATGGTCCCAAGTGGGGAGGACAGCCTAGTGGGCATCTAGTGGCATCTAGTGGCTAGAGGGCACCGATGCTGCTACGAATTCCATAGCATAAGGCTTATCCAGCCTAGAATATCAATAGTAGCAAGACTAGAGCCCTGAGCTCTTCAGTCTTGAGATAGGTCCTAGTAGAAGAGGCAATTTTAAAGGACTTGTGGTAGGGATTGCCACCTACATCTGTCATATCTTTGATGGTGGCCCTGCTTTCTGTTTTCATAGGAAGAGATTGTTCCAGGAGAATCTGTACCTGGAAAAATGTGGAATTCTGCCATTTGCCAAGGTTATCTCTTGTGATTATACACTTAGGCATTGTGGAAGTGACCACAGGATGTGTGGATGTGTTCACCTGTCTACTGGGTTACAGAATGAGTTTATGTATCTGCTGGGTCACTGTGTGATAGATAAAGTTTCAAACATCATTTATCACTAACTCAATGCTCCCCCATTTAACTGGTGGCCCACACCGCATGCTTTGCCAGCTCAGAGCCGGATCCAGTGATTTCCAAATGTTTGGGACTCTCCTTTCCCCCATGCACTATCGCATTGCTTGGTGGCTGCTACTGGCAGATCTGCATTCTTCATGTTCCCCATAATTGGCAATTGCAGGTGGCCTTGGGGCTTCTAAATCCAGGGGCGTTTAATGTCAACTTCATTCCAGGCAATGAAAAATGACAACTTAAGCAACTGATTTGCCCCCGTGGGCCGTGACTGTCAGTGTCCCAGTGTCTGAAGGCAACTGGATACAAGCCAAGCTCAGATTCCAGTTCCTGTGAGGAGCTGTTCTCCGAATTTACTTCTGGTACCATTTACGTGGTTGTTGTTCTCAGTTATAGATATCAGTATTCACTTTAGTTGTTTGAAGCGTGATGCACTCTTTTAGAGGAACAACTACCAGACTGAATCATTAGAAATTTTGAATGAAACAAACCTAGGCTGATCTTCTAAAATCATACTATAGACCTGGGCCACTGTGGGAAATGACTTCTCCCTGATTAGTGAGCCACTACCCTGAGTCTGGCTCCAGAATCTACTACCTTGGCCTTAATTTGCACTAGCAAAAGGGATGTCCCACACCCTACCTTGCCCAGAAGCTTAGTCTGTCTAAGATCTCCCACAAGTTTGTCTGAATGGAAGAACCTACATTCCATATGGACCTCTGGCTGGAAGAGAGCTGCAGAGTGGTTCTGCGGAATGCAGTATTTAGCTTTCAGGTTACTACAATGCAAAAAGCAAGAAGATACGATACACACACACACACACACACACACACACACACACACAAAACGGAATATTATTCAGCTTGAGAAAGAAGCAAGTCCTGGTATTTGCAAGAACATGGATGGACCTTGAGGACATTATACTAAATGAGGAGTCAGAGAAAAACAAATACTGTATGATATCACTCGTGGGATGTGGGATCTAAAAAAAAATTCATAGAAACGAAGAGTGAAATGGTTACTAGGGATTGGGGTTGGCGGATGGGACAGACATTGTTTAAAGGTACAGACTTGGGGCGCCTGGGTGGCTCAGTGGGTTAAAGCCTCTGCCTTCGGCTCAGGTCATGATCCTGGGGTCCTGGGATCGAGCCCCGAGTTGGGCTCTCTGCTTAGCGGGGGGTCTGCTTCCTCCTCTCTCTCTCTGCCTGCCTCTCTGCCTACTTGTGATCTCTGTCAAGTAAATAAATAAAATCTTAAAAAAAATGCACAGACTTGCAATGAGTGGTAAATAAGCCCTAGAGATCTAATGCGCAGGATAGTGAATGTCAACAAAAATACTATATTGTAATCACTAAACTAGCTAAGAAACTGAAAATATCCCAAACACTAAAAAGAAACGATTATCATCTAATGTGATAGAGGTGCAAATTTTGTTATAATGGCAATCATTACCATATATAGATATATCAAATCAACATTTACTCAATTTACTCATTTCAATTTACTCAATATTACAGGTCAAATATATTTCAATAAAAAGTAAATATGAAAAGCCCAACAAAAATTCAGCAAACAAATACTAGAAGTGGATTGGCATTGGTATTGAATGAGCCAGTTTTCAATATCCACTTCGGTAAGCAAACCAGAATTTTACGTAAGGTGGAGATGAGCGAGCACGTGCAGGTATAGCCATACTAATTACTGGAAGGCTGAGTACCTCATTTCGTATGTAAGTAACCCCTGCCTCAGAATCCCCGAGGGCCCCATTGTTGCCATGGCCACCATGTCCCCTCACTTGGAATCCTCGAACTTCTTCAATTTTCCAGCAATTTAAGGACTAATGCCTGGCACAGAGCTAGGGGCTGCCATCTGCTCTCTTTGTGAGTGTGTGTGAGCAAGACCCTCCATGTCCCTACACTTCTGCCTCTTGGATGCTTGCCATTTGCTCCCTCCTGTGGACTCCAGAGGGTTGGTCTGCTCCACCGATGGTCACCAGCTCCTAGGAAAACGTGGGGCTCTGTCTCTCCACGCCGAGATCATGACCTGAGCTGAAATCAGCCACTCAACCAAATGAGCCACCCAAATGCCTCTCCATGCCCTATTGGTTTGAACATTAAAAAAAAAATAGTATCAGTTTTTTAAAAAGCAATTCCTAAAAATGGGAAATAAATTGAAAAAGAAGTGGCTCTAACTATGTCTAGGTTAGTGGCTTTAACCATAGTTATTGGCTTTAACCATAAACAGAAGAATTATTTTAAGCAACTCAAAATGCAGTAAAGTATTTGTGCATATCTAAGATATATTTTAAAGACTGAAAAAAAAAGAAAAGGGCGCCTGGGTGGCTCAGTGGTTAAAGCCTCTGCCTTTGGCTCAGGTCATGATCCCAGCGTCCTGGGATCGAGTCCCGCATCGGGCTCTCTGCTCAGCAGGGAGCCTGCCTCCTCCTCTCTCTCTCTCTCTGCCTGCCTCTCTGCCTACTTGTGACCTGTCTGTGAAATAAACAAATAAAAATCTTTATTAAAAAAAAAGACTGAAAAAAAAAAAAAACCACAAAGTACTAAATTGTTTTCAGTGATAATTTGCCATAATGATTAAATAAGATCTCTCCAGGGGCTCCTGGAACTCACAACCTCTGATGAGGTCACATTGGGTTCCATGCTGGGTGTACAGCCTACTTAAAAAAAAATAAAAATAAAACTAGAATTCTTCTCTAAAAACTCTCATAAACTGTTTGATGGCTGTGAAATGCAGTTTGCTCTGGGAAAGCAGGAACAATGATTTTTTTCCCCCTTTATCAGTTTTCAAAGTAGGTTGGTGCCCATTGCAACCACCAGAAGTGACTAAAATGTTTTTTGTTTCTGTTTTTTAAGTATCAGCATGAAATCATGGATCTTATGTATTTTTTTGTTTAAATCTATTGCAGTCATTTTGTTTTTATTGCTTACATTTTCTCTTTGGTCCATGAAAGTCACTTCAGGTTGGCTCCTGTGTCCTTTGGTATGATCCCACTTGTCTTTGACTGCTTCCTTGCCTTCTGGTATGAAGATGCGTCATGACCATCTTGTACATTTCCTGCCCTACTCTAGGAATTAGTGACTTCCTTAAGGAGCTCTGGTTCTATTTCATGGGAGATGGTTAGACACTGTAATCTGGGTGCTAAGGGTGTTCACTGCTACTGAGCTGATTATAGTTTATTTCCATTTCATTGGATAGAGCAAGGAAAATAGAAAATATTTTAAAAAATATTTTATTTTTAAGTAATCTCTACATCCAGTGTGGGGCTTGAACTCAAAACCCTGAGATCAGGTGCCCTAGACTTTTTACACTTGATCTTAGCCAAAAGGCTGAGAAGCGATGTCCCAGACTTTTTAAAAGAGAAAAATACTTCATGAGTTCATGATGGTATTTTCAATTAAAAATTAATCAGTTTTTACTTATTTGATTTTTATGTTTGTATCCCTTTTATTTTATACTGAAGATTCTAGTTCCCAGCGATATTAGCCAACTTACTTATTTGGTTTATCCTACTATATGGTAGGACATATACTATTCATTACATATTAAAAATAATAATCCCATTATTACCAACAATATGATTGCTGAAAACAACTTGCCCTTTTTTTTTCAGTCTTTAGGATATATCTCAGATACGCAAAAAACTTTACTGCGTTTTGAGTTGCTTAAAATAATTCTTCTTTTGAGGCACCTGGGTGGCTCAGTCATTAAGCAGATGCCTTCCACTCAGGTCGTGATTGCAGGGTGCTGGGATTGAGCTCTGGATCAGGCTCCCTGCTGAGCAGGGAGCCTGCTTCTCCCTCTCCCACTCCCCCTACTTGTGTTCCCTCCCTCGCTGTCTCTCTCTCTGTCAAATAAATAAATAAAATCTAAAAAAAAAAAAAAAATAACTAATTATTCTGTTTGTGGTTAAGCCACTAACTTGAGACATAGAGCCACTTCTTTTTCAATTTATTTCCCATTTTTAGGAATTGGTCTTTTTAAAAAAATAATACATTATGTTTTATGATTACTATCCACTTGTCTAGAGTTGATTCTAGTTGTTTCCAACCAGGAGTTCTGGTTGGGCCAAGTGGTAACAGAACTTTAGAAACAGAAAGAGAGGGAGAAGGTTGCTGAGTCATCAACATGGCAGAACACTTGGGTGTAGAGAATGTTCCCTGCTCCCACAGCCTGACCGCTGAAGATGGATGCACCCCTAGAGGCCTCTCGCTGTGAGGCTGGCTGAGCCACTACTGAGACAGTTTTTCATTTGCTTTTTTATTCTTAAACTCCCATACCTGTGACAGGGACTCCTTCCTTGACCAGATATTCGTCCATCAGGCTTCTGAGCCCTCTTGTTGGCTTGCTTTGTCCTTGGGCCTGCCAAGCCCAGGTTTTATAAGAATCCTTCTGAGACACTGTACCTACCCTTGATTTCTAATTAAGTTCCTCTTAGTAATTTTCTACTCATTGAGCCCTGCCTGTTGGCTATAGATCCCCAGCTGCCCAGGCTGTATTAGGAGTTAGGCCCTGTTCTATACAGAAGTCTCTCTTGTGTGCTGTAGTAGCTTGAATAACATCTGCTTTGCCCTTTCCAACAAGTGTCCATTGCAGTTTTTCTTTAATACCTGTGTTTATAAGTGTTTTTCTATTCTTTGGGCAACTGGGTGGCTTAGTCGGTTGAGTTCTGACTCTTGGTTTTGGCTCAGGTCATGATCTCATGGGTCATGGGATCAGCCTAGTGTTATGCTTTGTGCTCAGGAGGAAGTCTGCTTGAAGATTCTCTCCTTCTACCCCTCTCCTGTGCATGTGCCCTCTTTCTCAAATAAATAAATAAAATCTTTAAAAAAATGCTCTTCCGTTCTTACAATTAAAAAAGCCTTAAAAAATTCTACAATATTAAAATGAAAATCTGAACATATTGAATGTGTTATAGATGCTTATTGTTTTCTAGGAGATCAAAACAAATTTTCATTATTTCTTTTAGTCACTTTTTTTCTGTGTAAAACCAAAATTATGAAATATAAATGAGAAAATATAATTTGATTTCTTTTTTTTTTTTTAAAGATTTTATTTATTTATTTGACAGAGAGATCACAAGTAGGCAGAGAGGCAGGCAGAGAGAGAGGAGGAAGCAGGCCTCCTGCCGAGCAGAGAGCCTGATGCGGGGCTCGATCCCAGGACTCTGAGATCATGACCCGAGCCGAAGGCAGCGGCTTAACCCACTGAGCCACCCAGGCGCCCCTATAATTTGATTTCTGAAACCCAGTTTACACACAGTAATTCTGATGCTTGTCTTTTCATAAAAGTATCTGTACATTGGCACCTGGTTTGAATTCAAAACAAATACATAAATAGATAACAATATAATATAAACAAATAGTGAAAGTTCTAAGGATTGACTTCTATGTAGAAGAACACTCAGGGTCAGGAGATGGTGTCAATCAGGGCATCCTCCCTGGAGGAGGTATGTTGAGAGTCAGATGGCAAGCAAAGTTGAGAGTCAAGGATTAGTAGAAAGAATGAGAGAAGCAACTTTAAGAGCGGACTTACAACACTGTGTGTGAACAGGGGACACTCTGATTTCAGGCTTCGTACAAGTCCCTTTACCTTTCCGATGGTGATTCTTTACATGTGGGCGCTTGTTTTCTATTCTACTCTGAGCCTCATACTCAGGCGAGGTATGGCTTGAGTCCAGATCTGGGATGCATTTCTTGGAGAGGGTAATGAAGAACCTTGATGGAACACATCTAGAATTCCAGAGGGAAGTCCTGGGAACCAGGTAAGGGATGAATGAGGAGATCTTAGATGGTCACGCCACCTCCAGTTCCCACCTGTCTTCTCTGCCCTGGACCCATCTTTGTGTGCCATCCCTTCTCTCATGCACTTGGGATGCTCCAGGACTCGTCTTGGGTGCTGAGCTGGTCCTGAGAGACTTGCACTCAAAGCCTCAAGGGTCAGAACCCCTAGGGGTGGTTTGGCCAACTCAGCTTGACTAGGGGCCCCCCCTCTCCCAACACTCTCTACCTGCCTTTCTCAGGACCCTGGAAGTGAATCCACATATGTCCTTCTCAATTTTCATGTTTATCAGTCCTCTTGAGTCTTTGGTGGGCTTTATTATATTCCAAATGGCTTGTTATTTGCAGTTTGGAGTTCTGCAAGGATCCAGTAGTAATTTACAAGAGATTTTTCTAAACTGGTTTTTTAAAAAGATTTTTTGATTTTTAAGTAATGTCTACACCCAGCATGACGCTCAAACTTGCAGCCCTGAGATCAAGAGTTGCAAGCTCTGTTGGCTGAGTCAGCCAAGTGCTCCAAAATTTTTCTTAAAGTAGTCAAGGGACATACAATTCCTTTGTGATTAATTTGCAATATGTAACATTATTGTAAGAGATTATGACTTGTGTGACTTTTGTTCTTTACAATGTATTAAGGTTTCGTTGATCTAACTAGTTTCGTTAACCATCTATGGCACTATGGGGGAATAGTATTATTTGGGGACTGTAAATTTTAATATATTTCTATTAACATTGTTTAGAACATCCTTTTATTATTGTTTTTCTGTTAATGTTGCCTCTTTTTCTAACAGGCTTTGCTTATTTTATGTCAATATAATATTTTTTGTTTATTGGTTAGCTTTTTTTTTTTTTTTTTAACACATAGATACTATATACTTACAGCGGATTATACCTTTTATAAAAATGAAGTGTCAGGGCACCTGGGTGGCTCAGTGGGTTAAAGCCTCTGCCTTCAGCTCAGGTCATGATCCTGGAGTCCTGGGATCAAGCCCTGCATCCGCCTCTCTGCTCAGTGGGAAGCCTGCTTCCCTTCCTCCCTCTCTGCCTGCCTCTCTGCCTACTTGTGATCTCTGTCTGTCAAATAAATAAAAATCTTAAAAAAAAAAAAAGTGAAGTGTCTGTCTTGGTCCAAGTCTTTAATTCTACTTTATATGATAGCAATGAAGCTGCTATTCATTTTCTGTATGTGTGCTGTATCTTTATCCAGTCTTAGAAAAAGCAATTACAAATCAACAGAAAGAAAATTACCAGGAGAAAAATAGGAAGAGATAGAACTGGAAATTCACATACATACAGTCCCTCCCCCCACCAAATGTCTAATAAATATTTTGTTCAGCCTTATTATTGCTAAAGATTTGCAAGTTATATTAGCAATGAGGTTACAGTGGCTTATCATTTTCCACCTATCATGTAGGCAAAGATAAATATATTTCTCATGAGAACCAAAGGGTATAACTTTCAGGGAATACTTTTTTCTAATAACTTAATGAAAAATTTTTAAAAATTTTAAAAAATACGTATAGGTACATATTTTTGAATTAATTTTTTTAAGAGAATGGGAGAGGTGGGACTTTTCTCATAGAAAACAGACTGGCAGAATATATGTTAATAGTGTTCAGGTTTTATTGATATTTATTTTTACTTTCTTATGTTTTACTTTCACTTTCTTATATTTTCCACAATAAATGTGCACTATTTTAATAATAAAATAATCCAAAGCTATTAAAAGTAGTTCATATTAGAATTGTTCATATTAGAGTAAATTAAGGAGTAAGTGAGAGAATGATATTACATTTTACATAACAGAAATTGATCAAAATCATTCAAAGTGAATTTGCTATGAAACTATCAGGCTTGGGATCACTATATGGATATATTTCATGTTTTTCTTCTTTAGAAATTGATACAAATTTTTTTTTGTCTCTGATATGCCATCTTTCATGTAGTCAGGTCTATTTTATCTTTTATAATTATTTCATCATTTAGTTTCATTCATATGATACAGGTAGGTGAGGTTTCTAAATTGGGGATTTTTGAAAGGGAAATGAGTAAAGATAAGTTTCTTATGGCTTAGAATTAGAGAAGAGGAGACTTTGGCTTCTCTCCCTTTAAAGCATTTGACAATTTCCCCATCTTGTTTTTTTGTGAATATGGGATGGTAAATGTAAGTTACTGGTACCTTGTGGTCACGAGACACGGGTCAACTTTAAGCTTCCTTCGCTCTTCTGGCGAGTGAGTTCTGTTTCCAGCCACTGGATGGCAGCTAACCTCCATCTGTAGTAAGCTGTTTCCAGAACCCTCTTCCATAGAGGAGACCAGCATCATTTAACGTATTGTGTTTGAAAGGAAAAAAGGAAAGAACTCAACATGTAGTATCTCCAGATTAATCTCATTTTATTAACCTCCAGACGTAAGATTTTATAGAGCATAAGATTGACGTGCTCCAAGTCTTGTAACTGGAATTCTGAGGATTTCTTTTTAAAAAGGAAAGAGAAAAGCCAGATAAACCTAAGCCTGTTGATTGCAGACCCAGTGCTCCCTCCATGAGTCTGGAGATCCATTATTAATAGTAGAGCTTTGCCATTTTGACATCCCACACTACAAATAATATTGCAACAATAGTCCCCTGTAAGGAAATGTTTGTCAACCTTAGCTGATCGCTAAGAGCAATGGTAAGCGGCTGCTCTGTATACTGAAATTCATTCATGTGAATAATTCAGTTCACAAAATGCCAGTTTGCAATTCTATCCCATCTGATAATCACTCAGTAAAATGATAATGAAGAAGAGCACTGGCTTGTTATTCCAATGCAAGAAAAAAATGTGGAAGTTGATCATGGTGTATCCCTCATGCTTCAGTCTAGGCTAATAGAGGAAAATGGAAATTCAGAACAAGCAAGTGTACATCCTCTATTCAACTAATGGTACAGACCAGACAAGGTGACATGTGTAGTAGGGGTTGGAATTTGCCTTTCACTCTCACCAGTGATTCCTTGTACCGCACACCCCCAACTCCATGATCACTATCTGTTACCAACAAATTAAAAAAGAAAACCAACACCAAAAATGAGAACAAAAATAGTGTGAAAAAGGAAACCTTCAAGAAGATTAAGAAATAGAAGTATTACTTAACAAAAAACATTATTTTGGTTTGTTATAGAATAAGTGATTTAAAGAATGATCCTTTGGGATATCTATCTATCTATCTATCTATCTGTATCTATTATGTGTCAGATGCTGTGCTAATCCAGTTATTCAAAGGTATTGTTGAAAAAAATCCTAGTACAAATCATATTTCTAAAATGTCATTATTCAGGATGAAAATGATTCGATTTAAGGAATGAGCAGTAGAATTTCAGAGAAGGTTCTTCTGAGACTTCACAGAGGAAAGGACTTGGGAATAGATTCTTGCCACGTGCATGGGAATTTGTCCTGCACAGAAGGAGGGGAGTGTGTTCTGAGACACTTGTACCCCCTTGGCAGGAGTGGATGACCAGTAGAGTCCTTGTCCCAGCAGGTGTTTGCAGGGAAAGGCAGGAGGCAGCTTGAGGCTTTTTTTTCCCGAAGTTGCAGGCTCTTGGCAAGGACCTTTCTTCCCCCGTATATTAGAATAAATATAGGTCTCGCCTTTTCCTGTATATTGTAATAAAATTTTAATATTTAAATAAGAGTTTTGAACTGAGGTTCACAAGCTTTAATCTGTACAAGAGTTGGATAGAACTAGGGAAAAATGAACTCTAAGGCAAATGCTTACCATTTGGAAAACTTTCCACAGAACAAACTGCTGTGATTTAAAAATGTTTTCCATTTCATTAATTTTCTTTAAAAAGAGAGAGAGAGAGAGAGGAATGTAATTCCCAAATGGGGATAACAGTTTGGAGAAAAATTGCCTTCAGCTATCGTTCTTTTCGTGGTAATTACCTTAACATTTTCTCTTAGGAGACTGCTGTTTTGAGCTTTGTGTATTTCCTGGATTAGAAAAGGAATAGATTTTCTCCCATTGCTCTAGATCACTCAGTGAATTAACACCTTCAACTTCTGTTTTTCCCCAATTGTTATTATTATGTGATAAGCAACGGGATACTCCTGTTTGTTTCCTTCCACTGCTTGGCGGAGAACCACCTCCCCACCCCCCATCACGCTGGGCTCCCTTGGCCTTAGCCTCAGGGTTGATGGTTTGGTCCTCCTTTGTTTCAAAATGATGCTCTGAATGGCAGGGAGACTGGTGATGTGAAGGAGATTGTATGAGATTTGGTTGGGAGATGAATTTCCTTTAGGCTTTTCCATAAGGAAGGAGGGAGACTGAAGCCCATGGGGAGGTTCTGGGAGAATGAGGGTGACCAGGAAGTAGAAGGTGGAATGTCCCCGCTGGTTCAGGAAGTAGCAGTGATACAGTGCTGTGGGGTGGTTCGCAGGGAACAGGGAGACACTACTCTAGAATGTTCCATTGCAGCAGATTCAAATGTTTACCATTTACTTTGGGAAAGGGGAAGGAAAAAAGTAAAAAATCAGAGAGGAAGCATTTTGTTCCTGTCCTGCTGTAGCTCACTTTCAGGACATTTCCCTCAGGAACATATTTTCCCTTTTTTTCTTAGGTTATGAAAGGAAAATATAGAGACTTTATTCAGCTTTTTAATATTTCACTTTATTTTTTTGTGTGCTATTGGTCTGAAGTTTTTTTTTTTAAAGATTTTATTTATTTATTTGACAGAGAGAGAGAGAGAGAGATCGATCACAAGCAGGCAGAGAGACAGGCAGAGAGAGAGAGGGGAGAAGCAGGCTCCCTGCTGAGCAGAGAGCCCGATCTGGGGCTCGATCCCAGGACCCCGAGATCATGACCTGAGCTGAAGGCGGAGGCTTAACCCACTGAACCACCCAGGTGCCCTGGTCCAAAATTTTTAAAAGTGGTTTAAAGTAATTCCAAAACCGAGTTTTATGAAAAGTGTTTTAAGTTTTAAATCTTGTTGCATATTAAGGGTATATTTTAATTGCGTTGGCTCATGAGCTTTATATAACCACCTGGATTATTATGTGCCTTGATAGGTCCTTACAGTTTAGTAATTTTTTGTTGACTAATGATGGTTTTATCTCTTTTGCTAGATTATAAAGTCTTCGTATCTTATATTTGAATAACGTTGTGCTGGGCATATCAGAGAAGCTCAATAAATATAATGGCAGTGGGCTTTGGTGAAATTAATGAGCTATACTAAAACATTTCCTTAAAATACTTAATACTTCTTCTTAAATCACACCTAAAATATAGAATTAATATCCTTCCCACCTAGAAAAGGAATTATACCACAAGATTTGATCCTTAGGGTCTTTCTTTGTTACCTTTGGTTCTTTTTGAAACAGGAAACTTCCCACATTTTTGATGGTATAATATTTGAAAGTTAAAATAATCCCAAGAAAGTAATTGTTCAGATTAATTTCATGTCAAATACTAAATTACCAGGTAAGGGCTATGTTTTAAAAAATCTTGTCTTATCCTGGCCTTTGTGTTTTCATATCTGGTATATTTATATCCCCATGATAATCTAATTCACTTCAATCTGTGGAAATTGATTTATATAATTAACTATACCAGTTCATTTGGATACTTGAAAGTGCAAGACCTGATGTTGACAGTTTTCAGTGGAAGAGTTAATAATAGAAAATCAGGAATCCGGCAGTTCTTTAAGAAGCAAAAACTAGATGTTGCATTATGAAGCATTGTTAAATATACTTATGATAAGAAATGTACATATATGTTAATATTAATTGGGTCCTTTTATCTCTGCTGTTAGGAAAGTTGTGCTGGTTTTGGTAAGAAGTAAACACTGAGGCTCATCCTTACAGAAGCTTTGAAAGAACGTTTGGTCTGCAGAGTTTTGTTAGCAATAAAACCAAGCAATAAAAACCAATTTATTCTTTACATATGCAGTAATAGACTTTATTTTGTTTTTTTTGTTTGTTTTTGTTTTTTTTTTAATTTTATTTTTTATAAACATATATTTTTATCCCCAGGGGTACAGGTCTGTGAATCGCCAGGTTTACACACTTCACAGCACTTACCATAGCACATACCCTCCCCAATGAAAGCTTTTGCACAGCAAAGGAAACAGTTAACAAAACCAAAAGACAACTGACAGAATGGGAGAAGATATTTGCAAATGACATATCAGATAAAGGGCTAATGTCCAAAATCTATAAAGAACTTAGCAAACTCAACACCCAAAAAACATAGACTTTATTTTTATTCTCTGAAATGATATTTTAGTATTTTTGATGTGGAAAGAAACACCAGTGTTTGAAATTTGCCTTGTGAAATCTATAGGTAGTAATGATCTTTATTATAAATTATGTCGTGATCTTTAAGAATGACGAGATGTAGAATATAGTAACAGGTGAGTACGTTGGGTTATTTTTGTTTTCCTTGGCAATATACATTTTGCTTTGTTGATAGCAGAGTAACTAATTTGTAACTATGGAAGACCTAATTAGCTCCTGGGTGAGGTTATAAATGGACTGTTTTTCCTTCACTGAATGAAACAGTGTGGAGACCCACAGATCCAGTTGCGACAAGACAGATCCTTTGCTGGTCTCTCTAGGAGCTGGCAGCGGTGGTCTGGGGTGACCAGAAACAAAACATCTCAGTTTCCCGTTGGAACTCTGATCTGCCGACTGTTCTCTTTCCAAGGTGATCAAATCATTCTTGGCTCTAGCTGGAAAATCTTCCTTTGATGTCTCCCCAAGTTTATCCTTAAGCTTTTCAAAGAGGGGCAAAACATTCTTTCCAGAAATGACTGCTTGGTTTCAGTTTCGTGGATTTTCTGTATTTGATCACGTTCTTGGAGTCAAAGCTTTTCAGTCTTAAAAGTCAGTGCCTGTCATGTTACTGCCAGACTCCTTGGTGGGGTCGTGACTGCGAACCTTTGGTTAGCATATTTATAAATATGTCTTGGTTATTTTCATGGGTTTATATTTATGATAAAAATCAGAGTAAATGGGCTTGCAAAGTAAAGCTATCATCAGTTGGGGAGTTCCTCTGCGTGGTAGTTATTAACACGCTTCCGACAGGAGGATGGTTGCGATCCCGGGCTGGAGTTATTCTTCGTTGCCTCTGGAGTCAATCAATGAATAATTTCTAATATCAGAACTTGATTTTACACGGAATGACATTGGATTCACTTTTCTCGTAAACATTTCTATAGAAAAGGAACAGGATTTTGAGGTTACCATGTTACAATATTTTGGCACAAGAGAAAAGCAAAAGAGGGACTGAGTGCAGTGTTAAATGAGGTTTTTTATGTGTGCTGGTGAACCTAACTCTCTACATTCTCTTTCCCTATTGAACCAAAATAAGCACAAATAGCAGATATCCTCAAAATGACCCCCCAGTGAGACCTGGGCCCCGGGGCCTCATTTCTGCAGCTGCAGTCATGGACCCCTGCAGAATTGTATGTGTCTGTTGGTGGAGTCAGCAGGAGCAGGCGGATGTGAGTTGAGGAATTTCTCAGTATTATTTATTGCTCCTAGATGTCTTCGATGCTAGAGATCAGATCTTGGTATGGGCAGTGACTTATGTAATGAAATACAGTTTCCTCCTAAATACATACTAAATCAGAACCAAAAAACTGGGGCCCTGAGTTAGAGTTTTTGTTGTTTTATATCTGGAAAACTGATCATGCCTTCATGCCTTCGGACATCTATGCCGGACCATAGCAACTGAAAGGTAACATAACAGTAAATATCATCTGCGTCTACTGTTTTCACAAAGCCAGATTATCACATTAGTAAGGGTTCTCTTCGCATCTCTGTAATTAATACTGGTCTTCTATTTGCTTGGACCCTGAATTTCTGAAAAAAAACAAGTCATTAAGGATCATTCTCAAGCTGTTGATTATCATTTAGATTATAACCATAAACAGAGTCTGATTAAAGAAGCGTTATTTTTCTCAGTTGTATGTGATATGATGCTGAAGTTTTGGTCCTAAACGAGGACTGACTGGTGTAACTGAGCTAGGCAATATGGTCTAGAAAGGCTCAATATGAACAGTTATAACCATGCTAAGCAGCCAACCCAAAAGCCCAATGCTAGAAGGACTTACTATAAGGAACTCCATGATATGCACCTAAAACTCGATTTCCATCTGTCCATTCAGAGTTCCTGAGCCTTACGTTTAGGTTTGGGAGAAGAATTTTTTCCAAAACACTGCAGCATTTATACACAAGGAACTAGTATCATGGCCCAGGGAGCATCATTTGTTCAAGCTTTGGACATCTAGAATGGAAAAAAATTCCTACGGGGAAAACAATATTATCAAAATGTCTTAGCACTGCAGTGTTAAAGTGATCAAACTCATTTCATACGATTCCGGTGTTAACAGAATTTTTCCAGTGTTTTGTACGACATTGTTATAAGGTTGTACATGAAGAATTCATACTAAGATAACATTCCAGTAACTTGAAGCGTGCTCTGTGCATGAGGTCCCAGGGACAGAGATCACTCACTTAGGCCATGCATTTTGTTTGGAGCTAGCTGGAGCCTGCAAGACCGTCTGGCCACCTACCTCATGTTGTTCATGGGGAAACTCCGGCTGGTGTGGCTGCTGGTTTATCAGTGTCGCCCATGGGGGAGTCGCGATCAGAAGTGTGGCTTCCCAAAGCCAGGACAACGCTAGTCCTAAGGAGCGAAGTGGAAGTGTCCGCAAGGAAAAGACAAGAAAAGGCAGAAGGAAGTTCCTGAGATTCTCTTTCCTTTGGCATATCCAAAGGATATCCAAAAGATATCCATATCTTCTGGTCCCGAAAGTTCCTAATTCTTACACTTTTGCCTTGAGAGGCTCTGTATGGAACGACATAAGGGACACTCAGCACAGAGCCTCCCTCCTCCAGGCTCTGCCTCCAGAACCCGGATGTTCCTTTTAGCGTGTGCCTGACTCTAAATGGGTCAGCTTTCTGAATCCTCCTCTGGGATTTTTTTCCTCCCTTCATCTCTTTTGAAGTTTGGCAGATGAGGCTTTCAGTAAACCTATGCATCTTTCTTAGGTTTTGCTGTACAATTTCAAGCCATGGAAAAGGGGGCAAAAACCAACAACGCATACCACTTCCTTTGAAACTTTTAAGATCACTTATCTTTGAGGGGAGGCAGCTCAAATGATTATCCAATGAATATATTTTTAGTTTCTTTTTATAAAGAGTTTTTTTCTTCTACTGTGATTTTTAAAATTATGATAGAATCAAGAAAAAAAGTATTGATGGTTTCCTCTTGCAGATACAGAGTTCGTGTTTTTGAAGATGAAAAGAACCATAAGAAAAGTAAAGAATGAGAACTTTGTTACATTTTTTTAGTCATCTAGTCTCCAAAATGTTCTTTCTCTAGATTTCCCCATTTCTGTTAGAGTTATTATGATTCTTCCCTCCACCCATGCTTGACAAAATAGAACCCATCTTTGACACCTGGGTCTTCAAACCATCACCGACTGTCAAGTTCCGTTTGCCTTTTCCCATTTCTTCTTCAGACAGGATTTCTATGAGAAATATCTCGGGGGTAGCAACATGGAGGCTGGGACAAGAGGACTTGCCTCTTTTTATTTAGCTGGGTTTTTTGCTTTTTGAGTAGCTTGGGTGACCCCTTGCTTCTGCCCCTCTGTTAAATCCTGAATTTCCTCATGCCCAACGTGCTGACTTCAGTCTTCTGCCATCCCAGTCATTCCTACATACAGCTCTAGCATAACCTTCCTAAATAGGGCTTTAACCAACACACTCTTCAGTGACTCCCTAAGGCCTGCTAGGGCCAGGCCAGCCCCCTGAGGTTGACACCCACGGTTCAGCCTCCACATACCTGTCAGAGATGAATCAGTCATGTTTCCTCACAACTGTAACACAGGACAGGCTCTCTTTTGAGTTCTGACCTCTGTGCTTTGTTCGTGATGTTTTCCACATGTTAGGCCCTACCTCTTTCAGTTTGAATTTCACTCTTCCACCAGGCTTGACTTAAATCTTACCTTCTTCAAGAGTTTTTCTTTCCTTTTTTAATTTTTTTTTTTTAGAATTTTATTTATTTATTTGGCAGAGAGAGACAGAGCGAGAGAGGGAGCACAAGCAGGGGGAGTAGGAGAGGGAGAAGCAGGCCCGCTGCAATGGGGGGCTGGATCCCAGGATCCTGCAATCACGACCTGAGCCGAAGGCAGACGCTTATCGGCAGAGCCACCCAAGTGTCCCTTCAAGAGGTTTTCTTTGACCACTAGGTAGCGTGAAATTGTTTTTCATCTGATTTAAGTCAACATCAGATACAAGCCATATCACTGTTTCATTCACCAGAAGATGGGAAAACAGCTGTCAAACTATGATGCATCGCTTTTCTAGAATTTTAATTTAATTGAAAAAGTTCTCTTACTTAAACACGGATCAGAAAGCCATATATGTCTCTTGTGCATCCATACAAAAATAAGGGGAATGAATTGGCGAAGAAATTTCTAAAACTTCTTCCCATTCAGGGTGTGACTCTTCTGGGATTCTTTCCCTCCATGGTCGCTCGTTCTGTAAGTTGGGATGCTGGTGTTTTCTTGATCTTCCCAGAAGGTGTCAGTGGAAGATTTTCAGAAAAGAGCCAGGACATGCATTCCTTCTTCAAATGTGTCTCCAGTGGTTTATTCGCACCGAGGTGCTGCTGTGGCCCCGTCACGCCACCCAGAGTGACAGCCGTTGGCACAAACTCTGGTAATGACAGCTCTGTCATGATGGTGGTCGATCAACGGCAGTTACAAGGCTGCCTACCCGACGCACCCAGTTTCCATACAATAAAAAGTGCACAAAAGGCGCAACTCCCGATAGGTAAAATACGGCACTTTCTCATCCCACTGAACGCATCTGCCCTTCTTAAATGCTGCCCCCTGTGTCATTGTTTACAAGACCGTTGAACTGATGAATGCATTTGGTTCTGCTGACCTTGGTAACACACTCCTAGGGATGGAAATCTGCGAAAAATATGTAGATGGTAACTGATAAAACTTGGACCCATTCTTGTCTTAGGAGCGACTCAGAAATCAAGACCAAATTTTTCAAGCAGCACTGTGGGTTACGTTCAATTCCTTGTGAATTTCTCCCCTATCTTGATGTTATCACTAACTGTAGCTCTAGCCTTTTTGCAATTAAAGAATATAGTTATATTTTTCATCCATGAGGTGCCTGTGAGGATCCAGGCAGTTTATGTAGAATTAAATCATCACACGTTTCTTGGGCAGGTGGGTTTATTTCCTGTTTTACAGCTTGGGAAACAAAAGCTTTGATGTCCTCTTTCTGGAAGAGGACAGAGCTGGGGCTTAAATCCAGGTCTGTCTGACCTCAATGCTTGGACTGTCCTACGTCACCGCACAGCATAGGTTGTACACACAAAGCCGCAAAACCCACGGTAGGTGACTCTCCATAACTCAGGGACGGAGAGTTCAGGAATTTAAGCACAACGTGGTCATAATTCAGAATACAGATCCCGCTGAAGCTTGCGCTGTCTTTGCTTTTTCTAAGGCACGTTTCACAATTTATAATTATGTCTTATTTATCATTATGGGTTTATCATTACGTTATTTGTTTGCTATCTTCCCTCAGCGAAGGCAGGACTGACGGTTTTTTATTGATTCTGAGATGTTCATGTTTCACATTTTAATATGTGCAATTTCAGAGTGCATCTTAAAATTGAGGCTGTGTTTAAGCTTAATTGGCAGGATTTTATCTTTCTCTTTGTTCCATAAGATAATTACGCACGTCACAATTAATTTTTTGCTGTTTGATTAAGTGTGTTTTAATTAGCTGCACTATGCTTCGTGTGTAGTATAGTTGTCTGGCCCCGTATAAAGCATCACAGATCTCTGTGGAGTGGAATGGACTTATAAATGAAAGGAAGTGGAAGTTTATTTTATTTATTTATTTAAAGATTTTATTTATTTATTTGACAGAGAGAGACATAGCGAGAGAGGGAACACGAGCAGGGGGAGTGGGGGAGGGAGAAGCAGGCTCCCCACCCAGCAGGGAGCCCGATGTGGGGCTCAATCCCAGGGCTCTAAGATCCTGACCTGAGCCGAAGGCAGCCGCTTCATGACTGAGACCCAGGCACCCTGAAAGTGGAACTTTAAACCTTGCCTGAAGGTATTTGGATTTCTGGAGGAAGTCTCCTGCCTCTGTGAGGCCCACTGTCCGCTCTCATTTTCTCATTATGTCTGATTTGAGATCTGTTTATAGCCGGTCTTCTCAGCCTGGAAGAGTGCCTTGTCCACCCAGCTAGGGCTGGAGAGACCGTGGCCTAGGAGTTCCTGTAGGAGGAGTCTTGCCCACTGCTGCCTCGCGGAAACTACTCATACGGAAACCCTTGCATCTCCCTCCAAGTAATGCTGGGTAACTCTTCTCCAGAAATCAATTTTATTTCAGGCCAGCAGTGAAGGGGCAGATGGTCAGATGGAGATTCAGGCTGGTGCTTTGCCTTGTTTGTGCTGCTAATAACAATTCTCAGGGAGCCTCCTTCATCGGAGGGAAGCCCTTAAGACACCTGTCTCTGCCGTGCCCAGTGGGGTTGGAATTCAGCCACAGAGGTTGGAAGACTTTGCAGTTTACCACGAAGCCTCGAGAGAGCCCTGGTTACGCCTGCCAAACACAAAATGAATGCCATCAGCCATGTGTGGAAATTTTTCCAGAAAGTAACTCTCCCCGAAGAGTTACTGTTGTAAATGGGCTGCTGGAATGAGGATGGAGCCTGACATCCCATTAGGGAAGTGCCATGTAATGTACCTAATGTAAGGTAAGCAGACATATAAGGAAGTGCGACCTCTGGCCAGAGGTCACACGTTGACTGAGGATTCTTGGACTAAGATGCTGAGCAAGGGGGATGGGAAAATGCTGCTGTATTTGCTGGTGACCTTCTAACACCACGCAGAGGAGAATGACTCGTAGTCTGGATACCATTTCATTCACGAGTAGAACAGGGAATAGATGCTCACCAATACCCAGAGGTTGATTTTAAAAATGTCCCATAAACAAACTCTACCTTCTTATGCTCTAGTTTTTTGTTACCAAATACTCTTCAGGCTTGAGTGCTGTCTGTTGTGTATAACCCTACATGTGGAGACTACTTCCTAGTGGCTGGTGTTGATGTTGACGAGGTCAATCTCCCAAGTTCAAGTACCAAACCAGCCTCCAAATTAGCAGTAGGTGTTTTTAAAGCCAAATTAGCATCTTCGCTTTCCTGTTAGTCTTAAAAGGTTAGTTAGCGGAGTATTAGCAGGATGAGTCCCCTATTTCCTGATTGTCCTTGGGATCCGAGTTCCCGAGACTTGAACTCCAGGGTCTAAATCCTAGATTTAACATGCCTCACCTTAAGTGTCCTGCCTTGTATTCTTGTCGATGACAGAAACCATCCATATTGGATCTCTCAAATCACGCCGGCTGTGGTTTCCCATCCCTGTCCTCCCAGTAAGGATGATCAAGATGTTTAGTCACACAGAATAAATTACCTTGGTTTATTTGTATGTGCAACTGGGTGAACAAAAGTAATTTATGGACATCATTTGCTATTTGCATATGAAAGAGGCTTTGGATCTTTATGGAGAGAAAATGGCTCCTTTGGGTCACAATTAGCCTATCTGACAATTAGTCACAATTAGTCACAACACTGGCAGTTAATCGTGCACACAAAGTTGTTGAGGCGAACTACTCCTGAATTTCTTGACTTGAGCAATTTATTCAGAGTGGCGTTCTCTGCTTTGTATTTTGATACGGTTTAAAGTTTCTCACTGTTCAAAGAAATTATTCAAATATCTCTGTTGACTCCAAGCTTACTGTTAGGCAGCGTCTAGAATTAAAGGAACCTTAGGAGTGTTGTAACCGAGCAGTTAAGATGCTTTGATTGGCTTATAAACACACCTGAGAGTCACGGTCAACCTGCACGGCTGTCAACAGTATCTCCCTAACAACACAGGCTTTGGAACCGAGGGGAGGCCCCAGGGGAGAGACTCTAGAAGGAGACCTTGACTAGTAGAGGTGTGCTCGGAATTTTTATTCTGTGCGTACGGCGAGCGGTACATGCAGAGTGGAAATGGGAGGCTGAATTTCTGGTCCTTCAGAGAAGCTTGCGCTCGAAAGCCTGTTGGACGAGGAGTAGGCCTCCCCGAGTTAGAGCATCCTTCAGGCAGCTCTGGCCCCTGCGTGCCCTGAACAGACCTCGGTGATGTTTCGGATCGGTAGGAGACAGCTCTGGAAGCAGAGCGTCACCCGCATTTTATCGGTAAGGAGCGGTGGTCCGTAGACTTGCAAGGGGGTCTCGGAGGATCATATTTTGCGCCCCAGGGAGGAGGGGAATACCTAAAAACAATTCAAAGTCATGTTCCCATGAATTTGTGAGAAACGGGTTTGTTTACTAGTTTTTGGATAGTTCATAATGCTACAGGGTGACATTTCAAATACAAAAAAAAGGGGACTGTGTCTTTCGGCTCTCGTGCACGTTGCCGCCCCAACGGTAACTACTTGTAGGGATGCCCGCTACTTCTTTGGGGCCAATGCTCCTCTGAGGGGAAAAACACCTTCAGGGCACATTGGTGACTTTGCATTCTTTCACACCTGGAAGGTTTTGTTGGTAATTGTAGCTGGTTAAGGCCGATTCTGGGCAGCAAGTCTTCTAGGCTCTTTGGAATCATTCCCCCCTTTTCTGTAGGGCTGGAAATGAGGCCGTGAGAGATGCAAGGCTCTGCCTTTGGAATCACATTGAAGGATGAGCTTCCCTGGCAAAGGGCTCAGCTCAGCAGTTTTTATTATGCAAATGCAGAGGGGGATTTGGAATCTCTTCACTGCTGCCAGTCGATGTTGGGAGAAAGTGGAGGTTGCTCTAAGACTCTGTTCTCAACATTAACCCAAGCTTCCTGAGGGCGGGATCTCTGTGTCTGCTGTGCAGCCCCAGGAGCCCAGATGGTTCTGGCTAGCCTTGCAACCTCCTCTTTCACCACCAGACAGCAGGGATGTGGTCTCTGCATTGGTCAGCAGTCCGCCACCAGCCACCCCCCACTTCCCCAACCCCTCATTCTGGTACATCCGTGCCAAGGTCAACATCTTCCAGCTGAGCTCTGGAACTTGTTCGCCTGCACTCATTCTTTAAGACCAAATACCAGCAGTGCCTCCTCTGAGAAGCCCGCCCAGCACTTTGCTTCTGCAGCTGCCAGCCCCCTTGTCCTATCACTGCAGGGAAGTGACACTGGTCTACATATCCCCTTCTCTCACTAGACTGTGAGTTCCTGGAGGATAGCGGTGACAGGCTTTCCAGTTTTTTTTTTTTTTTTTTAAGATTTTATTTATTTGTCAGAGAGAGAGAGGGAGAGAGAGCGAGCACAGGCAGACAGAATGGCAGGCAGAGGCAGAGGGAGAAGCAGGCTCCCTGACGAGCAAGGAGCCCGATGTGGGACTCGATCCCAGGACGCTGGGATCATGACCTGAGCCGAAGGCAGCTGCTTAACCAACTGAGCCACCCAGGCGTCCCAGGCTTTCCAGTTTTAATAGACTTCCCTAGCACAGAGCCTGCACTGATAAGTCTTAATTTTATGCTCAGTTAATAAAGTGAATGAGTTAAACTTCTTACATGTCTGACTCCTTTTCCTGTATCTTTTTTAAAAAAGATTTTATTTATTTTATTTGACAGAGAGCCATCAC
Organism: Enhydra lutris kenyoni; assembly: GCF_002288905.1. NCBI lineage: Eukaryota > Metazoa > Chordata > Mammalia > Carnivora > Mustelidae > Enhydra > Enhydra lutris. The sequence continues at coordinate 11,399,225 of NW_019154116.1, read as the reverse complement.
AAATAAGCAGATGCAGGCAGAGAGAGAGAGAGGAAGGGAAGCAGGCTCCCTGCTGAGCAGAGAGCGCCATGTGGGGCTCGATGTGGGGCTCGATGTGGGGCTCGATGTGGGGCTCGATCCCAGGACCCTGGGATCACAACCTAAGCCGAAGGTAGAGGCTTTAACCCACTGAGCCACCCAGGCGCCCCTCCTTTTCCTGTATCTTACTACCAAGTTGTAAACATTAAAATTGGTGATTTTGTATCTTGACTGTATATGGTTTAAGGAATTATATTCTTTGGCACAAGCTACTATTTTATTTGGGAGCAAGTTTTGGGGGGTCATATATATATATATATATTTATTTATTTTTTAAAATTTATTTATTTGACAGAGAGAGATATAGCAAGAGAGGGAACAGAAGCAGGGGGAGTGGGAGAGGGAGAAGCAGGCTTCCCGCCAAGCAGGGAGCCCGATGGGGGGCTCGATCCCAGGATCCTGAGATCATGACCTGAGCCGAAGGCACACGCTTAACGACTGAGCCACCCAGGTGCCCCTCATTTATATATTTTGGGTGCTGCTCTGTTCTCCACACTGACCAATGAGATTAATAGAATTACCTCAATAAGGTTGCAGTGTATTTTGTAAATAATTACACATTTTCTATATAGTGCACTGGTATGACAATTTATTAAATTATAACTTTGTGACCTAAAATAATCAATGACCAAGATTCCAAGACTACTTAACATAAAAACTATAAATCTCTATGTCGAGAACCTTGGTCTGGAACTATTACTGCAATGATGCTATCTTATAACTAGGGTATTGTAATATAATAACTGACTTTATCCAGATTATACATACAAATAACAACCAAAGGTACCAAATGCTCCTGGGTTTAGAAAAGTGAAGCCATACATCCTTTCTGTTGTATGATAAACGCAGATGCTCTCCATGAAAAAAACCTGAAGTAATTCTGTATAGATTCACTCATTTACAAAAATATGGCCCAGATAGTCTGCCTTCTTTCTGCTTTTCTCATAGATGCAGTGTTCAGTACAAACTTACAAGTGTACAATGGGCATGAGCTCCAGATTTTTGGATTCTGTTTTCTTCCCTTCTTTAAAATGAAACTGAAATATGTAATTTTGCTGGTTGGCTTTGTTGACTTTTAGAAGAAAACTCGAAAGATTTGTGATGGTCCTCTTGACTTAAATTCACCTGCTTGCAAGGCTGATTTAAAATGGAAAAAGTTCTCTCCTATCTGCAAGGACGTGTATCATTCATGTTTTCCCTGTACGTACTACTTGCGCGAGGGAATATTGTTGTTCATTGAATTTCTGATTGCTAGGCTTCTCCAAACAGTGATTCTCCGTGGTAGAGACTGGGGGTGGGGGTGGGGAAGAGCAGGGGCAGGCCTGTGGGGGAGGCGCAGTGCCTTCCCCTGCTGAGAAACTCTGCAGGTGGGGGCCACCTCTGTTCCCTTGGGAGTGCGTGGGTAGAAACCAAGACAGAAAACCTTTGCGCTCATATATCTTTTGAAAGCTTAAAGGGTGTGGGTTTTGTTATCCTCTGGTAAAACAGCCGAACAGGTCTCAGTGTCCTCTGTGCATCAGGCCCAGACATGTTCGGCTGGTGAACGCATTTCACACATACAATACGGTATACAATGTGAAAACAATTCTCTAGCAGCTGGGGGAGGCAACGGCTCTAGGATTCAGCTGGGGAGCGGGGAGGGGACAGGTACTGCTTGCTAATGCTCCGGTACGTGTATTCCTGAGCCCGAAGGAGTTAATGCTCGAGATGCCCACATCATCACGATGCCATAGCTAGACCCTGGGAAGGTGCGGCCGAGTGGAAAATCCATCCATTCTACAAACACCTATTTGTAGAATGAATGCCTACTTTGTGCCAGTGCTGCTGTGCTCCATAAACTAGCCTGAAGTTTAGAGCTGAAACCAGTGCTAACGGTCAGTGTGGGCATCATGCCAGTAACGAAGAAGGGAGAAAAAGCGGTCTAGAGTTGGTGACATTCCAAGTTAATGCTCCTGGACTTTCTCTGTTAAGGTCCTACCTCAAGTGAGAACCTGGTCATACTCCTCAATCATGATCAATTCATAAAATGATTTCCTTTGAAGCGGTGTTCTCAGGCTGGTCTGTGGGTTAGAATTGCCTGAGAGATACCAGTGCTCAGGGCCCCCTTGGGACAAGGCCAAGAGTTTTGGGGTAAAGGCAGGCATCAGTAGTTTAAAACTCCCCATGATTCTAATGAGCAGCCAGCTTTAAGTACTCTGGTTTATTGCGATGCAAAAGGGGATTTTTGAATTTTGTTCCTGTGCCATAGGTAAAGTGAATGGCGGCATCATATATATTTTAGCTTGTGGGTGAAATTACGTGGCTACTTGAATTATATGGCCCCTGCGGCCAGAGGGAACTCTTGGAATTCCACAAGAGAGGTATTCCTGATTTGGAGTAAAACCGCTGTGGGATGGGAGGGAAGATAGAATCTGTGGCCTTGTGCAGGTCCACAAAGGACCTTTGATCAGATCCCAAGGTTTAGTGTACAGAAAACAGACTAAGAATGTGGATGATGGAATGTTGGGGGCAGAGATGGTTGTGGATCCCTCCAGCAGGTTTTGGATCGATTTGGGTGAAAAATCCACATACAGTAAAAGGTAAAAGGGGGGATCTTTTTTTTTTTTTTTTTAAAGATTTTATTTATTTATTTGAGAGACGGAGATCACAAGTAGGCAGAAAGGCAGGCAGAGAGAGAGGAAGAAGCAGGCTCCTTGCCCAGCAGAGAGCCCAGTGCAGGACTTGATCCCAGGACTCTGGGATCATGACCTGGGCTGAAGGCAGAGGCTTTAACCCACTGAGCCACCCAGGCGCCCCAAGAGGAGATCTTTTACTGGCCTGGAAAGAATGACAGATAAGGGAATGTGTAAATGGGAGCAAAAATAGACAAGATTCCAGAACTTTTAGGACAAGAAGATCGATGGGATCTTCTCAGTTTAAGTGCGATCTCTTGGCAGTGGAGTGGAGCACAGCTCTCGCTGAATAGTGGACTTCAGTGTAGCACCTGCTGTGAGTGGAATTAGCCACTGTGGAGCGTCTTTCCTTCCAGAAACCACTTTGCTGGAGTGCTCTTCGTGTGGAAGGATGTGCTGCCCTTCCTCTGCGTATGTGGCCCTTCAGCAGGAGAAATGAGAGGAAGGGGTAAGAGAAGGCAGGACGTGAAAAGCACAGTTAGGAGTGGGGAGTTCCTGGGCTCTGGCTCTCCCAGCCAGTTAAGGATCAGGTTTGGATGCTCCAGGAATCACCACGGAGTAGCCGCTCCCAGAGGAAATAGGGCTCTGTGCGTCAAAAAGAAAATGTTGGAAAAGAGGAAGGCTTTTCTTTGTTGGGAGACGTGGAAAGTGGGTTGACTTTGTAGAAAGATCTCTACATGGAAGTAAGCAAGAGGACCACTGCCTCCGTTTTCATCACTCAACATACTGAAGTAGGCTATAGGCAAAGTGAGCTTAGTAATATTTGCTGTAAACGGAGGGAGAGCATAATCCACAGGTATGGTGGGGTTTTGTGCAGTGCTTTATACTCGGGACACAATAGCATTGAAGACCTAGGAGCTCATTCACTGAATTCCGAGCCTGCAATCACGGGCTCAGACTGCACTAGAATAGTGTTCCAGCTCTTAATTACTTGAGAGAGGCTTGTGAATGATTGATTTCGTTAATTTATCCTCTCATTAGATATCAGTTGATGCTCTACTATGTGCCAGGGACCCTTCTAGGCACCAGGGATATCGCAAGAATTAAAGTAGAAAACATCCCACTTTGTGGAGCTGTTATTCTTATGAGAATGATGAGATTCAGTTGATATTTATTTTATTTTAACCCTCAAGAGCTAAGAAGAACAAGTCATACCCGTGGCAGATTACCAATAATGAGGCATTTCAGCTGGGCATACGCTTCGAATAATTTCTTCATCCCTTCGTGGATTTGCCCTGATTCATCCACAGTCGGGGAAGATGATAGAAAGTGAAGCTAACTGGCCCGAGATGATCAAACCCATGTTCTTGGCCTCTTTAGTACTGTTTTGTCAGGGATTAATTACCTGTGGACTTGAGGTTGATATTGAGAGCCAAAGCAGAATCAGTCTCAGAGGTACTTACTTTGTGATTTAAGATGAGGGGTTTCACCTGCAATTCCTGGACTCACCTTCTTTGCAGTTATCTCCAGTGAGGATTTTAATCTAGTTTTCACGCTCCTTTACCATATTTATTACATTGCTGCTTGCATCTGTATACATCAAAGAACAAAACACCCAAATCAAGAAAGTAAAAATACATTCATTCAAAAGTACGCAACTGACTTTCAGCAAAACAGATCTCTTTCTCACGTTCAGACTTGCAACAAGGCTGATCATGTCACCTGGAAAAACTTTTTCTTCTTTTTTTTTTTTTAAAGATTTTATTTATTTATTTGACAGAGATCACAAGTAGGCAGAGAGGCAAGGCAGAGAGAGAGGAGGAAGCAGGCTCCCCACGGAGCAGAGAGCCTGATGCGGGGCTCGATCCCAGGACCCTGGGATCATGACCTGAGCCGAAGGCAGAGGCTTTAACCCACTGAGCCCAGGCACCCCAACTTTTTCTTTTTTAAACAAATGGTTTTTTTCGCTGTGGAATCCATTCTGTGGCCCATACACTTCTCTGTGCAATGGCGTCCTATGAAGACCTGGGGTACACAGGATGACATAGATAAGAGTGAAGTTGTTCAGACAAAACCAGCAGCAGCGGGGAAAGCATGGAGTCCAGCCTACTGGCCGCCCAAGCAGGAATCCCACCTTGTAGGCACTCTTAGGAGTTGAGGATGGAGGTTACCATTTGTTCAGACACAGGAGTGCAATGAGAGAGCCAGACGCAGGGCATGCCAGCCGGAAGCCAACTGGAACCAGTCTATAGTGGCACTTAATGTCTCTGGTATAACTCAGAAAATGGTGCCAGTTAATCCCAGTTTACACACACACACACACACACACACACACACACACAGAGCTCCTTCTCTAATCCATGCAATGTATATGGGGACTCCCCTCCCCCAGGAGTGTCCTAGATAATCCTTGAGTGGAAATTGAAAGAAATAATGTTTATGGAATAGCAATTTGAATGGATGCAAAATTCTAAGTTGCCTGGGACAACCATGTATTGGCTTGGTCCTGCAAACACGACAGAGCTTGGTTTCCCAGCCCTGCCACTTACTGAACTGTGTGCTCTTGAGAAATTGGTGATGGTCCGTAGTCTCAGTTTCCTTGTGTGGAGATAGGAATGTCTGCTTTATGGGGCTTTTGTGACAACGAACTCTAACCACAGTACGTGAACGATGACTAGCAGAGCCATAGTTAGCGCTGTCACCAGGGCAAACAGAGCAAAATGGACTCTGACAGTGTCAGGAGGGGTGGGGAAAAGGCTGTTGCTGCTCAGCCACAAGGGGGCTCCTAGACCCGACTTTTACTTCTGGCTGCCAGTGATGTCAGTGGGATAGGTCTGAGTCTGAGACACACCTGCCAGTGGAGCTGGGCTTTCTAAGGGTAGAGGGAGTTTAAACATTTGTATAATTAAGACATTATTATTGAAACAATTTCTTCCTCCTGAATTTTGATGTCCAGGGTCAATACCTTGGTCATACCATTTTAATTCAAGTGCTGGTTGACTTAATATTATCTCAAGACTGCTCCCAATTTAATCTTCACAATTATCTTTCAGGTTTGGACCTGTATCTTCATTTTACTACGTAGAGTTGGGAATTGTCAACCTGGAGCCAAAATGAAATGTGTGTGGTCTATATTTAGGCATGCAGACTTAGGCTTAACTATAGAGTCAAAGGCAAAAGTCAGTATATTAAAAAAATTGAATGGGTAGGTTTGTCATGAAAAAATGTCATAGAGCTTTATTATGAAAGCACACACTTTGGGTCTTTGTTGGGATTTGTATTTGAAAATCTCAAGTCTCTTGTCTGTGTTAACTTTTGATCCAATGAGAAGGAGTTCATGGTAGATGGTGGATGGTAGAGAAGGACTGCTGGTTAGTTGTCAGCTTGTCTAATGCTTGCAGTCTAGAGTTAAGGAAATGGAAGTCTAGAGGTGTTGACTGACAGATGCAAGTGGCATAGCCAGGACTGGAACCCGGGACCCTTCTGACAACCAGGACTCATTGGTCCACATTAAGTCGGTGGCCTTAAAGCTGCGCTCGTTTCCTGTGAGCTAGTGTATTAGCTACCCTTTTCTTCTAGGCTGGCCACAGCATACCTTGTCACCAAATGGCAGAAATGTTTGACTACTTTCTAGATTTCTTTGGACATCAATCCAATAGGTTTCCAGGCTCCTCCCTGCCTCCATCCACTGGTGCTTGCTTACATAACACGGAACAATTTTAATGTGATTCTTGAAAAAAATATTCCATCATCTACTTCTTGCTGTTTTCATCCCCCTCCACCCTCCCACCCCAAGTGTCCTCCATGTTGAAACATGGCGGCCGACAGGACAGCCACCTTCAGACATCCAATCACCTGACTGCTGGTTGCTGCCATTCTCTAGTAGCCAGAGAGCTGCAGGCTTAAGTGTATGGGCTGGCAGTGCTCCCATCTGGCCACTCAATACTCTTTTGATGTTACTGACTTCTTGTGGTAGGAAAACCCCAATTCCCTCATTGTGCCAGGATACCTTAGGATACGGCAATGAGAGCTGAGATCGACAGATGTGTGGTCTTTCTTCTCCACGGCTCTGGGGTCTTGCTTCATGTTACTTGTCTTTAGAGAGACAACAGTCATTTTATGCAAGAACATACTTGTTGCTTGACATTCTTTTTAGTGTAGCTCTGAAAAATTTACTTTAAGAACACATTGATAATTTTCTTTGTACACATGACACTTCTTTGGAATTTTTCTTCCTATGTGATACTTAAGTAAAAATAGAATAATTAGCGTTTTGTTTTAGGGAGCAATCTCTCCTTTCCGCCACTAGAATATATATAATTTTTTTTTTCCTTTGGAGTCTTATAAAATCAGGTCATAGAGAGTGTGTTGTCATGGTAGAGTCTTATTTCAGTTACTCTATTCTTTGGAAGCCTTCAGTTACTTCACATCCGGACTCTTCCGGTTCTCCAGTTCTTTGCTTTCTTTGTCGCTACCCAGCATTGGCCATCTTGTTTTGAGGCCTGATTCCCGGCTCCCCTTGTTGCCCACCATGTTCTCAAGGCGCTGAAGCCATTTAGTACAAACCCTGAGCGTTCACTTTGAAAAGCATTTTATTTCTCCCTCCCAAGAAGGAAGAAAACAGTTGAAACAACAGGACATCGTCCTTGTTTTAGCCACATTTGAAAAGACATTTAGAATTTTTTCTATTTGATATTTATGGAATGTGTACTTTGTGTCAGGACCTGTGTTGGTTCCTTTAGGGAGAAATGGCATGAAAATAGTTTATTTGTTTATTATTTTTTAAACCTAGCCCCCCCACCCCCAGTTCTTCTTTGGAGCAGTCCCTTCAGGTTCTGAAAGACAAATGTTAATTGCGTGGGTCCAGGGATGGCCTTTCAATGCATCTGAAATCCCCAACTTTTTCTCATCACTGTTTTTTAAGTTCCTTTTTGTGTGTTAAAATTTTCTTTCTTTTTCTTTCTTTTTTTTTTTTAGAGAGAGAGAGAGAAAGAGAGAAAGAGTATACATGCAAATTGGGGAGGAGGGGCAGAGGCAGAAGGAGAGAAAGAGAATCTTTTTTTTTTTTTTTTTTTTTTTTTTTTTAAGATTTTATTTATTTAGGTGTGCCTGGGTGGCTCAGTGGGCTAAGCCTCTGCCTTCAGCTCAGGTCATGATCTCAGGGTCCTGCGATCAAGCCCCGCATCAGGCTCTCTGCTCAGCAGGGAGCCTGCTTCCCCCTCTAATTCTGCCTGCCTCTCTGCCTACTTGTGATCTCTCTCTCTCTCTCTGACAAATAAATAAATTTTAAAAAATCTTTAAAGATTCTATTTATTTATTTGACAGAGAGAGAGAGCATGAGGGGGGAAAGATCAGAGGGAGAAGCTTGCTTCCTGCCGAGCAGGGACCTGGATGCGGGACTCAATCCTGGGACTCCAGGATCATTACTGAAGCTGAAAGCAGTTGCTCAACCAACTGAGCCACCCAGGCACCCAGAGAAAGAGAATCTTAAGCAGCCTCCATATCAGTGCAGAGCCCAATGGGGGGATCCATCTCATGAACCTGAGATCATGACCTGAATTCTTTCTTGATTGTAAATTCCCCTCTATGTACTAGTGCCACACCTCTTTCCTTTATTGTCAAGCTTCTGGAAAGAATAGTTTATATTCAGTATCTTTGTATTTCTCTTTTCTCAATTATCTTTTCTCAAGCCTACATCTATTTGCTTTCAGTCCAATCAGTGAAATTATTCTACAAGGATTACTCTGTTATCTGCTTCTGCATAACAAACCACACCAGAACATAATGGCTCACAATAGCAACCACAATCTATTATTATCTCTCTTGAGTATGTGGGTGATTGGGCTCAACTGGGTGGTGGTTCTGCTTCACATGTGTTGGGCTGGGTTGCAGTCATTTGCAGACTTGACTAGATTGGAATGTCCAAGATAGCTTACCCCAGAACCAACTTTATTGGTTCTGGGGTGTTGTTGGCTAGGTTGGCTGGGGCTGTTGGCCAGAACACCTTGGTTTTCTTCCTGTGGTCTCCCCATGTGACTTGGACTTCTCACAGCATGGTAGCTGGGTTCCCAGGGGTGGGGAATTCCCAAGCACAAAGGCAGAAACTGAAGATCTAAGGATTAGCCTAGACAGGTTTGTAGTCTGCACTTTTTTTTTTTTTTTTTTTTTTTTGGTGAAAACTGATCATAGGGCCAGCCAAATTCAAGAGGAGGGGAGGTTCATGTCATGGTCATATTGCCAAAGAGCTGTGGGAAGCTGCAGCTACAAACACAATTGGTTACTAAGGATGTCCTACCTGGTGTATCCATATTGTTGAATATTTTGCAGCTATCACACAGATAGGAATAACCTATATTCAAGTAGAAAAAGGTCTGTGGTGTGTTGTTAAAAGAAAATACACGACAAATTTTATAGTAGACTATAGAGATGTGTGTATACATCTGCATATGTTAGTATGAGCATGGTGCAAATGGAAGGATATGCTTCAAACTGCCCACATTGGTTCTGTTGAATATGCCTTAATATTATAATGACTAATCAGTTTAAAGGTAAGTAATGGTACTCAGAAATCGATTTCAAGACCAGATAAAATCTGTAGACAAACAATAAAGTTAGAAGGTAATGTAGGAGAATATTACTTTAAAGGCTTAAGGAGTGTTTATAAAAAATAGGGATCTCTTTTTCATGTCTGTTGAATGTTTATATATACATAAAAATAAATCTGTAAAGATTTAGAACAAAATAATTGCCACAATAATTTCTGGATGACAGATGATTTTTTTCCTTTTAGCTTCTCTGTATTATACAATTTTAAAAACAATGAGCACATTTTATTTTCATGATAGAATAACAGTATTTCTGAAAATGGAAGATAGTACAGAAAAACTGGTACCATTCAGGGGTCTGTTATCCAAATACTCAAGACTTGAAAAAGCAATAGTGACATGAAATTATCATAAAATGAATCCATTGAGTACGGCAGTTGTCATGTAACATTTTTGGTCCTTTCTTACAGCAAAGACTGAAGGAAGAGAAGGAAGCCAAACGGGCACGTTTGGATGGTAGGCATGCCTACTTATTTGCAATTGTAGCTTCCTGCATAGACCTGGACAAAACTGAAGTGGAAGATGCCATTCTTGAGGGGAATCAGGTGAGATGCATTTCAGTTCTCACTGATTTAATTATGGAGGGCACAGAGAGTCTATTGAGTCAGTCCTATGGCATGATCTGTGCGGGGCTGTGGAGGGGGTGTCTGGGCAGGACTCCATTCTGATGGTAACAGGTGATGGCACATTGACTTTCGGGTTCTCCAACTCTTCATGTTGAATGGGGTACTTATAACTGTCATTGAAGTCCCATGATTCTGACAGCAATTCTGCATATTTCTGAATCCAGTGAAGCTGGGTTCAAGTGCCATCTTGGAACTTGAATTTGGAGAATAGAATCTTCTTTCAGCTTCTGATTTATCATGTTTTGCATTTATCCTGTTCTAACCTGGTGGTGGAATTGTGCCATAGTTCCTTGGCTTTGACTTTGGTTTGACAGCTGAATCTGGTTTCTTTTGTTCCTGAACTTAACTTCCATTTTCTACCATGATTTCTTTCCAAAATCTGGGGTATAATTTGATTTTGGAGAGGGTAGATCAAAATATGGGAGGATATAATTTCCTGAGCACCAAGGAAGGCATATCAGGAGCCCTATAATAGTTGCTGAATGTTTTTGTTGTTGTTTTTGTTTGTTTGTTTTTTAGGCACAAAAATAGAGAGAGAGGGTGAGTCCTTTCTGTTGATAGAGATGTCACAGTATTAATAATGTTATTTGGTGTTACGCTTTTAAATGTTTAACAAACAGCTTTGAGCAAGAGGGTACAGGGAGGCACCATTTTGAGGGTTTGCTGATTTCTGTGGTGTTAATACTTCCACCATGGCTGATTCCAGACTACTAACATGATGTTACTAAAGGCTTAGTTGGAAAGAGCTGTGATCAGTTGGCTCGTGACGAGTACGAGCTGTCTCCAGCACTCTGCTGGCTGTGTTCCTTCCTGCCATGTCACTTTGGTGGGGTCACTAGGAGTCAGTGGAACAGTTAGGGGTGGAGAGCACTAAACAGCCCCCCAAAATGGAGGCATAAATGTAGACAGAGTCTACCTAATTCAGTCTTGAAGAGATTGTTCCACGGGTGAAACGGTTAACTCTGCCCAACTCCCCAGTTCAGACATCTGGATTTGGGATTGCGCAAGTGGAATGAATGAGTAGAGGTTCTGAACTGTAGGAAGCCCAGTTTAAGCTGCTGTGTCATATTCAGGACCAGGAAGGTCAAAACCTGGGGACTGAAATAAAACATCCCGGCTTGGACTCACGAGCAACGTAGAGGGGCAAAAGTTTCAATTGGAAGTACCTCCTTCACATTCTTGGCTTGGAAGTTCATCTCAATGAGGGCCTCCCAGTTGGCCCCAAAGCATCCTCTATCAAGGAAGTCTAATGAAGGAAACAGGGCAGCTTGCTCTTCCTTACTTATTATAGTTTTGTCTATAATATGGTAGAAATCGAAGGGGACTTTTTTATTTCCACAGTAAAATTTTCAGACTAGAGTTTTTCATTTGGAAACATTTTATTTTAAATTGTGGTAATGACATAGGATATAGAACTTACCATATTAAACTTTTTTTTTTTTAAGTAGGCTCCACACCCTTTAACACTGAGATTAAGACCTGAGCTGAAATCAAGAGTCAGACGCTTAACGACTGAGTCACCCAGGTGCCCCATTAATCATTTCTAAGTATACTGTTCAGTAGGGTGAAGTATGTTCACATCGTTGGGTAACGAATCTTCAGAACTCTGTCTTGTGAAATTGAAACTCGGTATCATCAAAAAACCCATTTCCCTAGCCCCTGAATACCACTATTCTATTTTCTGTCTCCATGAATTTGACTACTTTAGATACCTTCTATAAGTATAATGATACAGTATTTGTCTTTTTGTGACTGGCTTATTTTATTTAGCAAAATGTCCTCAAGGTTCATCCGTGTTGTAGCATGGGTCAGAATTTCCTTCATTTTTTAAGGCTGAATAATATTCCATCATCGAATATGCCACATTTTGCTTATCCATTCATCTGTTAATGAACAAGTTGGTTGCTTCCATCTTTTGCCTGCTGTGGATAATGCTGGGGTCAGCAAGGTATACAAATATCTCTGCAAGACCCTGCTTTCAGTCCTTTTGGGTATATACCCAAGAGTGGAGTTTCTGGATCATAGAGTAATTCCATTAATATTTTGAGAAATCACCATACTGTTTTCTATAGTGACTATACCATTTTTATAGTCTCACCAAAAGTGTACAAGGGTTCCAATTTCTCCACATCCTTGACAACATTTATTTTCCAGGTTTTTTTTCCTAACAGTAGCCATCCTAATGGACATGTAGATTTTTATCCTTTTTCCTCTAATATGAATTTAAAACTGTGCCACTGGTAGTAGGCCATCTGGCAGACTTCTAGTTGTATGGCAAAGCTCATGGACTAAGTTCTGGACTGCTCTAGGATGGAGTGTAATCATGTGTGTTCTTCTGGCATTTTTCAGTGATTATTATAATTTAATATTAATTGTCTCTAGTGCATTAGACTGGGTTTTAAAAGGTGTTCTCTCTTTCTGATCTGCAATTGAGTGAAAACAAAGCACCTCTATATTTATCTGCTTTTAACAGCTCAGTACTTTCAGAAATTAGCAAACCTGGAGAGACAGTCTCTTTTCAAATGTGTATATGTAGCAAATATTTTCATGATTAATTGAATTCCTTCATTGAATTACATTTTTATTATGGTGAGGCACTTACTGTCTTTATTTTTATGTTGCAAAAAATATGATGCCTTCTCTATGGCTTGCATTAGATGCAGTTTTATCTGAGAAAGGAAGATGACAGCAACTGCTGATTCAAGTATGGTTTCTAATTCAGCAAGTTGTGACCTTGCCTTTTCTTTTTTGCAGATTGAAAGAATCGATCAGCTTTTCACTGCTGGAGGTCTTCGTCATCTTATATTTTATTATCAGGATGTGGATGTGGCAGAAACAGGTATCCAGACTTGGTGTTATGTTACCCACAAATGTGTTCCTAGGTACATCCAAGGATGGCATGAAGCCAAAGGCCACCCTTGGAGCTGACATTTCCACCTTGGCCCATGGGACAAATGGGCCTCTGTGAGGTGAGGTCTGGGTTTCATTTTCTCTTGAAGGAGAAGGGACAGATAATGATAGGTATGTAGCCTGGTTGTTCTAACTTTATTTGAGATATTTGGTTTCCCATTTCAGGTTGTGCTGCTGACTGAGGAATAACGAAGTACTTTACATTTTTAGGCTTCTTTTCTGTCCATGCTAGTCCTTCCATGCAGTAATGTTCTAGAACTTTTTATGGGCATCTGCTTCTTTTCTATATAGACGTCATTTATTTTTAACATAAGAATTGTTGCCAATGAGCATAATGAGTTTTCTGGTTAAATACCACATTATGTTTATTTTCTACTGTCGATGATTCAAACGAGTAATATGGAATGACAAGTTTAGTTATTTTCACCTAAGAAAAATTTGCAAATCTTTATGTGGATTCAACTGGCATAACCCATTCCACTTTTATGTGAATTCATATAATTTTAAAGCCAAACTAGGGACATAAACAAAAATATTATGATTATATTAAAATATTATATTCATCCTTTTATGACCTTTTTGAAGAAAGGGAAAGTAGTTATTGCCATTGGCATATAGTATGGTTAATACTTTTTTGTTTAAAAACTGAGAAAATTATGAATATGCACTCAAAGTGATTGGCATTTTTCTAGAATTATTCATCTGAAATTTTGTGGTCAGAAAGTTCATTACACTTTGAGTGAAAAGTCGAAATACAGACGTTTTGAATTCTATCCCAGATTGCAAAACATAAAGTCAAATGAAATGTTGAATTTGTCTGTGAAATGTGTGCTGGGTAAAGTAGGCCTTTGTGTGTAAATCTGACATTGAACAAAAAGAGTTCGTAGGATGTAGACACGATGCAAGGTATTTTCGTCTCCCACTCTCCCTCTAAGTGTTTTTGGTGGGACTGTCTTTAATCTTTTGACCTTGGATTAGAATTCAGACCATTCCATGACTTTCCTGGATATTCTTGGGTAAGAAAAATTCCTATTGTTGCTTCACATTGTAATTACTATCTCAATTCAGAAACTAAAAAAAACATCCAGTTGATCAAAATTAATTGGTCTAAAGTTCAGTCTTCTTCACTCCTGGTCCTCTCCCTTCCTTCCACCCCAGCAGGGATCTGAGAAGGTCAGTATTTGCTGCGGGAGAGAAGCATTTGGTCCTCCTCTGCTTCTTCAGCTTATCCTTCTGGAAACTCCTGTCCACACTCTGTAAACCACAGTTGCTGACTGTGTCGAGCTTGAAGTAGGGCAGGGACAAGAGCAGACAGGTGGCAGGAGAGCTTTGACTTGACTGACATCGTCACAATCAAGTCTGAACTTGATTCTCTGGATCTTTGCTCTTGTGGGCACCAGGTGGATTCTCCAGAGATGGTCACTGGTGGCTGTGCATCCCATGGTGATATCTTCTGGTTATCATTATTGGACGCGTTCACCGTCAAAGCCTCAGTCCAAGTCCCCAGCCCAGCGCTGTTGGGGGAGAGCCTAGGAGAGAGTTCCTCTAAGAGGTTCTAATCCCAGGGTTTTAGGATTCAACTTCCAGTCCATGTCCTTCCCCAGATCTCTCCCTTGGCACTGTCCTCCTCCCACCCCAGTAATCTTGCTTGAGCTACTGTGTCACATGAAGAGCTAAAACTTTTGTGGGCAGATAAGAGCACAGTGCACCAGCTCTGCGCACTTAAATGGTCCACTCAATGAGCTGCGTGCTTAGATGACCAAAAATGGATTTTAAAATAACAATAATGAGAATACTTAGTGAGCAACGATTTTTATGTCCTTTTCTAAGGTCTTCACACGTATTGACTCCTTTAATCCAGACGCTTGGATCTAGTATTAGTATTTGAATTTTTCAGATCCAGAAAATTGAGGCACAGGAAGATTAAGTAACTTGCCCAAGGTCACATGGCTGGGAAGTGCAGCCCAAGACTCAAGCCTTGGGAGTCTGGTTCCATTCATCACGACGCTCTCCTGGGTCAACAGTGTCCTGACTCTAGCGCCATACTGAGGAGGCAGCAGGGGTCTGGAGTTTTACAGTCAGAGCTGGTTTCTGATCTTGTCTCTGCCACTTGTTGGCTGGGACTCAGGGCAGGTCGCAGCTGCCTTTAGGGTTGTAGTGACTTCAGTAACGTCGACAGGGTACCAAGTAGGGGAACTGATACACAGCACGTACAGTAGATGCTGTCCCCTCCCTTACTCACCCCTTCTCATGGCTCTACTGTGTGACCTGTTGTGGGTGGAAATGACTTTTGTAGCTTTGGCAAGAATCTACTTCGGACCAAACTCTCATTTCTGGACCTCTCATTCCTGTTTTTTGCTAGAGCAATGATTTTGAACTAAACCTGTGATCTGGAATCACTCAACTCCTTTTATATCCCTTCAGGACTTCGGCTAGAGATTGTCCAAGCAGTGGACCTTCCAGGGCACATGGATGAGTCAGCATGACAATATTTTCCTGAGGAGGCTTCATTCCAAGAGGCCGGCACGTGGACTAGAGATAGTATTGGTGAAACTAAAATTCTTCTGCCCTTGTAGGACAGCTTGGCGCTCCAGGGGGAGTAAATCCTCTTTCTGAGAAGATTAAAAAACCCAAGGTGTTCGTGACCGAGGGAAAAGATGTTGCTCTTACCGGAGTATGTGTGTTTTTCATCAGGACTGACCCTTCCAGAGCCGTCACCCCTGAGAACATCCATCGGGTAAGGGGCAAGAGCAGTCCTTTACCCCAAATTGCCAAAACTCACACAAATTCTAAAAAAAAAAAAAAAAAAGAAATCCCTCCCTAGAGAGTTAACCACTGTGTTCATCAGCTATCTAAAACTACTTTCGAAGAAATATTTCTAAAAGCCTCACAGCAAACAGGAGGATGTTTCCTTTACGCCTGTTGAGTCAGAGGACTTCATGTTCAGTTTATTATCAAAAATGGATATTATATGTATGCCTGTGCACGCATGTGTGTATGCGTGGGTAAAACAGGGAAGTCTTGTCTTTTAAACATAATTTCCCATACATGACTTACTTAATGGCAAATTTCACACATCTAAAATAAGATTTACAATGATGGATATATAATTTTATTTTTTGTGCAAAGTAAAGTGTAAATCTCCTCTGTGCACATTGGGTGCGTTATCAGCTTGGAGCAAATGAGCTGGTAACGTCTCGGGTTCTGTTTAGTTCATGATTTTATTTTGAGGATTGCAATTTAGAATAGTATAAAGCTCACATCTTAACCAGGGTATCAGAAAAGTAATTTCCTGGACTTAGAGACTGAGTCTACACACAATACGAGGCCAGTCCGTACAGAAAACGGAATGTTGACCTCCAGCTGGCAGCATCCTGCCAAGAAACCAAGACCCTTCTCCAGGAAACAGCCCGGGGGGCCGGCCTGCCGTGTGAGACTTGCAGGAGGCCCCGAGGAAGGCAGGCAGTAATCATGCTAATGACTGGCCAGCATGGTCAGGACCTGGTTCATGGCTGCCAGCCGCCTTCCCTCCGTCCGTACTCCCAGCATACTTCCCTGGGACCGACAAGAGAAAGCCAAAGAGGCACCCTTCACCCATCCCACAGGATGCCCCACTTCTCGGAGCTGCCTCCAGCTCTCCCACAGCTGAAGCTGTCCCTTTCCACCACCAGGAGGCTTTCCTATTCCCCCGCCTGCCTCTGAGCGTCTGCTGACATGCAGGCGATGGTCACCAACTCTTGCTGTGGCCAGCTCAGAGCTTTGCTCTTCTCTTTTGGTCCATCTTCATTTACTTCTGCAGAGAGTGGATGAGCGGGCAGCATTCAGAAACGACTCAGCAGCCATGTGCCGTTGCAGGTGATTTTTACAGCAGAGGGTCTCCTAATTGTTTTCCAGGAGGTGAGCTTTAATATGCTGGACACCGCGGATGGGGGCCTGCTTAACAGCATGAGGCGTTTGCTGTCCGAGATCTTCATTCCCGCTCTCAGGGCCACGAGCCAGGGCTGGGGCGAGCTCGAGGGTCTTCAGGAAGCAGCCAGCATTCGGCAGGAGTTCTTGAGCTCTCTGGAAGGCTTTGTGAGTGTCCTGTCAGGCGCCCGGGAGAGCTTGAAGGAGAAGGTAAGAGGGAATAAGTTATTCCTTCAAAAGTTATCAGATGGTGAAGAAATCAGCATGTAAGTATGTAAGGCTTCCTTTCAATGGTCTTAATTCCATTGCCCAGCAAATCTGGAAAAACATTTTGTGGGAGTTTTTATTGCCCCTTCAAGAGGTGGTGGTGACTAGATTTAAGGGATGAATGCATTAGGGGTCCCTTAGAAGGGTCGGCCATGATGGAGGGTTTTATTCAGTAATAGCAAACGTTCGACTGCAAAGGGGAGCATATGGAATGCTCGTGGCATCGCTCTGCGTCCTAGCAGGAAAGGAATTTGGAACCATGGTGTGTGGCATGTGTCTGTGTGTGTGTCCACGTGTGTGCACGTGAGTGTGGGGTGGGTGATGGATGGTGGGTTGGGATGGAGGAAATCCCGAAGATGAGACAGAAAGGAGAGAGGAGTTGACACAGCTGGAGGGAGCAGATTGGGTCCTGTGGTTCAGCCTGTGACCCAAAGGGCCTTTAAGAATAAGTTTGGCAAAGGTCAGGTTTAGCTTCTATAAAACTTGTGTGATCTACGCTAAGCCTGTGTTAGCGGTTCCTTGGGGCAGAAGGTGTTGGATGCAAAACCATGGCGACAACAGCCCAGATCAGGGATGTGTGGGAGACAGAGAAATGCATGATATGGCCTATGATAGCAATGACAATGTATTTTTTTAAAGATTTTTTTTTATTTGAGAGAGAGAGAACGAGCAAGGGGAGGGGCAGAAGGAGAAGCAGACTCCTTGCTGAGCAGGTTGCCCAACGTGGGTTTCATTTCAGAACCCCGAGGTCATGACCTGAGCCAAAGGCAGATGCTTAACTGGCTGAGCCACCCAGGCGCCCCACCAATGACAGTGTATCACTCACTTTTCTCCAGAGAATGCTGAGAGTTTTGGACTTAGTGGAGTAGTGGGGAAGGGAGGCACTGGGCTTTCCGAAGGAGGTGGAATGAGGAAGTGGAGTTACTTTCATCCAGACAGGAGTGGGATGATTCCATGTAATATCCGAGTTCTATCTGCAGTGAACGCTGATGCAGGCCATAGTGAGATGCAAGTTGAAGGGAGTTAAATTGCTGTTCTACCTAATAAAGCAGTGCCTTCATAGGGTTCCACCTCCTCTTGTAGAGATATTCGAAAGGGTGGGTGGACCGCCACCTAGTGGGGAGATTGTGCCACTTCATGAAGTACAGAGCCCGCCTCTAGGAAACCAAGGATCACTCCTGGAGATGGGCAGGTGGCAGGTGCTGAGCGGGAGAGGTCAGGGATGGAGACGTGCTGGGGAGGTTCTTCCAGACTGGGGGTAGCGTAAGCACAAGCCCAGGGGAGTGGCGGCAGGTGCCTGCCCTGGTGGGTTTTCAGAACTCTGCTGGAGTGAAGCCAAGTGAAAAACACAAAGTGGGGAGGCTAGGTTCTCGGAGAACCAAGTGGTGTCTCTGAGCCCCACGTAGATGGGACAGACATAGAGCTTCTGAGAGTGGGAGTCAGGGCTGGAGGCCATCAGCCAAGGTTAGAGCTGGAAGGGCTGTAGCAGGAAGCAAGTGAAGGAAATGGGAAAATTCTGGTTCTGCGTTGGTTACCAACAAGCCCTTAGGGCCTAGGCTTTGTCAAGTGGCTCCTTGGCCATATTGGCATTTGAGGGTGACAAACAACCACACCCCTTCCTGCTGGTTCTGAACCAGTTGAGAGAAATGTACTTGTTCTGTGGTTGGTAAAAGCCAATTGGGCCTGAAACCTGTATTCAGGCATTTCCAGTGGCAGGTGCACCTTTACCAGAAGGAAATGCCCTTCTCAAATATTGATGTCCATTTATGTGTGCCAGAAAATGCTCCAGGTTTCTTTGTGAAGTCAAAACCTAACACACCTCCTTCCCTAACCTCATCCTCCTCCCTCCCCTGAAACGAACCCATGTACTTGCCATTGAACTTGCTAACTATAAGGATGTTATTGGGTAAGGACATGAGAGTCTTTTCATCTGGTTAGTGTCAAAAAAGAATGTAATGGATTAGAAATTACTCTCCCTCCAGTCAGTTTCCTTGAAGCTCTCTCTCCCATAATTCTTTGGTTTTGTGAGTTGACTCTTTAATTTCTAAGTAATTTCTAAGTTCCTTGTTAATTCCCAAATTTTGTGATGTTATGATGATTCTCTCTTTCTCTAGTACACCCCATCCTTTTTTTTTGGACCCAAAGTCTGCTCTCTCATCTTGAGTGGCACGTCAGTTCATCAAGGAGGATTGAACTGCCAGGGAACAGGGTAGTTTAGAGAAAACCTTGAGACCCTTCTAAGCCTAGGGGTCAACAGAAGAGTGTGTGTGTGTGTGTGTGTTTTAAAATTAACATCATCTTATTATTTAACTTTCATTCTAAATTAGGTGAACCTTCAAAAGTGTGACATATTTGAACTGAAAACCCTGAAGGAACCAATAGACTACATGACTCTAGCTAATAACCCTGAGACTTTGGAGAAAATAGAAGGTTATGTGAGAATATGGATCAAACAGACAGAACAGGTAATTTCCAGAAACCAGAAAGAACAGGTAATTTCCAAAAAATCATCAGTTTCAGATGCCATGCTACTGAAGTAGTCAATGGAAGAGCATATCATATACTGTTCCTTTTTTCTTCAGTATTTAACCTCAAGCCCCTAAAAAGGTGAGAAGTTCAATGTAATTTAATTTATAGTCATTAGTTAAGAAGATAGAGTAAGAATTTGAAGAGATGAAACAAATGGCTTTAAATACTTATGTCCAAGAAGACTGCACTTTGCCAATTGTTTTTTCAAGGTGTATTTTACTTGAGATAGGACCTCTGTGGAAGAACAAGGAGTTTTCCAAACACTGCCTTCTGAAAGGGAGCTTGAGATTTAACTTAAAAAAAAAATTTTTTTTTCAGGAAAATCCTTAGTGAAGGTGGACATTGAGTTGGAAAATAAGCACAATGAAAATTAACCAACTTAGGGCACGGGGGCTTTCCAAGGTTCTGTTGCTCCAAAATTAAACAGTAAGGGGATAGTCAAGGAAACTTTGTGAAGTCAGGTCCTGCAAAAGGTCATTCAACCTTTTAAAATAAGTATTTTCAGTTAGAACAAGTCAACTAAATTTTTGTTAAAGCACTCAAAATGGATACAAGTAGAAGACTGTCATTTGAAGCATGCACGTGAATGAAAATATATCATGATTCCAATATCATAATTGACTTATTTCCTTATTTTTCTTTGTCTACGTGTAAGTTTCGTACTGCCAGTCCTAGTCAGAGGTCCAAGGCTCTGCTGTGCCTTTTCAGGTCCTTGCGGAAAACAACCAGCTGCGGAAGGAAGCGGATGACCTTGGGCCCCGAGCAGAGCTGGAGCACTGGAAAAAAAGACTGTCCAAATTTAACTACCTCTTGGATCAGTTAAAAAGCCCGGATGTGAGGGGTGTGTTGGTCGTGCTTGCTGCCGCCAGGTCGAAGCTTCTGAAGGTTGTCAGACATTTCTTTTTGCTTTGTGCCACGGGAGTGAAAACTCTGTGTGCATTTTCGTGTCGTAGAGTAACTAGGCACAGGGAAATGGTATTATACCTTCAGTACCAAACTTTAAGATCGGATAATGTTGCCCTTTTATAATTCTGTGGAAATAGCCTTTAAACCAATGGTATCTGTTGGCCGCCGTCCATGTAAGTATACGTATTATTAGCGAGCATTGCATGTAATTATGATGTAGCACAATATCACGATTATATATATTATTTGAATTTGGAACTAAGCAGGAGTAGTTAAATAAGCACTTAACTTGAATATGGGTTTTTAAAAAAAAATTTTTTTTTTTTTTTTTTTTTTTGCCCTAGAGCATTGCTTTTCTATCCCTGTGTCACAAATTACCCTACAACTTAGCAACTTAACACTGCGGACATGTATTGTGTCACAGCTTGTGGGTCACGAGTTGGGATACAGCTCAGATGGCTGCCTGTGACTCAGCATCTCCCCTGAGATCGTGGTCAGGGTATCGGCTCATCTGAGGCTTGCCTGGGGAAGGACCTGCCTCCAAGCTGCTTATGGGCATCTTGCTGGGCTCTGCTCCTTGCTGGCTCTTGGCTGTTACCATAGAAAATGTGGGAGTGAGGCGCAAAATGGATCCAGGAGCTGGGGGAGGAGAGAAGGAGTGGATTCAAATGGGGCGCCGCCCTCTTGATGCTGTTCTAGATACTGGGGAGATTTTGCAAGAGAAGGCCGTGAGGAGATCCCTTTAAAACTTCAGTCAAAAAATCTGCGTTGCTCTTCAATGTGGCAATACCCCTCAGTCCTGTGGCTTCAGCTTCCTGCGAGGTGCAGAGGATAAACTGGAAGTTTGACACAGGGGACTTGTGGTGACTTTTAGCAGCTGTCCTGTTGGAAGTTCCTCTGTAATCAGTGCATTAACAGTGCTTTCCTGTCTTGCCTCAGACGTGGCGGGAGATGGATATTCGAGTCACTGATGCAGCGAATGAAGCCAAGGACAATGTCAAATACCTGTACACACTTGAAAAATGCTGTGACCCCTTGTATGGTAATGACCCTGTGAGTTAAAGGTCTCTACTTGCTTAGTCTACTGATGACCCTTTTGCCCTGGCTGATTTGAGTGTGGAGTTTGGTTCATTAATATTACAGTCTGTTGAAAAAGTCTTTGAAACCTCTTTTTACTCTCAAGAAAATTATATATGTATACAGTTGACCCTCGAGCAACATGGGTTTAGACTTTGCAGGTCCACTTATGTGTGGATTTTTTTCAATAAACACAGTACAGAGCTGTAAATATAGTTTATCTTTCTTTTTTTTTTTAGATTTTATTTATTTATTCATTTGTCAGAAACAGAGAGAGAGAGAGAGAGAGCACACAAGCAGGCAGAAAGGCAGAAAGAGAAGCAGGCTCCCCGCTGAGCAAGGAGCCCGATGTGGGACTCAAACCCAAGACCCTGGGATCATGACCCAAGCTGAAGGCAGGGGCTTAACCCACTGAGCCACCCAGGCGTCCCTATAGTTTATCTTTCTTAACTATTTTCTTTTCTCTGGTGTACTTTATTGTAAGAATATAGTATATAATGCATGTAAAAAACAAAATATGTGTTAATCAACTTTTTATGTTATTGATAAGACTTCTGGTCGACAATAGGCTATTAGTAGTTAAATTTTTGGGGAGTCAGAAGTTATGCCTGAATTTCCAACTACATGGGGGTTGGTGCCCCTAACTCCTGTGTTGTTCAAGGGTCAGCTGTACTCATGTCTATCTAGATCTGTCTATCTGTCTATGATGGATAAGAAATATTATTTTTAAAAACCTTTATTGTATATTCCAGTTTCCGTTAAGTATTGTAATTGACATTCTGGATGATATTCAAAGAAGTGTCGGAAGCATTATTGGCTGGTGTTTTATCTTTTAACTTTAGGAGTGCCTGCTTTTATTTATTACAAATTCACCATTAACCTTATCATTAACAGAAAGTTAATGTTTCTTGCACTGAAACAAAAGTTGATTAACTGCATCTGACTAAATAATACAAATAAAACTACCCTTGAATACATTTATGTGAAATGTCACTTAATATGTTAGTGGGAGGTTAATAGTGTTAAGTTAGTTGCTTTCTAGTAAGTAGTTCATTAGTAAGTGTTTAATAGTAGTTCATTAGTAACTAGTTAGTAGTGTTAGTTAATATTTTAAAAATTAAAAAAGCCTCTTAGCTAATTTTATTCTAATGAGGATTGAATGGTTACAGTATTAGAATTTTCCTGAATTTGATACTTGTTTCTTTGAAAACTTTTGTGGTGTCTTCCAGATATCCATGATTGATGCTATTCCTACACTTATAAATGCAATTAAAATGATCTATAGTATCTCTCATTACTATAACACCTCTGAGAAGATCACATCTCTGTTTGTAAAGGTGAGTGGATGGCATACAGTCTGTCTGTGGTAACATACATATTTTTGGCAATGGTTAATTTTTTAATAATTAGAAATTACTACATTGGCTTAATTCAGCATGTATATATCCTACAATGAAAGAAAAACTTTTAATCTCTCAATAGAGATACAATTTAAGTGTATTTGCGAGGCTGACTCTTACAAATCATAAAGCATTATTTCCAAAGATGATAAATATGGTGTTATTTACATAATAAAATGAAAAAATAGAGATTCTCTTTGAATTTCTTTCCCTATGTTATTTAGCAACATTATTTATTCCTATTGGGTAAATTTTAATTAAGAAAAACTATATTTAACTGGCTTTCTCCTGCTTTATATTTTATGTGCCACTTTTCCAAATTTATCTGATGCCACAGTTGTTTACTTGGTGTTATTAAAACAGTAATCATGATAATAAAAGCCACTTGCAACATTTCAGTAATCCATAAAGCAATTATAATGATTCTGCCAAAAAACATAACGATCTTTAAACCTTATGTCCTAACTCATAACTGTTTATGGTGAGCACTGTTGTTTTTCCCATTTTGAACAGTCTCTGAGAAGTAAATGACTTTCATTCCTAAGGTGAAAATTGTAAGTGTTGTATTAAGACAGGCATTTTCGCCTCATCTGGGCTTGTGTTGCGAATGTTAACATAGTAGGAGGCACAGGTCTTGCTGGGAAGGGGGACGTCCCTTCCAAGAGCTGGACGGGAGACTCCCTTTCTTTTGCTCTCAGTCAGGCACTTGGGTAGAAAAAGGAGGGAAATTCACAAGCTTCTTGCTGCACTTCTTTCCATGTTAGAAGGACTTGTTAGGGTCATGAGGGATATTCCCTGGAGTAGGAGACTCAAAAGTCAGTTTGTGTCATCACGCCAGGCTTCGTGCATCTTATCCACAAGGCCTGTTTGTGAACAAAATTGTGAAATCATCATTTATCTAATTTTGAAAAACCTTTCCCTATGGAAATTTTGAGGCAGGTACAAAAGGAAAGAGAATGGTACACCAACCCCCCAGGTACCGGTCCCCAGGTTCTGTCACACGCCGTCCATCGTTTATGCGCACTGCCGACCTTTGCATACACGTCCCAGACATCATGTCTTTCTACGTATACTGTATGGTCATCTGATTTTCCTTTTAATCTGTTAAAAAAAATCACAAGAAAATTCTGAAGAAGTTTTTTACAGTTTGGAGAGATGGATAAAATGTGAGTGGAAACAGATGTCAGCTTGACTCTCTGCTTCTTCTCCTTTTGACATTTCTGCTCCAGCTCCTGGTGTCATGAAATGACCAGGGTGGACAGGCCTTCTCATGGCTCTTGGAGACTGTGAGTGACATGTTCTAGCAGGCTACCTAAGGAGACTGGGAGAACCCTTAACAGATAGGGAAGTGAATCCCTTCCTGGATGGTTAAGGTGTTCACCCTGTACCCATGAGGGGGCCCGAACTGTTGATTTGCTGTAGTGCTTCCAACTCTGCGATTCGATGAATGATTTCGACAGTACATACTGGAATCTAACAAAGTCAAACAAATAGAAGCAGAGAGTAGAAGGATAGTGGCCAGGGGCCAGAGAGCGTGGGAAATGGAGAGATACTGGTCAAAAGGTACAACTTTCAGTTATAAGATGAATAAGTTCTGGGGCATCTGGGTGGCTCAGTTGGTTAAAGCCTCTGCCTTTGGCTCAGGTCATGATCCCAGGGTCCTGGGATTGAGCCCTGCATCGGGCTCTCTGCTCAGTGGGGAGCCTGCTTCCCCTCCTCTCTCTCTGCCTGCTGCTCTGCCTACTTGTGATCTCTGTCTGTCAAATAAATAAATAAAAATCTTTAAAAAAAATAAAAAGATGATTAAGTTCTGGGGGTCTAATGCACAGCATGGTAACTATAGTTAATAATACTGTATTGTGTACTCAGCATTCTCTAAGAGAGCAGATCTTAAAAGTCTTTTCAACACACAGTAGCTGTGAAGGGGTAGGTATGTTAACTTGATTGTGGGAATCATTTCACTCTGTCTATGAATATCAGGCATCATGTTGTGAATCTTAAATATATACCATTTTTGTTTGTCATTTATACCTCCATAAGGCTGGGGCAAAAAAATGTTGGTGCTGGATCATAGTTGTGGTGGAAAAAAGTAAACCTAATGTCAAGTTCACAGACTATACTCGGAGACGTAGAGGAGTCAAGGACCCTCTAGCCCAGCTGGTGACTGACGACTGTTTAATGTACTTAATGCCATTTTATTGGGACATTCCAGGTGACTAATCAGATGATATCTGCGTGTAAAGCCTATATTACCAACAATGGAACTGCTTCCATCTGGAGCCAGCCACAGGATGTCGTGGTGGAGAAAATATTATCCACAATTAAGCTTAAGGAGGTAATGGTCAGCTTAATAACATATTTAGGTAACGTTTTATCATTTGTGTGTTGTTTTTGTCGATGCATCTTAAATCACTTGGCAGTTACCATATTATTGGTTGCTCAAAAGTCATTCTTTTCGTAAAAACAGGAATTCTTTATTGTTCAAAAAATTGAATGCTAGCAAATCTGCTTTCACAATTTATTCACTTATTCTACTGTTTGGGGGCCTGTTATGCCCCGATGCTGTACTCAGTAGGAGAGATGCAAAGATGCGGTAGTTTCTTCAGTTTCTTAGGACGAATGGGGAGC
Organism: Enhydra lutris kenyoni; assembly: GCF_002288905.1. Classification (NCBI taxonomy): domain Eukaryota; kingdom Metazoa; phylum Chordata; class Mammalia; order Carnivora; family Mustelidae; genus Enhydra; species Enhydra lutris. Next base: position 11,373,681 of record NW_019154116.1, on the reverse strand, counting down.
TAGGCGTGGAGTGAGGCTACTGTTGACTGGAGTGACCGAGTGGAAAGGCTCTGCCATTGAGTTAGACCATGAATAATTAGGAATTTGTTAGATTGGGATTTGGGAAACGATGACATTCCCAGCTGAAAAATGGGTACACACAAAGGCATGAAACTTGAAGGTTTGCAATTCTGCTCTAAATTTGTGGCTGTCTCCACTTAAGAGAATAAGGTTGATACCTCTGTTGTGTTTCCTGCCTAATATTTTGATTTTTAATTTTAAGGAATACCAGCACTGCTTTCACAAGACGAAACAAAAGCTTAAACAAGACCCAAGTGAAAAGCAATTTGAATTTAGTGAGATGTATATTTTTGGAAAATTTGAAACTTTCCACCGGCGTCTCGCCAAGATAATAGACATCTTTACAACCTTCCGGACATATTCAGTCCTGCAAGATTCTAAAATTGAAGGGCTGGAAGACATGGTCACTAAATACCAGGTTCTTGTCTTTCTTTCTTTTTTATTATTTTATTTAAAGATTTTTTTTTTAAATTTTTAAAAATTTATTTATTTATTTGAGAGAGAAAGAGTGGGAGAGGAATAGAGGGAGAGGGAGAAGCAGACTTCTTGCTGAGCAGGGAGCCCTGATCTGGGCCTTGATCCCAGGACCCTGGGATCATGACCTGAGCTGATGGCAGATGCTTAACCAACTGAGCCACCCAGGTGCCCTAAAGATTTTGTTTTCTTTTTTAAAGTCATCTCTACACCCAGCATGAGACTGAATTTAATGACCCAGAGATCAAGAGTCCTGTACTCCACCAACTGAACCAGTCAGGGCTACTCACCGCACCCCCCCACCCGCCCCACCCTGGCCCAGGTTCTCTACCTTAAACTAAATTTGCTACCCTCATCCATAACTAAAAATTTAATATTTTGTGCAAATATCTATATTTAGAATGACTCAAATAATCCATCTGTAATGTTAGATGGAAGCTCATGGCCCTTGAACAATAAAGAAATTAAATCTGAGAATTGTGTAATGGTGCTAATATGTTCTTTTCAGGTATGTGATTTCGAGAATGACTTCTCAATACTCTAAAATTAATCATCGTTAGTAAGAGCATTTTCATTAGTAGCACAAGAAAAATGTTTGACTATAACTTATTATTTCATTTATTCATGCAAGAAATATTTAATGAAGCATATACTGTGTGTCAGGCACTAGCTAACACCAGGTTCTGAGTGTATCCAATTGTGGCCGCACTTAGCATTTTATTTGGAACTATGTCAACCAAATAAAGGGACCAGATTTTAATTTAGCTCGACTGCTCCCAATTATTTTGATTTTTAACTGCTTTATCCTATAAAGGTATATCTTAGTTTTTAAAGTGGGCACAGTGATCCAATACTGTTTTGATGATTTAAAAAAAAAAATTTACAAACAAAATGGGTTTTAGATTCTTAGTCTAGATATAGTCAAGTCTCTCTTGTTTGGGGACAGGAATATGAAAAGCTCAATTTTTTTTTTGTACTTGCATTTGAAAAGGATCATAACATTTACTGCGCACGTTGGCTTTTGTCCTCTAACCGTTTAGGCTAATATCAGGAATCTTTTTCATTTCCTGAGTAGACCAGATTTTAGGAAAAAAAGAAAAAAGACCTTTGTTATACAGCAGGAAACGTTTTAGGTGGGTTGGGTGTTATCTGCCTGGTGGGTAATCTATATCTGAAACAATAGTTTTGCAAGACAAAGACAGGATGTGTTCATTTACTTTTCAGTTTGGAATTTATTTATTTTCTATTCTTTTTTTTTTTTTTTAAAGATTTTATTTATTTATTTGACAGAGAGAGAGATCACAAGGAGGCAGAGAGGCAGGCAGAGAGAGATAGGAGGAAGCAGGCTCCCTGCCGAGCAGAGATCCTGATGCGGGGCTCGATCCCAGGACCCTGAGATCATGACCTGAGCCGAAGGCAGAGGCTTCAACCCACTGAGCCACCCAGGCGCCCCTTTATTTTCTATTCTTAATGAAAAAATAATTTTGGAGCATATGTCAAAGTTTATTTTTGAGGGAGAAGTTGAACTATACATCTAAATGCAGATAAAGACTGTTCTAACCTGATAAAAATACTGGGAAGAGAAATAGCTTTGAAACTCTAAAGTGAGATATGGAGAAATGGATATTCCAGAGGGTAGTGACATAAAATGCAGACGGTGCATGAAAGCATCAGGTGAGATTTTTGTGTTGGGATCAGTGTCAGAAGTTCAAAATGGTGACCATGGAGGTGAAACTCAGGCTCCTTGCCTGCCTATCAGGGTCCTGTCCATGCCTCCCACCTCCTTGCCTGCCTCTGTACTTTGATGTTCTCCAGACACAGGTCAGTTCAGTTCAGTCACCCTAGGGCTTACAGAACTTTTTTTTTCTGGAAAGTTCTGCCTCTGGATCGTCACATGGTTTTTCCTTCTTGGCTTCTAGATTTTCATTTAAACGACCCTCTCAGTAGAGTTTTCCTTGATCTCTGTTCCTCTCAATCACTCCATGTCGCATTGCTCATTTTACCACGGTGTGAAATTATCATGGTGTGAAATTATTTGTGCTTTACATGGATTCTGACCCCCCCTCTGCCACCAAGGATGGACGTCCTCTGAGGGCAGAGTTGTTTGTTCCATTCCTTCCTGTGTCTTCAGAGTTCACTAGTGTGGAATAGGGATGCACTAAGTATCTGTTAAGTTCATGATTTAGTAGATCGAGTTTGATGAGTTGGTTTTAGGTCATGATTAATCAGTTTATTAACTTAATACTCTTAAGTGACCATTTATATACAGGGCACATAACATGATGGGCGGCATTATATGGATACAGTGTCTTCATGGAACTAATTTTGTAGCTATACAGCATGGAAAGGGTAGGTTCTAATTAGTAAACTTAATTCAAGAAGTTACGCAGTTTATACACTTTTGTCTACTGAGAGATTTGAATTGATGTTTAAATGGAAATGCCTTTGAAGAAGAGATGATGGAAGGAGGCTCAACTTTCTTCATAAAAATTATATGCCTGTGTCAACAATGTGGGCACCTGAGTTTGGGAATGGCTTAGTACTTGGTTAAGAATGATCATAGAGCACGATAGCTCATTATTCTGAGCAAACAAAACGTAGGATAATAGTATTCTCAAGGAGATGAGTTGCCAGATTTGTACTTTTGTAGTCACAGACTGTGGCTTTGCAGGGTGGGAGGAAGCAGCAGTTAATTCTGGAGAGTCTTTAAATGGCAGATTGTGGTTTGATGTTTTATTTAAGGCATGTGAGGCCCGGAAGATAGTTTTTCATCTCTAGATATTACAAGTATTTTCTTCCTAGGCTGTTTGGGTTCTGTTTATGTTATTTATTTTCTGAGAAGACTTAAACTTTTCAATGAAAAATGTTTTGGTAAATTCTTCTTTGGGCTTTTAAAAAAATTTTAGATGTCATTAGTAAGAAATTTTTAGAGAAAGCATCTCTCCTACTTTTCAGATGTGGTTTTACTTTCCATTTTTCTTTAGGAATACGTAAAACCTTATGAAAATGCTTTCTAAATGATTTCTTTGAATGCACTAGGCAACATTATATTGCCTCTGATAAGCATGAAGCAATGCAAATAATTAAAGAAATAAGGCTCCTTTTAAGTTGATTTTTGGGGAATGATTATACAGGTTCTACGTTTAAAGGTTGTATTTAATTAAATAATGCAAGAATATTGAAATACTGTCTTACTTCTCTCATAACGTTTCAGAGTATGGTTGCTACCATAAAGAAAAAGGATTATAATTTCTTAGACCAGCGGAAGATGGATTTTGACCAGGATTATGAAGAGTTTTGCAAGCAGACTAATGACCTTCATGTAAGTCATGTAATAAAATTCCCGTTGACAGTTGTGTGTTTATTTCTTCCATTCTGTATAATGCTGCTAATCATTAACCATTCAGAAGGGAGAGGCGTCTTTTTCACAGAGGTGACCGATTGTAACCTCAGTCTGCATTTTGTGATTTCACATTAATAATTGAAGGCTCTTTTTCATGGATTAAAGGGTCATAAATATAGCTTTGGATAATGATCTGTAATCACAGACTTCTGCATGTCTTCCATCTTAGTTCTTAGAAAATTAACTTTCATCTTCTGTTGAAATGTGGGGTTATTAGAATATAGAAATTTGTTTCCATTTGTTTGTTACTTTATAGCTATGATTCTGACCAGCTGTCTGGTAGATTGCAAAGGCAGGGTTGCAGCTGGCCTTAGAAACAGTGGTACCAGGACCCACTCAGTGGTACCAGGACCCCACCTGGGTCCCTCTTGGTCTGCAGCCTCTTTCTCTTTTCCTTCTCCCCCCCAGCCCCCACCCCTACTCACCATAGACCAGCCATCTTGACTTCCAGTCCATATGAGCAATGAATGCCCATTAGCAACTTCTGAGAATATATATTAGAACCAGCCCCAGCTTCAAATCCCTAAGGAAGGGGTTGGGTTGGCCAGTTCTAGTGGAGTGTCTAGCCCTGGACCTGTCACCTGTGGGTTCTGTGGTGAAAGTAGGGGGGTTGGGATCTCTGGGTCGGGGGGAGGTTGGGAATGTTTGTCATTAGAGAAGGAAGATCAAGGAGGGTGAAGGGGAGATGACCCTGTGGCTGCCTACCATAGTTCATATTCAAACTTCTTTTCATCCTAGTGAAGTGCTAAGTGTACGCCTTTCTGATTATGAAAGGAAAGTGGCCATTCTGTTACTTCTTTCCCAAAATTTTTGATTTGAAGTCAATTTCTGCACTTGAAGAAAAAAGAGCTCTGAGGGGGTGGGTTCAGTGGTAAAAGGAATTATAATAGAATGAGCTAATTCTGTATGTTAGGTATTGTCCTAGCACTTTATGGGTGTCGACCATGTAATACTCACAATAATCCTATAAAGTGGGTGCTGAGAGGTTACTTGACTTGCCCAAAGTCACAGGGATAACAATTGAAAGAGTCAGGATTAAATCCAGGGAGTCTGGCTCGAGGATTCAAGTTTTTAACTATTATGTTGGAAGAAACGTTTCAGTTGATGGGGAGATACAGTGGCTATGATAACTTATGCAGTCACCTCTTTTGGGGCCTGATTCAGACATAAGGATATCGGATTTTTTTTTTAAGATTTTATTTATTTATTTGACAGAGAGAGAGAGTAAGAGAGAGTGGGAGAGCACAAGCAGGCAGAAGGGCAGAGGGAGGGGGAGAAGCAGACTCCCTGCTGAGCACAGAGCTCGAGGTGGGGCTTAATCCCAGGACCCTGGAATCATGACCTGAACCGAAGGCAGAGACTTAACCCCAGCTGAGCCACACAAGGGCCCAAGGACAGTGGAACTTGATCTCTTTGGAGACCGATGGACAGGGGCAGTCCTGATTCTCTGCTCCCTCTGCACTTCCCAGCAGTTTCGGATCACGTGGTAGTTCATTTAGTGGCTTGTATGTGGGATAGAGGGGGACGGTGAACACCTTGAGGGCGGGAATTGTCTTCACTCCTCTTTCTGTCTCGAGGTCACCTCACATAACTGGAGAGCAAAGAATGTTTGCTAAATTATTGTGTGAGTCATGAATTAATAGCAACTAGATTTGCTGCAATTAAACAAGTATTTACTGCATATCAGTTAGGCATTGTGCTTCTCTGCTGTGGGTTACCAGGACAGAAATAAGTCATGTAGATTTGCCCTCCGAGCTCGCAGTCAGACAGAGGCAGACATATGATATGACTAAAACGTACATATATGTTCGAATAATGAGCACGTCATATTAAAAGGGTGAATAGTGGCTAAAATGGGTGAATTGTGGCTAAAATGACCAACTATAACAGTATAATATTCTGATCTTGTCCTGGAAGTGAAGATTCAAAGATAAAAGGACATATTCCAAAGAAGTCCTAAGGAAGCTTACAGGGAGGACAAGCTGTAACACAGGATAGAGTCATTGCAACAGCAGGTGAGGGTAGGATGGTAGCCTAGTCTACCCTCTGCTTGGCTTGGATTAGCAAAGGCTTCAGAAGGGAGGCTGTACCTGATGCTAGAACAATACGTTGTCCAAGTGCATGGATGAGGGTTGTGAGAGGAGTGGGGAGACCTTTTCAAGACTGTGCCCACTTTGTATAATACCAAGAATACAATTTTATACATGCCCTACAGCCTGGTTTTAAGGCATTAGTTACAGATGCTAGTTCCTATTCTCGCTCATCTTTTATTTTTTAAAGTCACCACTATTGTTTATCTTGTCTTACACCTCAAACATGGTCACCATGTCTCTTTGGTTGGATAACCAATGTTCCTTTGACTTCTTTGTTGCTTTGTCCATTCTCTCTCTCTCTCTCTTTTTAAAGATTTATTCAGTTATTTGAGAGAGAGAGTACACAAACTGGGGGGAGGGGCAGAGGGAGAGAGAGAGAGAGAGAGAGAAGTAGACTCCCCACTGAGCACGGAGCCCAATGCAGGGCTTGATCTCATGACCCCAAGGTTACGACCTGAGTCAAAATCAAGAGTACAGTGCTTAACCTTCTGAGCCACCCAGGTGCTGCTGCTGCTGCTTCTGATTCTTTTCTTCTTCTTCTTTTTTAAAGATTTTTATTTTTAGGTAATCTCTACACCCAGTGTGGGGCTTGAACTCACAACCCTGAGATCAAGAGTCATATGCTCCACTGACTGAGCCAGCCAGGTGCCCCCCCCATTCTCTTTCTCTTAATCAGTCCCTTTCTCCTTTAAATTACTCATCTACTTTCATGAATTCAGCCCTTGTCTCTGTAAAATCAGGGTGAAAATACTGATCTTTCCATAGCTCTGGTTGGAGTTAAGGGCAGAGGTGGTGAAACTTGGAGACAAGGGATGGAGGGAACCAGTAACTGTGGTGTATACAAGGTAGAGACTGGAGGGCTTAGGGGGTGGGGTAGGAGTAGATGAGTGGTTTGGATCAGGGCTGTGTCCAGCACTCTACTGTCCAGGGGATCAGAGCCCGGAATCCTATCCAGGTTGAGGGTTCCTGCTGGTGCTGATTGGTCAAAGAGAGGGAGTACCTTGAAACTAGGAGAATGTTGGAAGTCTAGAAGCATCCTTACTCCAGCAGGCAGATAAGGCAGTATTTAGTAAAGTATGAGCTGTTGAGATGTCAAGCTGAGAGGAGAAAAAAACTGAGCAGGATCTGAGAGCCCAGAACTAATAAGAGGAGTAGTGTGAAGATTCCAAGACCAGACTCCACAAGACTAAGACAGGACCTAAGGACGAGGGAAAAGAAGACGAATTCAGTGTCTTAGATGTTCATACAGAGCTTAGCACAGGCCTTTGTGAAGCCACAGGGCAGAAAAACAAGGAAAACCAGGTACAGGTGTTAGGGTTCAATAAAGTTGTTGGTGTCTGAAGTGTGAGGGAGGGAATGGAGACATTGCACTTGTTCTAGTTGTGCATAGTTTATTTGCAATTTTTTTCTGTGAATGTGGGGCAACATTGGAGTGTTTATTTAGGTAGGGTAACTCTACTGCCCTTTAGTGCAAGACAATTTCTGAGTCTTAGGATGTGGTCTTTGCAGAAATAACATCAGTCAGTCAATATATATAATATTTCCTATATATAGTTTCCGCGGGAGTAGTGAGAAGTACAGAGAGCAAAAATGTATTGTCATAAGTATAGTGATCCTTCAACTTTGGGGCTCTGCTGACTGGGGCAGGGAGCATTCCTACTTCCCCCAGGTAGCAATGTCTCTTCAAATGTTGAGTGTTCCCAGTGGTTTTCTGGATATTTCTAACTGGTTGTCTTGCCAAATTTCTTGTGTACTATCATGCTCATCTTGGTACTAATTTCCACTGCATGTGAAACTGGCTCCTGGTTTTATCACTAAGTAAGTTAATGATTCCTTTAGAATGGTAGAGGCTCAAAACTTCTGTCTGGTAAAATTGACCAAAAAAAAAAAAAAAAAAAGGTTTAATTGAAACTTTATAATGTTCCAGAAAATAATGAAATAATTTTTCTGTCTCTGATTAATTCAGTTTAGATTTTTTTAAAAAAGATTTTATTTATTTATTTGAAAGACAGAGATCACAAGCAGGCAGAGAGGCAGGCAGAGAGAGGGGGAAGCAGGCTCCCCGCTGGACAGAGATCCTGATGTGGGGCTTGATCCCAGGACCCTGAGATCATGACCTGAGCTGAAGGCAGAGGCTTAACCCACTGAGCCACCCAGGTGCCCTCTCAGTTTAGATTTTAATGACAACTGTACTAAGTCTTACAGTGAACAAAAAAGTAATCACATGCTTCATTTTTTGGTGCAATTTTATTTTTGGACAAAATTATACAATAGTATAAGATGTGTGAGGTCCTCAAGACAACCACAGTGAAGATCATTTTGGAAAATTGATTTGAGGGTTGTATGAAAGAGGTACTTCTTAAAACTTTGATATATTTAAGTCATTCCTTTTGAAATTCTCAGGAGTTATTTACCAGTTTTTCTGTACTGGTCTTATGGTCCTGGGCTATGGACATTTCCATAGGTTAGCTTTTTGCTTTCCTTCTGCTGGGGCCCCAGTGGTTTTGGAACTCCAGGCTACCTGTTATATTAATTTCTTAGGTTAGACCCTCCCCTGTCATGCATAGTCTAAACTCAGACTCCTCTCCCAAGTGCGGCACAGACACAGGATTTCATTTGCTCTAGGGCAGAGGTCAGCAAACTATGCCCAAGGGCCAAATCTTGCTCTGTGTCTTTTTAATGAATTGTCCATGGCTGCCTCTGCATATAGTGGAAGATGAGTAGTTGTGAAAGGTACCTGCTGTACAAAGCTGAAAATAGTGGCTGCATGGCCCTTTATGGAGGAAATATAGCATCATGATGGCCTGCTTCATCCATTCACAGCTCTGGGCAGTTGGCAAGCCCCTTGCCACTTTCCCCACCTTGTGGACAGAATCACTGCTTGGGCTGGGCTGCATTTAAAGGGCCCTGGCTTTCTGCAGGGATCTCTCGAGAGTGTTAAGACCCCACAACTTCTCTGCCCACCCTGTGATAAAACCCCAGTGCTAACCCCCAGGCCCATGGAGCCTGCCATGGTGCCAGCTCCAGCTCCCGTGACTGCTCTGGCTTTCAAGTCCCTCTTTGTTCTGGCTTCTGGGCATTTATCTTTCAAACTCAGGTGAATATTAAGTTTTCTGTTGTATTTTGTCCTATATTGTAGGTGTTCATAGAGCATGGGGCGCTCTTTTGTCTTGCTGCTCAGTAAGACTTTTTTCTCCATAATAATTTAATAATTTATGGTGACAGATGGTGACTACACTGGTGTGGTGAGCACTGAGTATGTGTAGAGTTGTCACATCAACGTGTTGTACCTGAAACTGACATGACATTGTATGTCACTTTCACTTTGATACAAAAGGCATACTCTAAAATTTTTTTTTATAAACAGCATTTCTCAATGCAGATTCACTATTTACAATCAGACTTTATTCTATTTTAGAATGAGTTGCAGAAGTTCATGGATGTTACATTTGAAACAATTCAAAACACAAATCAAGCTCTAAGTATGTTAAAGAAATTTGAAAGGTAAAAATTGGAAACAAATTCTGTTTTGTCTTCTAAAATGGGGGTCATATGAGCACAGTTTTATTTCATTATTATTATTTTTTCATATTCTAATAGAAACAAAATCCTTTCTTGTCATTCTACATAACAAGGTCTCAGTTTTTAAGTTCTTAAGATGATTAAGAATTTGTTTTATTTCCTGTTAGTTTTGAAGGATTAACACTATATATATATATATATATATATATATATATATATTTATTTATATCTTTTTTTTTTTTTTTTTTTAAGTAAGCTCTGTGCCTAACATGGGGCTTGGAACTCACAACTCTGATATCAAGTGTCATATACTCTATTGCCTGAGCCAGTCAGGCACCCCAATCCTACTTTTTAAAACCACTTTATTGAGATATAATGGATGGATTGATGCTATTTTGGTTTTTTTAAAATGCCAAGTAAATACCTCGTTCTTTTCCACTACCTTATATTTTTTAAAGGTTTTATTTATTTATTTATTTGAGAGAGAACGAGAGTGAGTGAGTGGGGGGAAGGAATAGAGGGAGAGGCACAACAGACTCTGTGCTGAGCATGGAGCCCAGTGCAGGGCTTGATCTCGTGACCTTGATCATGACCTTAGCCGGAACCAGGAGTTGGACACTAAACCGACTGTGCCACCCTGGCGCCCTCCATTACCATAAGTTTTAAAATAACTCTTAATAAAGAAGGTTGCTAGGTATCTGCTCATTAATTCAAAACATTCATTTTTTAAAAAATATCAGATTGAACATACCTAATCTTGGTATCGATGACAAATACCGACATATTCTTGAGAACTATGGGGCTGACATTGACATGATCTCCAAGCTGTATACAAAGCAGAAATGTGATCCTCCTTTGGCTCGAGATCAGCCTCCCATCGCCGGGAAGATTCTGTGGGCCCGTCAGCTCTTCCACAGGATTCAGCAACCAATGCAGCTTTTCCAGCAGCACCCGACTGTTCTCCAGACGCCTGAAGCCAAGCCCGTGATTCGTAGTTACAACAGGGTAGCCAGAGTCCTCCTGGAGTTCGAGGTTCTGTACCACAGGGCATGGCTTCAGCAGGTGAGTCTCTACATGTGCGCTCTTCCAAGACGTCTTCACTGTCAAAAGTGGGGACCCCTCTGCTAGCACTGGACAGTTTCATTCCTGTAGGAAGTTGGATTTGTGGGTAGATCCTAAGGCAGGTTTGATTGAATGTAGATAATCAAAGAGTATAGTATGTCCATGAAGAAAAATAATGATGAATTTTGAAAAAATAATTATAAGCCAGGTAACAGAAACTTATTTTTATTTAATTTGCAGACTCCTAAGGGAGAAAGAAGATCCTGTTTATTGGTTCTTTTACCTAGTTGATTAGGATTTCTGATTTTTTTCTATCCATTAAGTTCTGTAATGGGTCAGTGACTACTAGTATGTCTCTGTTAAGCGAAGTCTTAAGTTTTCTTTGGTTATACTAGGTTTGTCAAATTGCATTTCATACCCTCCCAACACTTGTATCTCTTTGTAGATTGGCAGGAAGTATTTTGGAGGATAAAATTCAGACTGACAAGGCCTCTAAAATGGTGTCTCATTTTCCTGGTTCAGTTTTTGGTGCCTGAGCCTATAACAGACATGTCTCCATAATGGTATTCACTGTTTTTCTAGAAAACGGAGTTTAGTAGATTTTATGAAACTTATATTAGAAAAAATAACTGAGTAGGCATGAAGGCACCACAGAGCTAAATGGCTTTTGAGGAGCCATCACTATTTCCGTGTCTACTTACCTGTTGGGTGTGAGAGAGTCACAACACAACTGTTCTGTCAGATTGACTGCATGACCTCACTGCCAAGAGCTTGAAGGCCTTTTTCTGAAAGTGACCTTAGAAGAAGAGTGTTGTCTTTAATTTGAGAAGAATCCATCCATGAAACAATACTTACTGGCCATTGTTCCCAGAAATAGCTGAGCTAGATACCCTGTGTAGGCATTGAACTTTCTACTAGTAAAAATGTTGATCTCTTCACACAGATTGAGGATATTCACAGAGGACTCAAGGCGTCTTTATTGGTGAAGTCTCCACATACAGGGGAATTGTTCGTCAACTTTGACCCTCAGATATTAACCTTGTTTAGAGAAACAGAGTGTATGTCACAGATGGGTCTAGAAGTTTCACCATTTGCAGCCGCCCTGTTCCAGAAACGAGATGTATACAAAAAGAACTTCAGTAACATGAAGGTATGGTACTGTAATTTTTTTCCCCTCCTTTCTGGCTAGCCCCAGTTTGTATTAAAAACAAAAATGTGGTGGTGTGTCACTGTTGAGGGGCAGCAAGTACCCAGGATGGCTGGACAGGAGACTGAGGGAATGAGACGGTATGGTCAACAAGGGCCAGGTCGTCAATGATCTCATAAAACCAGGGTGTTTTTATGGTGAATGCACCAGGAAGCCATTGTAGGAATTGAAGCAGGAGAAAGAGGGAGGATGCTTTTTTTTTTTTTTTAAAGTAATAAAATTTGTTCTTGTTCCTGGTAGAGAATAGATGTTAGGGGGACAAGAGTGTCAGAGTGAAGGCGGCATGCAGGCTGATGTAGGGGCTCAGGTTGGAGATGAAGGTGGATTAAAATGGGGTGGCAGCTGAGTAGATCAGTGGATCAGAGAATAATGCCAATAGCAGGTTATGAGGGAACTCAAGGATGATTCCTTTGTTTTTGGTGTGAGCGATTCAACAGATTTACTAAAGTAAGGTGATTATGTATTACTGTGTAGGTCATTTTTCTGTACAATGTGCAGTGGCCCAGAATGAAAGTTCCATTTACAGAGATGGCAAAGACTGGGTCTACTGTATTTTGGAAGAGAGGAGGGAATCAGTAATTTCCATCTGAAGCACAAGATGATTTTTAGAGCTGCCTGGTGTTACCCAGGCAGATAGATATGTTAAGTCCGGAGTTGAATGGAGAAGTCAAAGTGGAAGGCATAGTTTGAGAGTTTAATTTTATTTTTTATTTTTAAAATTTTATTTATTCGTGATGGGGGGGGGCAGGGGCAGAGGGAGAAGCAAACTCCCTGCTGAGCAGGGAGCCTGATGCGGGACTTGATCTCAGGACCCTGGGATCATGACCTGAGCTGAAGGCAGACACAACCATCTGAGCCACCCAGGTGCCCCAGTTTGAGAGTTTTATAAATATAGTTGGTACTTAGGGGCACCTGACTGGCTCAGTCAGAAGATTGTGCAACTTTCTCTCTCTTTTTAAAGATTATTTATTTGAGACAGAGAAGGAAAGAGAGAGGGAGCAAGAGAGGAGGAAAGGGCTGAGGAAGAGAATATCCAAACAGACTCCTGCTGAGCACAGAGCCTGATGTAGGACCCGATCCTGTGACCCAGGAGTTCAGGACCTGGCTCGAAGCCAAGAGTCAGATGCTCAACCAACTGAGCCACCCAGACATCCCATGAGCACACAACTCTTGATCGTGGGGTCATGAGTTTGAGTCCCACACTGGGTACAGAGATTACTAAAAAAAAAAAACTTGAAACATAGTTGGTATTTAGTCATGGTCCTGGGTGAAATCGCCAAGGAAGAGAATAGAGGTAAAGAAGAGCAGAGGGTCACGGCGAAGCTCTGGGTTGTCTCAGTATTAACAAGTCTGAGAGAGGAGGATGATTATGCAAACAAATTAAGGATTGGTCATTGAGGTGGGAGGAAAGGGTAAGAAAATCCTCATGCAGGAGGGGATGATCCCCAGGGACAAAGGCAGCTTAAAGGACGGCAAGATGAGTGCAGAGATACCACTGTGATGTTTGATGTGGAAACCCTCGTTGCCATCTTATAGTGGATAACCTCATAGGATAAGGCTAGTGAAGCCATGCCTTTGTGTAATGCTTTACATTTTAACTATTCATTGTTCCATGTGGTCTTATCCATAGCCATGGTAGGTAATTGGGATAGAATACTATTATATTATCTTATGACAAAACCATGACTCAGAGTAGTTAAATGACTTAGCCAGGGTTTTATATCTAATAACTGGCAGAAGTAGAACCTGAACCAGACCTGGAGTCTGTTGTTTTCCACTCCTTCATGTTATATTAAAAAACTGATATTCCTCAAATGTGGCACCATCAAATATGGGTCAGCATGTTGAGATTCCCCTTTAGTCTTTTCTTGCCTGTTAGGAAAACCACTTAGTCAATTTACAGATTTGCAAAGAAACTAGTATTTTTTACTAAGAAATAATATTTATCAGAATATAAAGTTGCTAAAAATAATTTGGTTCACAGAATGATTATTTCAGTGTTCTGTTGCTGGTGACAACCAACCTCAAAATATAGTGCCTTGAAACAACCATTTCATTAGATTTCATAATTTTGTGGATAAAGAATTAAGCAAGCCTTGACTAGGTGATTTGTCTGTTCCTTGTGGCATTGACTAAGGTTATTTGGTTTGGCTTGTAGATATGTGATCTGGAAGGTCCAAAGTGACCTCATTCTCATGTCTGGTTCTTTGGTGGGTAAAACTGGAAGTTTCACTCAGTTGGGATTAAGGACGGGAGTATCTTTGTGTGGTCTTTCAGGATGGAAGTTTCAGGGTAGTAGAATTTCTTATGTGTTCATTCAGGGTCCTAAGAGAGGGCATTGCAGTAAACACAGAGGAAGGTGCATGGCTTTTAGGAGAGCCTCATAGGTCTTAGCATCACTTCTGTTGTAATGAGATGGGCTCCATAAGTCTACCCAGATTCAAGGAGAGGACACAGATCCTACACCATGAGGGAAGGAGGGTCAAAAAAATGTTTTAAAATGTGAAAATGTCATATAAATGACAATTTGAGCAAGTAAATTGTCATCTGATTGACATTATTATATCTTGGAGGTTGAAAGAGTGAAAGGTTAGGCTGGTAAGAACAGATATTCTGGCACATTTCGGGGACCACCTCCGCTGTTGCAGAATTATTGTGTGGACTATTTAACAGAACCGTCAGGCTCCCACGGATATACCAAAGTAGCTGAGAGATTGTTTTCTTCATCTTTTCCTTGGAATGTAGTTCAAAAAGAAATGAGCCTGCCTAGACTAATAGTTACGAGTATACCTTCTAAAGCCAATTTGATCTGGATACAAATCATTATCTTTGGGCAAATTATTTTACCCTTCTAAGCCTCAGTTTCTCACCTGTAAAATGAATAATATCTCTTGGGGTTAAAAGTATTAAGGGGAGAAGTAGAAGGCCTGCTGATATGCTTCCCAGGTAGAATAAGGGATGGACATTGAAAAAAGCTAAGCCGTGGATATGCTTCAGCGCGTGTCAGTAGGTACTAATAGAACCACCAAGGTAGGCGTTTCCAAAGTGGCTTTCATGGACATTGAAAGGATATAGAGAAATTGTGGAAAAGAATTGTATGAAGAAAGGATTGTGTGGTCCATCTGGGAAATGTTGGGTTTAACAAAATTCACAAAAATCCACTGGGCTTCTTACTTCCTTCTTGCAGTTTTCTCAGAATCATTAATATTAATTGTGATTGTCCAAGAAGGCAGATAGTGTATACAGTGTTTTCTAAACTTTTCTATCCAGGGACCATTTTTCTTACAGAATCTCTTAGGGCTAGTATTTCAGGGAAAACGCTTGGGTAACCATTGATCTAATGACAAAGTAATATCAACATGCACATTACAAATATGAACTTGAAAAAAATTGTATTTGAGAAATGTGTTAAAGTTACTTTCTTATAATTAATTTCTATTAATATGAACATTACCAAAAAAGGTAGGCTGGAAGCGCTTTTAGTCTTATTTAAAATGATAACATATGAAAAAAATACCGACAGTTCAATATTATACAACCCGTAAACTTCAGTGTAGGAACAGAATCCATGAGTTTCCAGTCACAAATGCTCCTGATAATAGTTAATTAATAAATGAGGGAAATATTGATTGATCATCTCCTGTGTGCCAGGTACTGTTTGAGGTGCATTGAACAAAACACACAAAATTTCTTGTTCTTACAGAAACTCTTGTCCTTATATTCTAGTTGGCTTAGACAGCAAATAAACCACGGACATTGCAAATATGTAAGTTACATAGTCTATTAGAAACTGATAGGTATATGGAAAAAATAGAGCAGGGCAAAGAGATAGAGTGTGTAGGTGGTTTTTGGTGATGGTTTACAAACTTACAAACTTAAATAGATATTCAGGATAGGCCTAATTGAGAAGAAGGCATTTGAGTAATTATTTGAAGGGGATGCAAAGTCCCTGAAGCTAGGGACCAGCAAGGAAGACGGTAGGGTAGGAGTAGGTAAGGGATGAGATGAGTGATTACAGATGAGATCAGAGACATAATGGGGACCAGATCTTTGCAGCCTCACAGAAGAACTTGTAGCCCTAAATGTGATGGGAAGGCATGTGGCCATGTAAGCAATGGGGTTAATTGTCTGATTTATATTTTGAAAGGATCCCTCTTACTGCTAAATTGAGCATAGACTGTAGGGGGCGTTGATGGAAGCAGGGAGACAATGGTAGACCACTAAAATAATTTAGAGGAGAGTTAGTGGTGGTGAGAGCAGTACATATGGTAAGCAGGTCAGATACAGATCTCTTGAATATGGAGCAAACAAGATAGCCTGATGGATTGCCTGTGGGTGTGAAAGACAGGAGCCACCAATGGAGAGTGCTGTGGGCAGAGAAGGTTTGGAGATGCTAAGTTTGAAATGTCTTTTATATTCAGTTGGAGATACTAAATACTCTTTCACCATATATGAATCTAGACTTTAGGAGTGAGATATGGGCTGAGACGTGAATTTGGTTGTCTTTGGCATATGCGTGATACCTAAAGCCATGACATTTGCTGACAAAAACGCTGGCTCCTGACTCCTTTTATGCTTTGGGTCTTACATCAAAACTTGGCCTTCGATTTCAGCAGTGGCTGAGGCGGACTTCTGGTGACCCCAACACTTCAGGTGATGAGGATGGTCCCAGGAAGTGCCCAGAGGAGCAGGCAGGGCCGGGTGCCCGCGTACAAAGCTGAAGGAATGAGCCTCGTGATGCACAGGCTAAGGCACTGGTAACTTGGTTTAGAAAACTCACTTGGCCTTAGAACTTTTCTCCCCTTTTGGACTGGGTAAGGGGTGCGAAACTCCTACTCTTAAGTTCTTTTTTTCCTCGTCTTCAGCTGTATTTTATTGGATTAGGAATTTATGTTTAGGGAGCGATTTCTCATCTTCTATTCTTGTTTTGTTTTTGCCCTGGAGCTACCAGGCTGCTCTTGGAACCCTTTGGCTGGACCCTAAATAGAGGCCATCCTTTCGGACCCAAAAAACCCGAGATATTGCAAGTGTGATATTAATTGATCATTTAACCTCCATTTCATTACAGATGATGCTGGCTGAATATCAGAGAGTGAAGTCAAAAATGCCTCCCACCGTAGAGCCGCTGATGGCCCCTCATTTGGCTAAAGTGGACGAAGCTCTCCGGCCTGGCCTGGCTGCCCTTACCTGGACCTCACTGAACATTGAGATGTACTTAAAAAACACTTTTGCAAAGATCAGTAAGTCTGTCTGAATGGTTATTATTTCTCATTTTGAAAGGCTGAGTTCTTAATGTCTACTGTATAATTTCTTCTAGAGAACTGTGATGTAAATAATACAATGGGAGGGTTATTCTTAAAGTGTTCCCAAGGGAATTTTATCAAAATACATGAACTTGTTGATTTCCTGGAAACTGTGTATATTCACTATTTAATTTTATCCCCAGAGATTAACTACATTTAAAAATTATTATTATTATTGGACACTAGATTTTAAATAAGATGGGCAATTTAAAGTTGGAAATCTGATCTGGAGATGCTGAGTGACTTCTGATGTGACAGAGATGTAAGCAGAAAGGATGAGTTTGGAACCCAGCTCCCTTGCCTCTAAACCAATAATCTTCCCAAAATACATCTCCCTGGGAACTGAAACAGGAGGAAATAGGCTAACATTCTAAAAGAAGGTATTTATGGAAGGCATAAACACTTCATAGAGAGAGTTTTCCAAATCAAATTAGAATAGGCTACCAAGGTAGACTTCAATACTATTCTCCCTAGAGAATATTAGGATTAGAATGTTTACACTTGGATGTTTTATTATAATGTTAGTTGGAGACAGGAGCGAGTTTCTAAAGTTCTCCTTAGTTCTCTGATTTTGTTTTCTTTTTGTGATTTAAGTGAAAGATCCAAGATGGAGGTGAGAAGTCCAAAATGGCTCTTTGGGAGTTAAAAATCAAGGTGTCAGCAGAGATAGTTCCTTCTGGGGGCTCTAGAGGAGAATCTTTTCCAGTGTCCAGAGGCTGTCTACATCCTTTGGACTCATGGTCACTTCATCCTCAAAGCTAGGAACATATTATTCTCAAATCTCTTTCTGTTTCCTTGCTTTCATGGGTAAATTGTCTTGTGTTTGACTCCAACTCTCCTACCTCTTCTTACAAGGACCCTTTTGGCCGCAGTGGCCCCACCTAGTGTAGATAATTCCCACCTAGATAATTAGGCATGGTCTCTACATCTCACATCTGCAAAGTCCCCTTTGCCATATCAGGTAGCATTTGTGGGGGATTAGGATGTGGACATCTTGTGGGGGTGTGGTGGGTCACAGATGTCCTTGAAGGGGCTTTCAAGAATCAGAAGAGTGAAGAATTATGTTGTGCACGCATGCTCACATAGATGTCTGGCTCTCTTTTAGTAGGAAATAAGTTTACCAGGCAGAACTTTCTGGTATCTTGGTATTAGCTTAGAGATGATTGAAAACTTCTAGGGCCTTATTCTTTAGGAAGCAAAGGTATTTATTTAAGGGAGTGTTTTATGTCTTTGACACATTATGAGTATATAACATGGATTCAATTTTAACTTCATTCCCCAGACAAAAGCCGTATCAGAATGAAAGAGAACTCACTCTATGGTATCCGTTGAAACGGTGTCATCCCTTAGCTGGAGCTTTATTAACCATCGTTCTGACTTTTGATGTCAAAGTGTTAATTTCCTCTAGAATTGACCTTTCTGTCCATGGAACTTAGTGTTCAGTATTACTTCAGCACAATTCTAAAAAAAGGTACCTTATGATAGTAACTGTAAAGGAAAAATTGAAGAAATTTCACTTCAATAGTATCTGTTGGGGTACCTGGCTGGCTCGGCCTGTAGATTCGGTGACTCTTGGTCTCGGGGTTGTTACGTTTGAGCCCCACGTTGGGTGTAGAGATCACTTAAAAGTAAAATCTTAAAAAAAGATCATCTGTTGGCTGCCTTCTGTGGAATAGGCTGTGTTGAGGAATCAAGGATGACAAAGAGGAACTCCAGAAGGAAAGACATGTGACGAGTCGATGAGGAGGCAGTATGGCACATGCGGTGATGGAAGGATGCTCAGGGGTCAGTGCCAGGGCAGGGGGTCGGGGGGGCGCTGCTGGAAATATGCGCAGATTCCCAGGAAGCCTCCTGGTGGTGCTGCGTCCCAGCGAGCTCTTCAAGTCGCAGTCAGAATGAGGTAGGTGGAAAGAGCCCGAGCAGGAAGGAGGCTGGTTAGAGGAAGGACAGTGTGCAGAAACCCAAGTGAGAAATAGTGGTCTGGAGTGACTTTAATCCTGATTTCACTACTGCAGTTTAGTCAGGTGGATTTTTAAAAAAGGTTTATTTATTTAGTTTAGAGAGAGAGAGAGTGCACGAGAGCGGGGGGGAGGGGCAGAGGTAGAGGGAGAGAGAGAGAGAGAGAGAATCTCAAGCACAGCCTGATGTGGGGCTTGATCTCATGACCCTGAGATCACTACCTGAGCTAAAACCAAGATGGAGGCTTAACCAACTGCCTCCCAGGACCCCAGTTGTGTGCATTTTTTTTTTTTTTTAACAAAATGCTTAATCTCTTTTATTCACTTTTATTTTTTCCAAAGAGGACCTGGAATTGCTGCTTGACAGGGTCAACGATCTGATGGAGTTCCGCATTGATGCCGTTCTGGAAGAAATGAGCAGCACGCCGCTTTGCCAGCTCCCCCAGGAGGAGCCACTTACCTGTGCAGAGTTCCTCCAAATGACAAAGGTTATTAGGAAATTGATGTTTTTGTTAATTTTTTTTTTTTTTTTGAGAGAGTGAGAGGTGGGGAGGGGCAGAGGGAGAGGGAGAGAGAGAATCTTGAGCAGGATCCACACCCAGCACAGAGCCATGACCTGAGCCAAAATCAAGAGTTGGAAGTTTAACCAACCCAGGCACCCCTTTATTAAAATTTTTAAATAAAGGGCATTTTTCAATGCATAAATTACATTTTTTTCTCTCTGTGATTGGTTTGTGATAGATGTGAACAAACGCTGAGCCTTCTGACAGTAATTTGAAACTGAAGAGGAACGTATCTAAGGCACCACCTAGACATGAGGAACAGACCGTTTCTTTTCATATCAGTAGGACAGAAATTGCCATGAGACACATTTCTCGTTTTTCCATATTTTTTGAAGAATTGAGCTATTTTGTTGAAGTTTCCAGTAGGCTAGTGTTAATTAATAAGACATTTGTTTTAAATCTCTTCAGGACAGCATTTCTTCTTTAAACATTTCTGGAGAATACCACTTCCCAAACTGGTGTTCTGCGGTACATAGTCCTGCAGCCACTGCCAGGAAACCAGGAAGGCTGGGTCTGTGTTCAAGCTGCTCGGGGTAAAGGCTGGACCCTCCTTTCCCCTTGCAGAGCCTTTACATATTAACAGTTAAAATAAAGGCCATCAGAAATTCTCTTACGTAAAGAGCCCATTTAATTTTCTTTGACCCACTATTTCTCAAACTTTTTTTGCAAAAGGAACACTTTCTCCCCTATGCTGGGATTAAGATCCTAGAAACCGTGCTCTCTCCTTGAAGCAGCCTTCTGGGAATGACATTTTGGCATCATCATTCGCAGTGTTTCTGATGGGCATCCTGAGTATAAGAATTCATCAGGGAGGGCGCCTGGGTGGCTCAGTGGGTTAGGCCGCTGCCTTCGGCTCAGGTCATGGTCTCAGGGTCCTGGGATCGAGTCCCGCGTTGGGCTCTCTGCTCGGCAGGGAGCCTGCTTCCCTTCCTCTCTCTCTGCCTGCCTCTCTGCCTACTTGTGATCTCTCTCTGTCAAATAAATAAATAAAATCTTTAAAAAAAAAAAAAAGAATTCATCAGGGATGGTTTTAATATGGCATGTCAGGAGTTCCCCAAGACAATCACCGCTAGAAGGATGATTTATGAGAATGGTAGATTAAGTTTTAAGATAACATTTTTTTTTAAAGATTTTATTTATTTACCCGACAGACAGATTACAAGTAGGCAAAGAGGCAGACAGAGAGAGAGAGAGGAGGAAGCAGGCTCCCTGCTGAGCAGAGAGCCCGATGCAGGGCTTGATCCCAGGACCCTGGGATCATGACCCGAGCGGGTGGCGGAGGCTTTAACCCACTGAGCCACCCAGGCGTCCCTAAGATAACATTTAATCTTAGATTAATCTTTAAGATAATCTTTAAGGTAACATTTAATCTTAAGACATAAGATTGGTAAGAAAGACTCCTGGAACTCAGCATTTAGTTGCACTGAAGATTGAGATTTACTACAGGGATGTGGTAAAGATAGTCAGACCCTAAGGCGGAAGAGGCGAGAGTTCGGAGGACTGCTTATGTAAGCTTCCTTATGCTGTCTCGCTATCATGAGGGGCCACGGAGAGTTTACTCTCGCCCCAGCAACAAAAATGCAGCAACGTGTTTGCAACATTTCTGCACAGGGAAGCCCATGGGAAACTCAGTGCCTGGGGTTTCTAAAGGGTCTGGCCACGTAGGCACCCTCTGCCTCGGATGGACCCAAATTCCAGATACCCAGAAGGAAAACAGGTTGGCAGCATTAGCCGCACTGTTTGCACAAGCTGTGTAAGGCAGAGTGCGAACCTTCATGACATCCAGGCCCCAGACACCAGCCAGAGACCAACCTGGCATGCAGAGTTTCAGTCTCAGGCCTGTCCTGATTACCCTTTTCTGGATATGCAGTAATCTTTACATTAAATTACTGTTGGATAATCAAAATTTAATGTCTACATTTTAGAAATTCCCATTTCCTCCTTTATTCAGCTTTACAAACTCTGTCCAGACCCCCAAATCCCCATCTCCCCTACTCATTTGTCATGATCTTGTTCTCTGGGCAAAACTTGGGTCCATGGTTTTAATATTATCCCTATTCGTAGTATTATTTTGTAAAAATGTTCCTTTTCAATGTAAGCCCAAGTTTTAGAATATTTTTAAAAATGGAAAGAAGTAGGATTTTTATCAGTTAGACTGCCACTGTTATAATTTTGGTGTATTGCCTATTTATATGCCTCTTAATAAAGTTGCAAATAGTGTTTTTCTCTCTCACTTAACATCTTTTCAAGAAATATTTTTCATGTTGCTATGTGGCTTTCGTAGTCAACCTTTTCAATGATGCCTTCAGAATATTCTATTGAGCTTATGTACCTTAATTTACTTACTCGTTCCTCATTGCTGGACATTTGGATGGTTTCCAAAGTTTTGCTGTTTTTGCCAAGAGCTATAATGAATATATTTATATGTACCATGTTTTTTCCCTCTGGGAGTATTTCTTCCTTCAAAGTAAAATTATTGCATCAAAGAATGTGTGTTCATTTAATAGCTCTTAATATTTGTAGCCAAATTGCTTTTCAAAAGGATGGCATCAACTTACAATGCCGTCAGCAATATGATAGTACTAATTTCACTATCTTCCAACAGATACTGTTTTATTGTAATTGTGATAAATTGTAATAAAGATTTTATAATGAGGTATATAATAAAACAACAAATTTGTTATAAATAAACTATAGTAAATTTATTGTAATAAATAATCAGAAATTCTAATTTATTAATTTTAGTTTAAGTAGCAAAATCATAGAACCTAATTTTAATTTACATTTTGATTACCAAAATCAGTGATTACCGATTAAGTGACTGCTTTCCCTTGAATTTATTTACTTTTTATAATTCATTTATTCTTCAACAATTTTTATGGTGCTTCTGTACAAACCACTGCTTGGGGATACAGCTGTGAACAAAACAGATGAAATTCCTGCTTTCATGGAGCCCTTTTCAAGTGCAGGATACAGAAGAGCAAATAAACAAAAATGGCAAAAAACCAACAATAAGTCAGGTGGTAATAAGCTCAATGGAGAAAAATTAAGAGGGTAATGAAGAAAAGGCATAACTGACAGAGAGTTGTGATTTATGTTGATGGACAGGGCTGACTTCTGTGATTACATCTGAGCAGAGGAAGTGAAGGAGCAAGCCATGTGAATGACTTTGGGGAAGAGAATTCCAGGCAAAGGGAACAGTAAGTGCAAAGGCCCTGAGGCAGAAACTTGTTACGATAGTTGGAGGAAGAGGGAGATGTTGCATTGAAGTTCATCTAGTATGTTCTTATGCTGAGGGGGAAGGAGAAAAGGAATGGTTAGTAAGCATGGTATCTGGGGAAGCAGAGGAGTCGTGATTTAGAACTCAGGTTATTTGATAATTCTTAAGGAGAAGGGGAAATACTGTATTCACTGAAAAGGGGTTAATGATAGAAGCCCGTTTGTCTTCAGCGTGAGGGCATGGGGTCAGGGAATTGGGTGAGTCCCTGTGTCATTTGCTTTGTGCTGTAGAAATCAATGCTATTAGCTGAGTATGTGGGAGAGGAGGGTGTAAAGATTTGAGGATACAGCTGATATGGGGGCTAGTAGAGGAACATGATATAGTCATGTAGAATCATTCTGGGGTAGTGTTGGGGGCCTGATAGTGTTGGGGGCCTGACTGAATTTGGGGAGCACAAATTCCCAGTACAACACCTGCATTGCCTTGACTTGTGGATGCAGGTGGAGAGGGTTGGTTACCTGGTTTGTGTGGTTTGGGCCTCTCCTGAGGGGCAATGGAAGGCTGAGGGAGTGACAGAAGTAAGGATATTTGCAAAAGAATGGTTGAACTGAGAAACCAAGTCATTAGAAAACAGTGTGTAGAGTGAGGGATTTATAATACAGATTTTAAAAAACATAGAGCGATCTCTCAGAGGACAAGGAACTGGTTTCTGTGGCATGAGATGAACAAGCCTGGGCAAATGTAGGTCTTGTGATTATTTGCTGACAAAACAAATACTTTCTGAGTACTTACCAGTCTCTGTTCTAGTATTTTATGTACATTATCTTATGGAATATTCCCAACAACTTAGGTAGGCTCTACCATAGTCACCACTTTTCAGATTGGGAACCAAGGATTTCCCAAATCATGCAGAGCTAGGATTTGAACCCAGGAATTTTGGTGCCAGAGTCTATACTTATTATTGGATGGTGCTAACTCTATCCCATCTCTTACCCAGTCTCCAACCCACCTTTTTTTCCTGATGGTCTCAAGGCTAGGGATGGAGTTTGGTAGTTGGGTGAAGTTCTGAGCTGGGAGTGAAGTTCCCAACTTGTTTTATATTCTATTTGATGATAAAGAAGTTTAACAGTTTGTTTCAGGACACATCAGAATGTTCCTATGTCAATGGTATCAAAACACCATGTGCCCTGCAGCAGTAGAGTGGAGGTGAAAGTCATTGGTGATGAGGAGGTAAATGAGCCATGAAGCTGACGTTTGGAGTAGATGGTCCATGAGCACATTAGAAGAGTCTCAAGATGAGTTATGGTGGGGCTTGGAAAGGAACTGGGGGCTGTGAACAACTAACAGAATCTATTCTTGCACGGACTTACTGTCCAGCCAGGTGGTAAATTGCTGACTGTCTGTATCATCTGTCTCTATCTCCATCCATCCGTCCTTCCATCCATTCATCCATCCATCCATCCATCCATCCGTCCATCCGTCCATCCATTATTTATCTGTCTATCTGTCTGTACAGAATTGATTCCAGTGCCCCAGTCATATTAGTTTATATTTGTTAAATATCATTCTTGAAAAAAATGGACTCTTCTGGGAGGGGAGAGGAATCTGAAATTAATTAGGGGCTGACTGTGGCTAGTTGCCAAAGGTGAGGAGAGAAGGAAGGCTGGCTAGAGCAGGCTGATGTGAAATAAAGGACACTTCATGGAAAGAGAGGCTGCTGATAAACTTTCAGAGGTATTTCCCCCACTGTTGGAGAAGTAAGTGTAATTTTGGTCTGTCTGTGCTGTTCAGTAGATTCCCTATCTTTGATGTGTTCCTTTACAGGATGCCTGGCCCAGGTTCATGTGAGGGTTGTGGCCAAGCATTGTTGGAGGCCAAAATCCCATCTAGAAGCTGAATCTATGACATTACTATTGTTACTGCTGTGGTCTCAAGAGCTAGACAGATATGACACCATGTTCTTTTTTTTTTTTTTTTTGATAGGACCTTTGTGTAAAGGGTGCTCAGATACTAAATTTTAAAAGCTCGTTAGTGGAGGAAGCAGTAAATGAGCTAATAAATATGTTGCTGGATGTAGAAGTTCTATCCAAAGAAGAAAGTGACGTAGTGTCTAATATGAATAGTGCTGACTCAAAAAATGAGAGTTCAGGTAAGAGATGGGGTCATGGAAGGGTCTTATTTTTCTAGGACATTACTGAAAACTAAAATTTCACTTTCTGTGTAGTGATTAAATTCACCCTTCTGTAAATACTCTCCTAATTTTATAAGGATATTTATAAATCTGAAATTATGATTCTGGGCATATTGTCATTCATTCCATTATTCTTGGTTAAACTGCACACATGTACCATATCAATAGAGTAGGATGCTTGATGGGTTGGAATTACCATCGGAGTACCTCTGCCTATACTAAAGCAGAACTTCTGTAGAACAGATGAGGACACTGAGACGCGGGAAGGAAAATGATTCTCCCAAGGCTTTATGGCTATTGGTGGGGGAGAGAGAGCATCAGATCCCAGGTCCCTGAGGTCTGGCCTTGCCTTTACAGCCATAGCTCCTGTCTCTCCTCCTGTTTCCTCACACTGAGTAGGAGAGGCCTTCATCAGCCCATCACGTGCCCCAATTTCTTCTTCCTGTTCTTTGATGGACTCACCTTCTAGGAAACCTGACATTTAACTATTATTCAAATTGCATATAATTATCTTAGTTTTCTTCTCTTTAATTACAGTAGATGGTTCTTTCTTTCTCCATCTCTCTCAATCTTCTCACCTCGTAATAGCAAAGAGAGAAGAAGGAAAGTCAGACACCTCAACACCATCCCACAAGGCCCCGGCAGGCCTCCTGCCTTTGGCGACAATCCTGAGAAAGAAGAAGGAGACTGAGATGTTAGAGGAGGAAGCCTGTGGGTTGCTTTCCCATTTCAACCACCAGAACATGGATGCGCTTCTGAAAGTTACAAGGAACACACTAGAGGCCATCCGCAGGCGTATTCATTCCTCTAACACAACAAACTTCCGGGGTAATAATTACTCACAGTTTGCCTACTGGCAGCCCAGGTTGTTGCTTGTGTGTGTGTGTGTGTGTGTGTGTGTGTGTGTGTGTGTGTTTGTGTGTGTGTGTTCCTGTTATTTTTAAATAATTTAAAAAATCCATCATTTGTTGAGAGCCTCTTTGTAAGAACTTTGATTATCCCAACACTTCTGTGAAGTAGATCTTATTAATCCGTACTCTCCAAAGCAGAACATTTCTTTACCAATTTAGTACTTTCCAGCTGGTTTGTTCCTTCTTAATACAATCATTTTCTCGACAGCAAAATTCAGAAATGGGTGTTGCATCTCCCAGATGAACCACAAAAATCCATCAAATCTAGAGACATTCTGAAATTAAATTTTCAATTAAAAATGAAAATACATTATTAATTCAAATTGCAAAATGATAGGGTAATAAGCCCTATTTATTTTGAATATTGGCATTTAAGGGGAAGTGTCCCTAATATTTAATTAAAAGTAGAATAAAAGTGGATACATTGGGGACGCCTGGGTGGCTCAGTTGGTTAAGCAGCTGCCTTCGGCTCAGGTCATGATCCCAGCGTCCTGGGATCGAGTCCCACATCGGGCTCCTTGCTCATCAGGGAGCCTGCTTCTCCCTCTGCCTCTGCCTGCCATTCTGTCTGCCTGTGCTTGCTCTCTCTCTCTCTCTCTGACAAAAAAATAAATAAAAATGTAAAAAAAAAATGGATACATTGAAGAGATTTTTGATTGGTAGCATGGAACAGAAGATAGTGCTTTGATCTAACAAAGGGATATTATTAGAACTTGTCAAACATTGGTTGATGTGTTGAATATTAAATCACACGTCTTCCCCAACTTTATATATTGCAGGTATTTTCAACTATATAAAGTTACATGCACATGCATGCGCGTGGACAGACACACACACACACACACACACACACACACACACACATTTATGTATTTATTCCTATACCAGTAGTTATACCTATATGCAACTTGAAAAGCCCCTTGGATATAGATGGTGAGTTACACTTTATTTCATCTTCACTCTTTAACTGCTCCCAGTTTGGGTTATACACACGGTGGTAGAAAAGACGTATGTTCTATGTGAAATTCCAAACTGGTTCTTTGTTCTGAGGTTGGCTTCTTCTGACAACTCTTGTTGTTCTTCATGCCTCGCTTCCTTACTCCACATGTAGCTAATTCGTTGGGAGGCTGGCGTGTGGACAGCCTCATTTGAGGTGTTTCAGATCAGCAGAAACTCTGTCGAGTTCCACTGAACCACGTTACATTGAACAAAATGAGTCCCTTGGTAGCTTTCATTCATCCCCCAAATATTTGTCTGATAATGTATGTCCTATGTGTTGTTCCAGGTGCTTTAATTTTCCTGGCTTAAAAGGAAATATAAAAAAATTGTAAGCCTTCCCTCTTTTGTGTTACCCCAGACAGTGAGAGTGCGTCTCGGCTGAAGCACAAAGGCCTGCCCATTTTGCGGGCAGGCATCACTCTGGCCGTCCCCAACATCGCCATGGCCCCTGCCTTGGAGGACATACAGCAGACTCTGAACAAAGCGGTGGGCTGCATTGTCAGTGTCGCCAAGGGGGTTGGACAGTGGAGCCGCGGGCTGCTGCCCAAGGTGGGCGTGGGCTGAAGGCGCCATTGCATGTGGGAGGTGCCGCTCGTACGGATGGGACCGAGCTGAAAAATATCCTCTTACTTTGCAGAAAAAGATGCGGGAGAGAAAAATGGCTGCTTTGCAGAATAATGAAGACAGTGATTCTGATGTTGAAGTGGGAGAAAACAGACCTCAAGGTGAATGTTCCTTTGGTTCTTTTGAACCATTCATTGAAAAGCAATGTTGAAGGAGCTCAGATGGATTTCTCCCTCCGTGCAATTCTTAAATCAGCGTTGATTGGAATATTAATATATGAGCCTATTTTAAGTTAATGTAATATAAAAACCCATGTGTTTTAATCACACCATTATAAATTGTGTTTCTTTAGTGTATATGTCCCAGATGTGGCTGCCTCACTGATTTCTGGTCCAATGTAATGCTAGGAATAGGGGGATAAGTAGGACTTTAGTCTCACAGTTTAAAGAGAAACTTGTCATCCTCACAATGAATATTTTCTGAGATTTAAGACACATTTTGTATCTTAACCCATGATGTGTCCTGTTGTGCTGACATGTTGTGATTTTTGCTGTATATCTCATGGTTTTCACTTGTAGTCTGTAAAATAAGAGAACATATGCTATCCAAGTCGCTAATGACATTAAATGTTGCCCTTAGTCCTGCAAACTCTAAGGCAACCCTGCAAAAGGCAGACCCCATGTAATTTTCAATTTTTCTTTATCTCCGTGTATGATAAGTCAACGAACCATGAGAAGAAACTGAAGCAGGTTTCTCTTTAAAATTGTCTGTTACTGAGGAGGATAAAAATAGCTCAAAGCAACTTTGCCCACAACTTATGGAATTATTTATTTAACCCAAAAAGCATATGTTATTGTGTTCATTTCAATTTTTATATTATTTGGAAACATAGCTTTATGTCCTAGAATAGTTTAAAATTCAGAATTTTCTAAGCTCAAACTATGCTCAGTCATGAGTTATATCTGAGATTGCAAAGAAAAAATGTTTAATGAGAAGCTGTATATATATTTTTGTCATGACAAAAGAGAGTTAAAAAGAGAAATTGTCAAAATTTATGAAATGCAGTTAAAGCAGCACTTAGTGGGAAATTTACAAAAGAGGAAATACCTCAAATCAATAACTTCATCTTCTATCTTAAATTATCTTCAAGGTTACTAATTTTTTTTTTTTCCAGTGACAAATCTGTTGAGGTCCTCTCAAGAATTCCATTTATGTTCTCCACCTCAGAATTTGCAGTTGACTCTTGTTTTTCTGTTTCATTACCAGTATTCTCTATTTTGTGAGACACAATTCTCACACTCTCCTTTAATTCTTTAGAATGGGTTTTCATTCATTCTCTGAACATTTTATAAAAGATGATATAAATTTTGTCTAGTAATTCCCATAGTTGGGTTTTCTCATGTGTGGTTTTACTGAATGCTGTTGTTACGTGTGGGCACTGCTTTTCTTTATCTTTGCATGGTTTACTGGTTTTATTTTTGTTGAAAACTTGATATTTATTTATAAGGATTTTATTTATTTGTGTGTGTGTGTGTGTGTGTGAGAGAGAGAGAGAGAGAGAGAGAGAAGGCACACAGGAGCAGGGAGAGTAGCAGAGGGAGAGGGAGAAGCAGGCTTTTCATGGAGCACGGAGCCCAATGTGGGGCTCCATCCCAGGACTCTGAGATCATGACCTGAGCCGAAGGCAGAGGCTTAACCGACGGAGCCACCTAGGTGCCCCCCAAATTTGGTATTTTTAAAAAAGATTTTATTTATTTATTGGACAGAGATCACAAAAAGGCAGAGAGGCAGGCAGAGAGAGAGGGGGAAGTAGGCTCCCCGCAGAGCAGAGAGCCCGATGCGGGGCTCGATCCCAGGACCCTGAGATCATGACCTGAGCTGAAGGTAGAGACTTTAACCCCCTGAGCCACCCAGGTGCCCCCCTAAATTTGGTATTTTAAAGAATATAATGTGGCAGCTCTGAAAATCTGCTTGTTTTACCCCCTACCCCCACCCCGCCCCAAGAGTCTGTTGTTACTGTTTTCGTTCCTGACTGTATTGACTTTCCTGGACTAATTCTGTAAGACTGGTCTTTCCTGTGGTGTGCACTACTGTGGACTCTGGCTGGTTAGTTTGAAGGTCAGCTAATGATTGCGCAGAGACTTCCTAATCCTTTCAACTGTTAAGGCTTACACCCTTTGCCTGGCAGCTGTATGGGTGCTGGAGCACCCTGAAAACTCAGGAAGTTTTCAGCACTGCCTTAGCTTTTATTTACTTGATTGTGAAAGGCCCAAGTAAAAGACTGGGGCATTTTAGGGCGTTTCTGGGCATGTGGATAGCTCTGTACAAGATGCATGACTTTCTAGAGCCCCAGGGGATAAGTCAAGGCTTTCCAGTGCCCTCTGTGGATCTCTCATTCCCCAGATCTTTAATTTTTTTGGTCAGCCTTTTGTTTGGCTCAGCTAATATCAATGTCACAGTCGTCTGTGAAGTTAATTGTTGCCGATGTTTTCTACAAATGCCTTGGTGATAGGCATTCTTTCCCACCCTTACTCAGTGAGTTCTGAGTCAGGTCAAGTAACAATAAACTCTGAATGGGTCTTTTCCAGAGAACCTCCCAGTGGATCAAAGAGTGACAATTCTCCCAATGCAGTCTAGCCGCTCCGGTGACTCCTAGGTTGTCTAGGTTGTGGCTGTGTTTCTCAAGGCTACCACATTGCCAGGGAGGGGGCTGTGGGCCTAAGGAAGTTAAAACACCTCAAAATTCACCATTGTTACCCCGATTTTAGCATTTTTTCTTGAATAAAGAAGCACCACTTGGCTTGTTGCCAGCTTTGGTTAATGTCCAGAGTTCTGAAAAACTGATATTGACAAATGTTCCCCATTTTCAGTTGCTTTTGCAAAGAAGCAGACTGTCAGAGGTCCTTCCTTTACAGAAGTGTCTTCCTTTCAGAAATCCCCTCAGTGTTTTAAAGCATATTCTCTTTGCTGTTGAGATAAACTTTTCTCTTTCTCTCGCTCTCTTTTGTTTTTGTTTTTGTTTTTTTGCTTTTAGATACCTTTGAGGTAGCCTCTGTAAACTTACCCATTCCCGTACAAACCAGGAACTATTATAAGAATGTGTCCGAAAACAAAGAGATTGTGAAATTAGTCTCCGTGCTGAGCACAATCATCAACTCCACCAAAAAGGTATGTCAAGAGGGCTTGACGTCAGAGCCCTGTGCTTTACAGTGCGTGCCTGTGTGTGGTCAAAGGTCACAAGCTTGTCCTACACACAGCCTGGGGATTAACCACTCTGCCTTCAGGGCCGGCAGTGGGGGAAGCTACGGAACCTGGGATGTGGTCAGCAAATGTTCGTTTTAACTTAAGATTTTTCTTCCTAGATTGCAAACTGAAAAAGAGCGATTATTCCTACATTTCACATTGTGATCTGTCTAATGCTGTAAACCTATGTATTCACTGATTTAGTACACATAGACCTAATTGTTAAACAATTTGGTATGTTTCAAAGCAAACTGGTGTTGCAATTCACTTTCAGAGAATCAGTGATACCAGTAGTGACTAGTATCATTTGAAACCTAGTAAGATTTATAGTCAGTTTTTCAGATGTGTATAGTCAAGTAAATCTCATAAACCATCAGCTGAAAATTTATGTGTGTTGCCACGTGGAAATAAGATAATACAGAGGACAGAGCAAATAGTAGTGCTGTTGGTACAAACTTACACTCAACAGGGGTGTAAATTCAGGTTAACTTTTCTTCCATCCTGCTCTTCTCCCAGTGGCCCTGTTTTTATTCAGGCGAATCAGTTCTTGTCAAAAGGGTTCAAAACCCTGAAGTCAATTTCTACTTAAAAACAGTCTGTATTCACGTTACCCCCAAGACCTGTTGACTTTTTAAAAATGTCTCTCAGTATTGAGGGAATGATTGTCACTCAGCAAATACATCTTTTCTGTTAGTCAGTTCGGAGAGAATGAGCTTCGTTTGTTTGGAAACATTTTGAAAAGCTGCCATTGCTGTAACCATGTGAAGAAATATTATTAAGTTTAATTTCAATGTGTTCCTGAGGGAACTGGAAGCTTTTACATGTATGCATTTTCAATTTTCCCTTCTTAATATATTGTTGATCCTATATTTAATTTTGCCCTAGGGACAGTGTTCACATAATTCAATTTAACAAATATTTATCTAGCGCTTACTTTGTCAAGCTCCACAGAAATGATAAAGGTAAGTAGTCTGTGATGATAAGAAACATTCAGATATATTTTCGAATGTTGCAGTAATCATGGGAAATACAATAAGATAAATCAATAATGAAGCTCATTACTTTCACTGAATATAAGCAGCCCTGATTACGAAAATCGCAGGGTAAGTCATAGCAGTCGAAATTAGCATACTGCTGGCAACAAAATGGTTATCTTTGTGTTATTTCTGTTGCGTTGGCTTTTCTATTATATGAAGGAAGTGCCAATCTTAGGCACTTAGAATAACTCGATGGACTTTTTATGGATTGACGAGATGGATGAATTGCTTCTGGAAGAGTAAATACACACTTAGGCATCATACCAGACATGGCCATTCCCCTGCAGCCAGGGACCCTTCTGGATGATTCTGCTCAACCAGGGAAAATCCCATGATCCCAGCCCTTTTCTTCTTGCCACAGCTGATTGGATCAGAATGTAAATCTGACCTACTTTCAGCAGATCCATAAGCTAGCCATCAACTTACAACCCTGCCTGCCTTGAAAGGATGAGCAGGACTGAACCATCAAAATAACCTTGGCAGGAGGGGCGCCTGGGTGGCTCAGTGGGTTAAAGCCTCTGCCTTCGGCTCAGGTCATGATCCCAGGGTCCTGGGATCGAGCCCCACATCGGGCTCTCTGCTCCGCAGGGAGCCTGCTTCCTCCTCCCTCTCTCTCTGCCTGCCTCTCTGCCTACTTGTGATCTCTGTCTGTCAAATAAATAAAATAAATAAAATCTTAAAAAAAAAATAACCTTGGCAGGAAAAATAAGCAAAACAGCTGTACACATGCAGTGCAGGCAGTTCTTCCTTAAAGTGCCAGGTTACCTCCACTTTATTTTATTTTTTTATTTTTTTAGAACTTTTGAAATTAAGTTTTTATTATAATTCCAGTATTGTTAACATAGAGTGGGTACCGCCACTTTAAAAACTTCCGATTTAATAATGAGTGACACTGTGAGAAAAGATAAGTGAGAGTCTAAAACTTATTTAGTTAGGGTATATTCGTAATATTATAAAGATTAGAGAATGTTGAAAGAACTCAGGGTTCTGGAATTGCTACCCATATTCAGGCATCTTTGATAATCTGTAATTCTTTTGCCAAGACATCATATGCTTGTGAAGTCCCCATGCTGTGGCACTTCTTCCTGGGTATGAATGTCAGCATCTCAGCCTGGGCCAGGGGACTGGTTTGGTGGGGATAAGTAGTGGCAGGCTTAGCTTTGTGTATTTTCATGAGTGAGACGTCTCAGTAGCAGTTAAGCCTGAAGCTGTGAGAGACATTTTAGCGGCCTGTGGGGAATGGTGGGGTGAAGCTGTTTGGTTTTCTTACAGGTTGGTAAAATTTGCTGAAGTGATTGGGCCATTGAGAATGCTGTCGGTAATGTCATGTTTTTTCCAAATAATGGCATTTTTAAAAAGAGATTTTATTTATTTATTTGACAGAGAGAGAGCACAAGCAGGGGGAGAGGAGAGAGAGAGGGAGACTCCCCTACTGAGCAGGGAGCCTGATGCAGGGCTCGAGCCCAGGGCTCTGGGATTGTGACCTGAGCTGAAGGCAGACGCTTAACTGAGGGAGCCACCCAGGTGTCCCAGTAATGGCATTTTTAATTTCATCTCAGTTTAGAAAACTTTTTCTCATGTAGATGTAACTCTGAAATTGTAAGTCAGTAGCTAAAGTTGATCCCCAACAGGTATAAACATTAGCAATGAGGAGCCAAATCTTTAATTATTTATAGATAATGATTTTCTGTTATGTAAATCTGTGAGGCTAATCTGAAAAAAAAATAGGGCTCAATGAGAGTTAAATTAGTTGTTAATTGAAATTGTAGGCATCTCTGCTGTAATACAATGAATGTATTCCTGAAAATCCTCTTGTGCAAGGTTGCACGTTTAATTTAACATGGATTATGAGAAAAACAGGCTTGAGGCAGACCATCGAAACCAGGAAATTTTGTTAATCACTGTAGTTACAAAACTATGACAATCACAGTAAAATATACACCCATTTAATAAGGGTAGAGTAAGTAAAGAACTTCATTATCAGAAAGTGAAAGAAACTTGGTGAACGGGTCGGTTTGAGAAAGGGTTGAAGATGCTGTTAGAGAAACAAGGATACGATATAGAAAGACCATGTTGGACTGTGCAAAGAACATTCTCGAAATGAAGTGGTGACCAAATTGGCCCCAAAGGAAAACGTGGTGTAAGGACTGTGGCTCACAAGATTGTGCCCCTCCTTGGCTGCTGCTTTAGCTGGTATAGAACAAAGTGCTGGGAAAAATAGCATTTGATGTGACCTCTTCTTTATGTTGGCTTCTTCTCTGGTTACCAAATGTGAGTGAGCCAGTTCATCTCACAGAGACACACTTTATAGTAAAGAGAACTGTTTATGAAAAAATGAATTTTTGGGGGGCCTGGTTGGCTCAGTGGGTTGGGCCTCTGCCTTTGGCTCAGGTCATGATCTCAGGGTCCTAGGATCGAGCCCTGCATCGGGCTCTCTGCTCAGCAGTGAGCCTGCTTCCCTTTCTCTC
The DNA here is from genome assembly GCF_002288905.1 of Enhydra lutris kenyoni. Classification (NCBI taxonomy): domain Eukaryota; kingdom Metazoa; phylum Chordata; class Mammalia; order Carnivora; family Mustelidae; genus Enhydra; species Enhydra lutris. The sequence goes on along the minus strand of NW_019154116.1, from coordinate 11,339,403 downwards.
TCTGCCTGCTGCTCTGCCTACTTGTGATCTCTGTCTGTCAAATAAATAAATAAAATCTTAAAATAAAAATAAAAAATGAATTTTTAAAACTTATATGCCATCCATAGTCACTTATAAAAATAGTGGGAAAAGCTCCTGTTTACAATAATCATTTCATTGAAAAATACCTAGGAACATACATGATAAAGAGTATGTGGAGTCTCTATGAAGATTCCTGTAACAGTTAACAAGTAATTAAAAAAATTAGAATATTTGGAAATATATACTATGTTCCTGGATGGGAAGATTTAATATTGTACAGATGCCAGTCCTAATCCAATGGGTGTATACATTTTATGTGATTCCATGCAACCTTCCAGTGAAGTTTGATGCTGGATATATTCTGTTTGCCTCTCCAGACCTTATCTCTGCCCTCTGACCTTGGGGAACAGATTAATAGATTTCCATTGAGGCTTCCAATAGATTTGACCAATGAGAGAGTCATGGGGGAGGTCTGATGCTGGTGGTAGTGTGGAGAAGAGGGAGGGGAAAAGAGTGACCTCAGAGTGATTTTTCCCATAGCACCCTTGGTGTGGCATGATTTCCAACTGTGGTTTCTGAACGAAAGGCCAGCTCCAGTCAAGAGGCTCTCATCCAAAAGTGTCTTCAAGGACTTTCTTTTTCTAGTTTCTAGAAACGATCCCCCTCTCCTTTCGGCTAGGAAAGCTAATAGTTTTGTCATTGCTGCTCTTGACTTACCGTGTCCATGATGTACCTAGTTCCAGTTCTGTGGCATTTCTAACTACTCACACAGCTCACTAATTAAGGGTTGTAACAGACCTGTGGGAACCAACAGCAGTTGACCAACATTCATGTATACATCCATTTCCACATCTTTCCTCTCAACACAAATCTGTTATTTGTATTCTAGGAAGTTATTACATCTATGGATTGCTTTAAACGTTACAATCATATTTGGCAAAAAGAGAAAGAAGAAATGGTTATGATGTTTATTACGAAAAACCCCTTGCTCTCTGAATTTGAATCTCAGATTCTCTATTTCCAAAAGCTAGAGCAGGAAATTAATGCTGAGCCGGAGTGCATCTGTGTGGGTGCTGTTGCTCTGTACACAGGTTGGTTCATTTTCTCTCATAAAAATTCAACAGTATTGTTCCGTCTCTTTACCTAGATTAGTATTCCAGAGAGTCTAGCTATCTTTAAGATTGACTTTCCTTTTATGGGCTTTAAGTTTAAGACCAATTTGTAGATTTATTTTTAATTCCCTTCTGCATAATTATATATTCTGTACTATTTTGAACACATTGCTGCTAAACCTTGAAAATAAATGCTAATTCAGAGAAAGAGGGTGTGCATGTTGTATTTGGAATCAAAATTTACCCTTCCTTTAATAAATAATTATAAACATTTGAGGCTTATCTCCAATGGTTTTGATAATGTACTTTTTTCTTTAGCGTTTCGAAATATGTTCCAAATTGTTGTGAGACAAGCTTTATAAAATGAATGAATACATAATGAGTAGGAAAATCTAATTTTTTTTTCAGTTTGATTTTCTTATGTACTACAAGATAAATTGCAAAGTATTTATTATTGGTGAACAACAGCACTCTGTCTTTTCTTACTGGTTCAAATTTTTCAAACTGATCTGTGGACATTTGGGTTTTACAGCTGACTTGAAGTTCACTCTGACTACTGAGACAAAGGCCTGGATGGTTTTCATCGGCCGTCACTGTAACAAAAAATACAGGAGTGAGATGGAGAACATTTTTACACTTGTTGAAGAATTCAATAAGAAACTGAATCGTCAGATTAAAGACCTAGATGATATTCGGATTACTATGGCGGCACTGAAAGAAATCAGGGAGCAGCAAATCTCCATTGACTTTGAAGTAGGACCTATTGAGGTAACTGATAATTGTTTGTTCATTTGGGAATTATCTTCACATGTTGAGTGATATTAGCTGAAGTATTGTCTAGGTCTGGACTGTAGTTACAAACGGATGTCTAACAGAAGAACAGTTTCGGTAATGATGATATCTAACTTTATGGGGTACCTTCTGTGGGTCAGTTCTGGTCCTTTATGTGACATCTAAGCTTCCTAAGTGCACAGCCTGGGATGGGGATTTCTGCACAAGTAATCTGTTGATGAATGCTCACAGGAAAAGGGGGTGAGAGAAACAGGAATGATGAGGTTGGGTGAGGGGTGGGGTAGCTAAGTGAGAGTATGATAACTAGCTGTAGACTGATTTCTGCTTGATCCCATGGGGTGCTCTAGAGCATGAGATATATCACACAGTTAGCCCTACCTTGAGGGAAGGAAGACTGCCCTCTATACCCACAAGTCAATTCATCATTGACCATAATTTTCCCCTGAGGAGGCTCCCATTTAGTGGAGAACAATTTTGCAGGGAAAGAGGCAGCTATGATCTCCACAGACAGCACTCCTAGCAGCTGCGATAGGAATACCAGCTGGTTAACGGGACCTGGATGGAGCTGTGGGGGAGGAAAAATTCATCCTCTACCCTTCATGGTGTTCTAGCTGATTTTAGAATTAAATTGACATGAGATGACATCATTAGAATTAAATTGACATGAGACATCATCAGGAGAAAAACCAAAGTTTTATTATTTATATGCAAAGGCCCAGTAATGAAGTTATTAGTGATGAAATTATTTAGTAATGAAATTACTAAAAAAATGAGCAAGACAGGCAGTTTTTATGCTTTTTAGGCAAAGAGACAAGAAATCTGTGAGGAATTGACAGATCAAAGAAAACTTCACTTTGGGAGCTTCAGTTAGTAAGGAATTCTAAATGGAATTTGGTCTGTGGTAGTAAACCAGTAAGAAGTAACAAGGGTTGTTTACATAGTTTTTTTCAGCTCCAACTGTCCTATTTTGGTGATTAGGATGTCTCTTTACCTCCTGGTTCAGAGTGGGTACCTTTCACATAGAAGATTGATTTTCTGCTTTCTGGAGACAAATTGGGACAGGGGTCAGCTGGTTTTGGATTAGCTGATTCTTAAGTGACTCCTCTTTAAAATAATAAATGTGGCAAAGTGGCACATTTTGGGGTAGCCTGCTCTTGGTCCCTACAGGTGCTAACAGTGCCTGTTCATGTATTTATTTTGTATAGTCTCATTTAATCCTTACCAAACACCTACTTTAACATAAGGAAACTGAGGGTCAAAGAAGCAATGCAGATTAGTGTTACACATTACTTTGGTAGTTTTACTGTGTCATATTTTCTCTTCTATATGAATATGTTTGCTCAGGAATGGTTACTGTGTTATTCTTTTTAAATGAGACCAATATGATTGTAGCATTAAAATAATTCCAGAAAAAAAATATCTCTTTATCACACCATAACTTAAATGTCTGGACTTAAATTCTGATGGTGAGGATTGTATACTAGTCTCACATTTTCTGCATCCCTCTTTGAATTTTGGAAAATTTCAAATTAGTATGAAAATGAGTCAGATGACCATGTGTTTGCACCATCGCTGTGTTGGGTCAGGAAAATCGTATGGTCCACTGTGCCCTTTTTGGGAATTGAAACATAAGGTAAAGAGTCCCTGCTTTGGGTAGAACCAGGAGCATTGCTGGGGGTTTGAAGGGGAGGCAAAGTAACTGACACCCATGTTTGCCCCTCTCTGTGAATTCAGACAAAACTATAGTCAAGTCAAGATCAAACAAACACCTAACTGTCGTCATCATCAAAATACAACCTTTATTCCTGATAGAATTATTTGGAAGAAGATATGACTTAGTGTACAACTCCCATATTCCCATTACCACCCAAATCCACACACATGCACAATGGGCTTGTGAACATTATATCAACAGAATTCTTGAAGAAACTCCCACATCAGAATTCTTGAAAAAACTCCCCTCTGTTACCCTGCTTTACTTTAAGGGTCCTAGGGTGCAGACCATGGGGATGCATTCAAGGAAGAAGAAGAAAGAGGGAGAAAGGCACTGAGCTAGGTTTGACCAAATCAACAGTCTCTTCCCCAAAGTAATGATTAGCTCTTCATTCCACCTGTATAGGGAGAACTAATGGGGGGAGAGTAGGGCAGGGATATTTAGGGAAAACCCTTTCTCATGAAAACCAGTTTTAATCTTTTGCCAAGAGAGTGGTTTAGGGTTTTGCATCTTGAGGGCAATGACTTGGCTCAGGCTTTGATGCACAGGTTCCTTCTTGTGTCTTAATATTGGAACCTCTTGCCAACACAATGAAATGGGATAGAGTTAAAACCCTGATTTATTTTATTATCCTCATATTAGCAGTTGGATTAATTTATATTTTTTATTTACTTGATATAATTTTGAAATCTTGAAATACAATTTAGGGGTCTAAGTAAGTACCTTCTATTTGTATAATGATTTATAGTTTTTATAGTGTTCAAAATTCATTTAAAATGCTGTTTTTTGATATTTGCAAAAATCCTGTGAGGCAGTCAGGGAATTCTCCCAATTTACAGATGAGGAAACTGAAGCTTAGGGGTTCAGTTGCTCATTTAAGCTTTTATCATTTGCAAGAGGAATTGAAGAACTTTTGGGGCAGTTTCCCGAGCATTCTGGTCTTTTCCATCTTAATGTTTTAAATGAGTGTGTGTGTGCATCTGACTGGCAGAAATTAAATTTTCCTTCTTTTGTGTAGGAATCCTATGCCCTGCTTAACAAATACGGGCTTCTGATAGCAAAGGAAGAGATGGACAAAGTTGATACTCTGCGTTATTCTTGGGAGAAGCTTCTGGCACGTGCCGGAGAAGTTCAGAATGAATTAGTCTCACTGCAGCCTGGTTTCAGGAAGGAACTTATCAGCACCGTGGAGGTCTTCCTCCAGGACTGTCACCAGTTCTACCTGGACTATGATTTGGTACAACTCCAGATTTTTCTGTTTGTATTTTTGGGGAAGAGCGAACAGAGCATGCAAAATGTTCAAAGATTTATGTCAAGTTTAATGAAATTCCCTAGGAGTGGGAATTTTATTTTAATGAGAGCAATCTAAGAAATGAGAATTTAAAAAGTGCTGTCCATGTTATATCATTGGTCTGTTCCTGAGGTTGTCTGATAACTTTCTAAACTTGTGTAGACAAATGCTATTCACATATAGTTAAAACAGACCTATAGCTTTCCTTGGTTCTACAAATATTGCAGAGTTCCACGCATGTGCCAGGCACTGTCTTTGGTGCTGAAGACAGTGCACAAGACAGATGGAGTTCATGTTTTAGTCATTCAAGAGTTTTAGTGCCAGCTCTCCTACTGGGAATATGCTGTATAATAAGACACAATTCTAGCCAATTATAATATACTACAGAAAGGAAATATGTAGCGTAAAGGGTACAGTTTGAGCCTACTATATAGGAAAAACACACCAAACCACAAAGTTGGTGGAGTTATGAGATTGGATCCATGGACTAACTTCATGGATGAAGAAGTGCAGAAATCTACCCATTGTAGGTGTTTAATGTAGGAAAACCTGTTGGGAATGTTAAGGTTATAGGTCACTTTGCAAATAGATATGAGAATGGTAAAAACACATTAGGGTTTTAATTGAAAACCAGACATATGGGCTTCTTATCGAGTGCTTATTGACATTTCTTTGCCTGTGTCACCTAAGAAATGAATAGTACTAGTTTTTAATTTTCAAAATTTCTTGAAATTTAGAAGTTGTGGTATTTGTTGTGGTATTATTTAGAAGTTGTGATTTTTTTTAACTTGAAAATATTTCCAAATGAGACACTTTCCTGAGTCCTTTTCTACAATTAAAAAATGAAGTTTCCTGTCATTGATGTGACATGCATGAAAGCTAACTTTGATGCACAAATACTTTGAGCTCATAAAACCCATAGGCAACACTTCATTCTATTTCATATTTAACTTTTTGTTTCAGAATGGTCCAATGGCCAGTGGCTTGAAACCCCAGGAAGCCAGTGATAGGCTTATCATGTTTCAGGTAATCTTTTTAGCTTCTATGACCTTCTAAACAACCAAAACCTTAAGGTGTTTTGGACACATACATTTCCCCCCTTAATATAGAAAGGCCTATTGTGGAATATTTTTAAAAATGTGATTTGGGATGATTATAATTGGAGTTAGTTTCTATGTAATTAGCTATAGTTATTTACTATTCTTACTTGTCTGTGCTCAGAGATCATACATGTTTGCTTCTTTGCCAAGATTTTGAAATTTACATGTTTATTCATGGGTCAGTCATCTTGATGAGTTTCCTCTTATGTTTTCTTTAGAATCAATTTGATAATATCTATCGGAAATACATCACCTATACTGGAGGAGAGGAGCTTTTTGGGCTGCCGGTTACTCAGTATCCTCAGCTTCTTGAAATAAAGAAGCAATTAAATCTTCTACAGAAAATATATACTCTATACAACACCGTCATAGAAACTGTAAATAGCTATCATGATATCCTTTGGTCAGAAGTGAATATTGAAAAAATCAACAGTGAACTTTCAGAGTTCCAGAACAGGTGAGAAATTAAATGTTTAGCACGCCCAGAGCTATTGAATCTCAAATGCTTTCTTTTTTGATAGGCTGTCAAGTTCTCTTCTCACCCCCAGATGTTTTGCAAGCACATCTCGTGCTGCCTTGCTGTTGTCTGTTGACATCACCCCTGTCAGACACTATTTATTAATTACTCCTGTGTGTGCATGGTGAGACAAGCACATCATTTAAACCTGGATGAATCTGGTCAAGGGCTTTTCTGCATCTTGGAGGGAGATGATCTCTATTTATGTTACACTTACCAACATTTGAAGTTTATGTGAGATGACTTCCTATAATAAAAACAGGAGCCCTCTGATTTTTCCTTATTCTTTTAAGTGTTGAACCCAATGAAAATAGAGGGTCATTTGTTACATTTTTTTGGTTGACAGCCTGATACACTCTGTTGTGCTTTGTACTTAGAAGGCTCTTAATACCCGTTAGTAGAATTGAGGTGAATTGGGAGGCACCTCTATCCTTTAAAATGATGCCTTTTTTTCCAGTTAATTTTTATGAGGAAATTGAAAAAAATCTTTCCTCATTGGGAGGAACAATCTTCTATAATGCATAAGTTTGTTATATTAACAGATATCCTCTCAGTCATGAGATTTGAAAATGCGGTAAATATTCAAAATGACTGTTTTTGATAGAAATGCTAGAAGAGAGTCTTGGATGAGATACAGCCAGGCTCATCTTGGAATAACTGCTCATGGTGTTCATTTCGCAGGTGTCGGAAGCTGCCCCGAGCCTTGAAGGACTGGCAGGCTTTCTTGGATCTGAAGAAGACCATTGATGATTTCAGTGAATGTTGCCCACTCCTGGAGCACATGGCCAGTAAGGCTATGATGGAGAGGCACTGGAAAAGGATAGCTGCTCTCACTGGGCATAGTCTGGATGTGGGGAATGAAGCCTTTAAATTGAGAAATATCATGGAGGCACCTCTTCTGAAATACAAGGAAGAAATAGAGGTACAGTTGATAGAAAGAATGATGCAGTGGGGGGATTGGAAGGTCCCATAGGGTTTATTTTCATAGTATTCCTACATTACAGAATGTTGGATCAGTAAACCATATTAAGTCAATTAAAATGCTTTTCAGTGCATTCAGCTCTTCATTCCTTCAACAAATGTTTACATGACAGGTTCTGTGTTAAGTGCTGGGAACATAAGGATGCATTCCTGCATTCACAGATCATTAAATAATTTGTGTAGTGAAATAATTATCCAAATAAACATATAGTTATAAGATGTGGTAAATACCATTGAAGTAAAAGTATCTGCACTAGGACAGCCTATAATAATAAGCTTAACCTCTTTGGGGGTGGGGAGTGTTAAAGTAGGGAATGCTGGGGTGCATATCCATGACTGCTGGGGAGTACGTGTCCATGTGCTTGCATGGTAGGGCAGGGAGAGGTTTGGAAAGTGCCAGAAGTCAGTGTCAGGCAGGTGAGATAGCATGTGTAAAAGGTCTGAGGTGTGTTTGGGAAACCAGAGGAAAGCCAGCATAATTTGGTCTTTGGACCAATGGGGAGCCATCTGGGAGACATATTTTGAGCAGAGATGACATGGTTGGGTTTGCATTTTGTAAATGCATGGAGAAAGGATTGGGGGAGGGCCAGTGGGAATCATGGGACCATCAACTGAGGGTTATAAGAATATCTCAGATAAGAGATAATGGTATCTTGGACGAGAGGGCAGGTAGTGAAGCTGGAGAGGAGAGAGAAGATTGAGAAGATCTTTAGAAGGCAAAGCTGGGTAGAATTTGGTGAGCGGGGGAACATGGTAGGAGAAAAAAAAGGGAAGGGTTAAGGAGGAACCCTAGATTTCCTGCTGAGAAATCTCAGTGGATGAGTGTGCTTATCAGTGAGATAGGGAATTATTGGAAGGGGATCAGTTGGATGACAGGGTGCAGAGAACTTAGGGCATGAATTTGATATTTTACAGACTGTGTTTGGGATTCTCTTGATAGATCTGAGTACAGAGGCCCAGTTGGCAAATGGATATGGGTTTTATATGGAGACACAAAAGGTTACAGGCTATGGGCATAGATGAGCTCACCCAGAGAGGGAGTGCAGCATGAGAGGAGAAGAGGGCAAGGACAGGGCTTGGCTCATAGTCCACAAATAAATGTGGCTGCAGAGGAACCTGGGATAGTCAGGTTTCTGTTAATTCCTCCTCTGATACTGCATCGATTTGGCTCTAGGGTTAAGTCAGATACACAGTAAACTTTGAGTCTTTGATTAGAGTTTCAAAATTTAAAAGGCTTTTACATGATCTGTTTTTATCCAAATGGAGATATAATTGACATATAACATCGTATAAGTTTAAGGTATATAATGTATTGAGTAGATACACTGATACTGCTGCATGATTGTCACTGTGCTGTTAGCTAACACCTCTGTTGGCCACATAGTTACCATTTTGTCTAGCAGTGGTAGCAGTTAAGCTCTAGTCTATTAGGAAGTTTAATATTTGCAATAGAGTTTTGTTCTCTATAATCCCTATCCTGTGTATTGGATCTCCAGGCCTTATTCATCTACTGGTTGCAAGTATGTACCCTTAAACATCTGTCCTATTGCCCCTCCCCCAGCCTCTGGTAACTACCATTCCCCTTGGGTTTTTTTTTGAGTTTGGTGTTTTCGGATTTCACATGTAAGGGATATCATAGAGTATTTGTCTCTGTCTGACTTGTCTCAGCCTAATGCCCTCAAGTTCTGTCCACATTGTTGCCAGTGGCAGGATGTCCTTTCTCATGGCTGAATAGCCTTCCATTGTTGCATGTCTTTTCTGTCATCTTTCTTTCTGGTAGAGTTTGATGGGAAGTTTTCCAACTTAAGTTTCTGTTGTTTAGTAATAGCTCCATCTTTTTCTCTTTCCCTAATTGTATATCTTCATACACATGCACCATTTCTTATATTGCATTTTATAGCTGGAAAAAAAGTATAGGAACGTACGAGGCAAATAGTGAGGTCAGGACCTTTGCTGAATCTGGACTGTTGATGAAAGATATGTGACTCTCGTGGGATCCAACGAGAGCTTGCAATTTTAATAGGACATCTGCATCAGTGCAGTGAAAGAGAGGGACATTGAGCAGAAGCTGAAGCAGGTGATGAACGAGTGGGACAGCAAAGCATTCACCTTTGGCAGCTTTAAAGCCCGTGGAGAGCTCCTCTTACGGGGAGACAGCACCGCAGAAATCATCGCCAGCATGGAGGACAGCTTGATGCTGCTGGGCTCCCTACTGAGCAACAGGTAAGAAGTCCATCCGTCTCTCCCCTGAGATTCGGGAAACATTGTAACAAACGTTTTTAAGGGAAATTCATTTTTAAGATGCAGCAGTAGCCCCCATATCATTTAAATGTTAAAAATCCTTGTTGTAATTTTCTCCTCTGCCACAGCTTGTATAATCCTGTTTTTATTTCATTATCCCCTGTTTGTGGGATGTGTCTGAGACCATCAACTGGACAAAATAACACAACATGTAATTAGCCACTCGGATCCTGCGGAACGTTTCAGCTTTGGGGCTGACAAGCCTCGCCGCACAGCTGACAGCTTGACCAGCTCCGGAGTCCAGGGGAAATTAGGCTGAGTTTCAGAATAATCATCTACTTGGGAAATCATTGTGCCAACATATGTGGACTAGAAACTCTTAGTTGTGTCCATACTTTAATGAGATGACAGATTAAGATGGAGAAGGAATTTAATTCATAAAGAGAAGTAAAACAGCGCAGTCAGATACTAGTCTAACACTTCTACCTGACACTTCCCAGCAAAGCCTTCACGCTTTGGACACAGGAGCGTTAGACTCATGAACTGAATGTTTCCTTGGTTCATTGCTTGCCTTTGCTCTTTTGGAAATAATTTCTTGTTCTCCAGCATCTTCTCAAATATTTGGTGATAGGGTATCATGTGGGTATCATTGAGATATGAGTTTTTTGCATTCCGTCTTTCAAATATCACTCTACTCTGTGTACATATGTGTTTCAGTAATTTTAATGTAAGAATTAATAACCCCTTAATACTGTTTGCATAAAAATTTCTCTCTATATTTACTTGGTTCACTTGAGTGTTTGAATTGAGTAATCTGGAGTATACAATTAGATCTTAGAGATTTAGACCATTGGTAATCTTGACTCTGAACTGCTCAGGATTTGAGAGTTTTAATGAATTCGGTTGTGATTCATACCCAAGAAAGATAAAGGATAGATGGAAAATAACACTCCTTAGGGAGGTAGAAAATGTAGACTTATAAATTAAGTAAAAATTATTTATGCTAAGGATCGGCCAACTCTCCTTACAATGACATTGAATTCACAGACAAGAGTTGTGTGAGGAACACATATTCAGTACAAATTTGTTGAACACCTACGTGTACCCTGTGCTCTTCTAGGTGCTATAGAAAGAAGAGTGAATAAAACAAAGACCTCCGTTGCTGTGCAACAGCATTCTAGTGAAAAACATAAATAACCCCCCTGAAAATGTGCAATATTAAAACAGTTTATAGAACTATTAAGACTGTGGGAATGAAAATTTTATTCATGAATATGACTCATATTTGAGAAGACTTCAAGTCCATAGTCTGTTGGAATAGGAGTGTCAATAAGGGAGAAGAAGAAGAGGGAGAACAGTAATAGGCAGTGGAATCATTTAGAATTTTATCTGCGAATAACAGAGGCACCACATACACCATTGCGTGCGTCAGACTGAGGTTTGCATGTCTCTCGCATAAAGGAATCTCTAAGGTTGATGAGAAGCTCCACCTCACCATCAGGGACCTAGGCCTTGTCTGGCTTACTTTCCTGTCTCATCCAAGTGTGGTCCTTCTCTGCCGTAATTCCCCTTCTGTCCCGTGCTGCCACTGCTCCTCCAGAAGAGTGGTTCTCAGAGTTGACTATAAGCTGGACACACCTAGGGAACTTACATCCCAGTGCCTGGGGCACATCTCGGACCAGTCGAATCAGAGTCTCTTGGAGGTGGGGTCCGGGAGGGCATGGGTCATTTTTAAGGTCTGCTGGATATCCCAGACTGCAGCCAAGGTTAAGAACGACTGATGTGGAACTTAGTCCTGGGACTGCACGCTGCTGCAGAGGAGGCTGGGAAATTCAGTACTGTACTTGGGCAGCTCTGTGTCCAGGGAGAAATGGAGTTCTCTATCCAAAGAGAAGGAGAAAAGACATTGCAAGACCACGTCAGTTTCTGTCTCAAGAAAGAAAAAGGGAAGCTATAGGTTAACAATAAGAAGTGGCTTTCAGAGTGTACACGTACAGATGTGTAAGCCCTAACACATGCACACTTGCGTGTGTGCGCACACACACACGCGCACACACACAAAAGTGGCTTTCAGAGTGTACGTACATGTACAGATGTGTAAGCCCTAACACACGTGCACTTGCATGTGCACACACACACACAGTCATGAGTGGGTGGATATGAGTGAGTGGGAAGTTGGAAAGAGACCCAGAAAAGGGGAGGCTAGAGAGATCGCAGAGGTTGTCATATTTGAAAATTGAATTAGTTGTTTGGTCTCCACCAGTGTCCCTGTAATTACTCCATTTTATATGAAAAAATGAGAGAGTTCCTGGAATGAGCACAGAAGGTCAGCAGAAAGAATATTATGCTCTTGGCTGTAGCAACACTGATTCACATTTTATTTCTCTAGAAGTTGGGTGGAGTCAAGTCTAAGTTGCTAACAAGTTGAGCAATGTACAATAAATAGTGATGAATTCGTCACTTGGTAGCATCATTTTAAAAGCCAGGAACAGGGGGCCGCTGGCCGGCTCAATCTGAAGAGCATGCGACTCTTGATCTCAGGGTTGTAAATTCAAGCCCCACGTTGGATGTAGAGATTACTTAAATAAATAAAACTTTAAAAAGCCAGCAACATAAAGTCCTAAAGAAATGGGTAAAAATTAGGATAAAAAAATCTTTCAGTTTGAAAACAACAAAGAAAGAAAACACTAAAAAGAAAAAAATTACCACCCAAATGCTGAATGTACTTTCCATTTTAGGTACAATATGCCATTCAAGGCCCAGATTCAAAAGTGGGTGCAGTGCCTTTCCAACTCAACAGACATCATTGAGAACTGGATGATGGTGCAGAACTTGTGGATTTACCTAGAAGCTGTCTTTGTCGGAGGAGATATTGCTAAGCAGCTGCCCAAGGTTTGAATATTGTCCTTAGGATCTCATCAGAGGTTTACCTTAGAGAATTGTCTAATAGCTAATAATTCCTTTAAGAATGCAATAATACCTCAGCCTCTCTTGAGCCACACCCCCCTCAATCTTTTTGTTGTTGCCTTGGAACTGTTTTTTAAAGAGCAATTGTGGAGAAGGGATGCCATTGCTAGAGAACTGGGCCATTTTGTAGGAAGCGGAGGGTTAAGAAAACAAAGGACAGATGCCTGCATAATTGATACGTTTCTTCAGGTAATTTGAAGGTAGAATTTGGAACAGTGTAGAATTATGGAATTGTTATTTCAACAATGGTAGGATAATTTCTTCTGCTATTACTGACAGTTTAAAACAACCATGCTGAACGGTATACCCAATTATATCTGCGCTGGAAAACTGGGAGGTGGAAACAGGCAGGAAAAATCTCCAGAACAAAAAAAGGACTTCTCAGGATTGTGGAGCCTGTTTCTGTCACCAAATTAAATCATCTCACGGGGAAAATGGAGGGTAGTATTTTGAGATGTTTATAAAACAAACATTTCTACCAAATCTCAAGGACTCTTATTCGATTACCTTAAGTTGTTTGCAAAATTGCAATGTTTTAACGATATGCTTGGGTTTTAGAAGCACAATTATGTTGAGCGCTCTCTGTGCTCGGCCTTCCTACCTTTCCCCGTGACAAGTTTTCAGTGTCGTTATAGAGGACATGGCCTATGTTTTTTTTACCTACCACTGAAATGTTTCCACACACTGAAATTTTAAATATTTGTATTTGTTTTTGCTTTTATATTTGGGCATGAGTTTCTTTTTGGTGGGTGGAGGTGAATCTCAAATTGGACTTAATAGTGGAAACTTGTCACATACAATATTGAAGGAGCTGGGTGGGGTGTCTGGGTCTCCTATTTGATATTACATGCTTATTGGTAAATTATAGGAAGTTTAAGGGAAGAAAACAAAAATTATTTCTACTCTCTCAAAGTAATCTCTGTATTTTCCACTTTTTTCTTCTGGAAAAAAATCTACATTTAAAAATTTTATAGCATTAGGGTTATACTGTAATTAAATCTGTTTTATTTATTTATTTATTAAAGATTTATTTATTTGAGAGATAGAGTGCACACAGGTGGGGAGGGGCAGAGGGAGTCTTTTTTTTTTTTTTAAAGACTTTATTTATTTGAGAGAGAGCAACAGCGGGGTTAGGGGCAGAGGAAGAGGGAGAAGCAGACTCCCTGCTAAACAGGGAGCCTCATGTGGGGCTCGATGTGAGGCTCGATGTGGGGCTTGATCCCAGGACTCTGAGATCATGACCTGAGCTGAAACCAAGAGTCAGATGCTTAACTGACTAAGCCATCCAGGCATCCCCCAATTTTGTATCTTATTTTTAAATGTTTGCCTTGTTTCCTAGATATAAAAACAATTCAGTGCTCAGAATAGAAAACTTGAAAAACGTAAAATTCACTTTATTTAGAGATAACTATCAAAAATGCTTGGGAGTGCTCTTCCCTCCCAGGCTGTCTCATATTGTATTTTCATTTCTGTACCTGTCTTCTTTTAGTTAACATAATGGGGATATCTTCTTTAAGGAAGGGGGTGGGATGGTGCAGAAGGAGGGTTGAAATAGAACACATGTGACTTTTCAGGTATGTACAGTTGGGGTATCCAGACTGGTCAGAAATCTGGTCTCAGTGGAAGGTCTGTGAGATGCTCTGACCTTGAGATCACAGATGTGTCCAAGTGTGTGTTGTTATCTCATTCTGTAGGAAGCCAAGCGCTTTTCCAATATCGATAAATCTTGGGTGAAGATTATGACTCGGGCCCACGAAATGCCAAATGTCATTCAGTGTTGTGTTGGGGATGAGACCATGGGGCAGCTGTTACCACACTTGCTGGACCAGTTGGAGATGTGCCAGAAATCCCTCACTGGGTAAGTTAATTGGCCCTGGGAAACCTGCCTTAGCATCCCAGAGATGAACGGGACCAGAGGGACTAGACAGCATTAGGAATATTGATTTTCTTTTGCTGAAACTTAGTTCATGTCTGATGTTGTCGTGCAGATAAAACTGGTAGCTCAGCACCTCATGTTTTGGAATAAGGGGACTTAGGGCTTCTTCCATTACTGGGACAAGATCTTGCAAACATTCTCATGAAGCTTTTGCTTTTTAAAATTAATACACCTACTTTTCTGATTTTCCTTCTTGGGAAAACATCTGAAGAGACAAAATATTTCATTATATGCAACCGAGAACAATATGAACAGTTTAATGTACACACGTAGTCAAGATTATATAGAAATGAGGCTTCATACATCTGTGGTGTACACACACACACACACACACACACACACACAGAGGTATAGGAAGCAGGTTGGGTGAATTCCAGGAGCAACAGATATTTTTCTTTTCTTTTCCTTTGGCTAGTCAAGATCAAGTCATGTGAGCAGAAATATGTTAAATAGTAATATTGCAAAAACAGTTAACTACACATTCTTTCATTTATATTTTATTCTTACTGAAGTATAATTGACATACAACATTATACTAGTTGTTTTTTTTTTTTTTTAAGATTTTATTTATTCATTTGACAGACAGAGATCACAAGTAGGCAGAGAGGCAGGCAGAGAGAGAGAGAGGAGGAAGCAGGCTCCCCGCTGAGCAGAGAGCCCGATGCGGGGCTCGATCCCAGGACCCCGGGACCATGACCTGAGCCAAAGGCAGAGGCTTTAAACCACTGAGCCACCCAGGCGCCCCAACATTATACTAGTTTTAATATACAACAAAACTACTTGCAAGCAAATCCTCCAAAATAGATTTTTAGAAAAAATAGACTCTCAGGTATGAAGGATTTGATACATTTTATAAAATTGTTGAATGAAAGCAAGTGACTGTTGAAGGACATTTGACAAAAGGACTTTTGTTTTTGAATGGTTGATCATGTGCCATTCTTTTTAACCATAATGCTTAGCATGACCAGCCGTGTTGCAGCACCTCTAAAGATTCTTGGCTGGAGACCTAGCTTGATGGCCATGCAGTCTACCACCAGACTCAGGCCAGAGGGAAAGAAGAAAAGGATTAGAAATCTTCCATGCTCTCAGAGCTCTTCATGTTGGAAAGGTTGAGGGACACGAGTCACTAGGACATCATGCAGGACTCAGTTGCCCCCGAGAAGCTTGCTGAGGAGTCATATCACTGGTCTTTCTGCAGCTGAATTTGTTGCTTTGCTTCCTCCTCTCCCACCCTCCACTGTACATACACACTCATGCATGCAAACACACTCCTTTTTTCTTCTTTTCTTTTTCATTCTTTTTTTTTAATCGTGCTCTCTTTGACATTGTTTTGTAACTCCTTGGAGGAATAAGTCTACTCTGAAATCATTCATAGTTTTTACTGAGCTTTTCATGACTTTTGGTTCCCTAAGGGTTATGGGTCAAAGCACATAGTCCTGGTATAAACACTGGAGTATTAATGTTTACACAAAAGAACACTCTTCCCAGCTGATGAGGGTCTGCAGCAATTGGAAGGGACTTTCAACAGGTCCGGAATAAATTGTCTTGTCTACTCTGTCACAGAGGTTTGGTCGTCACGTTCTACATGCCTCCTTTCAGCCTTGTCTCACTGGAGAGACAACATTACCTGATTCCTCATCAGAATCAGACTAGGTTACTGCGAAGGGGACAACAAGTAAGGGGATGAATTGGTAAGAATGTTTTTACTCTTACCAATAAGAATAAAGAATAAGGAATTCCCTATTCTCAATAAAGAGTAAAGATAAAGCTTCTACGAATAAGATAGATTGGGATATTTAAAATAACATTCGCCTTTTCAAAGTAAGGAAAGAAAAGCTAAAACAAACAACATAAAACACTCTGAGCATAAAAGTAAGACTTTAGGAAAATGAGGAGGATGGAAACAGAGACTCTTGAGTGGTCTTATTCTGCCCTCTCTCTGAGGCCAGACTTTTTATTTTTTTTCACATGCCCAAAGTGAATAAATCCAAATTGCCAAAACGATTTCTTGTAGAGTGTATTTACTGAGTATTTCATGAGTGTTGAGGAGGAAGATTACATCGCACGCAAAGCTTGTCCATTTCTGTCGCTTTAGAGGCACCTCACTTCCACAGTCTACTCTTCTGTCTCCTTCCTTTCTTTGCTTCTTTCAGCCTCTGAAAAAAGTCCTCTCTTTTGTCTTAAGGAGTTTGGCTCCTGCCCTCATGCTGGGCCTCCCACGCAATGACATACATGTCTAGCATTAGACTAAGTGTGGCCGGCCAAGCGTGGTCTAGAGGGTGCAGCTGGCTTGGCTTCTGGTCTACACCATCCTTAGTAAAAACTCTACCTTCCTATGAAGAGACTCTGCCTGTATGCACTAAGAACATTTCCCCCATGATTTTACACAGGAATGAAACAATAATACACATGACAAGGAAGGAACAGAAATTTTAAAAAAAGGTCAAAGTTTAAAAAGGATTTCTGGTAAGATTTTTACAATGTAAGGAATTACAATGAAAACTACAATAATTATATGGAAGTATGCAAGGAAATAAAGTTACAGTGGTACAGATATGAAAATAACAGAAAAATTATATCCATAGCATAAAGGGTCGCTGTAGAATAAATAGAGAAATGAAAGCACAGTTGAAAGCAGGGTAATGGCAGGAACATTCCCCGGGTTTCAGTACCTCCTGGAGCAGAGAGCAGCACCAGAACCTCTTCACACGGTTTATTCAGAGCTGGATTTTACTTCTGCTTTGGTGATGGATTCATTGTGTTCTTTAAGATGCAATCCAAGAATGAGATACAGCCTTTCGCTGACACAGCACTGTGCTTGCAAACAAATCTAACCCCCCGCCCCAAACTCCCGGTGTGTAATTGCTCCTGTCCTCCACCAAGAAAGTACACTTTTCCAGATGAAGTCAAATGTATGCCTTACCCTTGTGAAAACTGAAGAAATTCACCTATCAATCCTGGAAAAAAAAAAAATTTCTTGTCCGAATATGGAATGTTACTTGGCAAGAGGAGGAATGAAACAAAACAAGACATTGAACAGTATATGGGAAAATGAGATTGTCTCAAGATCTTTCCCCACCCAGATTAATTTTTTTCCAGAAAGGCCTGCTGTGTGTGCTTATACAGTATCTCTTTGCCTCTCCCCACACAGGTACTTGGAGAAAAAACGGCTGTGCTTTCCTCGGTTCTTCTTCGTCTCAGACCCTGCGCTCTTGGAGATCCTGGGGCAGGCGTCAGACACACACACTATACAGGCCCATTTGCTGAACGTGTTTGACAACATCAAAACTGTCAAGTTCCACGAAAAGGTTTGCCTACTTCGAACTGCTGGCCAGTACTTGCCATCTCTTAAACTTCCACTGTCTTTATGAAGTAGCTCTCTGGTCGGTACAAAGGGTGACTTCCCCATCTGTTCGCGCTCTCAGCCCGTGATAAAAAGCGAACTTCTGGGCCCCATTTGCCTTCGGAACTGTGTGATTTCTTAATCTCCAAAGTGTAAATTTGAGTAACAACTAGTTTAAACGTGATTAGGAATGCACTGTGTGTAGCATTCGTGGTTTTGCATGCCAAGCTAGGTGTTTAGAAATTCGACAAACCAAAGAAAGCAATTGTTCAAAAAATAATGCCTTTGCTAAACAGAATTACCTTGGTGATTGGATTGTTTTATCAGCTTTCAGACGTTTTTGGCATGATCGTAGTCTCTGTTTCTCATCATGCTTGATTGAAACCTTTTTTTTTTTAAACACTTCCAAGAAGTTTCTAGAATCATGGAGTTGCAGGGAACCTAAGAGAAGCCATTCAACGTGAGGATGTTGCCATTTGCACAGCTGCCAGGGGATGCTGCCTGACCTGTTCCGTCGCCCACAGTTCCCTGAGACAGTGACGCCTCTGGTTTGACAGTGTGTTCTGTCGTCCCCTGGGGCTTCCTGTAAACCCTTGTTTATTCATCCTGGCATGCGGTTTGCTCTTACTGAGCAGCCTCTGTGTGCCAGACGGCGGGCCTCACACGGGAATGGGGGGCTTGAGTGGGGTCTTCCTAGAGCGCAGTCGCTGCGGTGGTGGGCCTGTCGCATCACAAACAGTCAAACGCCAGTCCTGTAAGTTCACGCCCCTGGTATGTGCCAGGCATGGTGCTCGTCCTGGGGTTCTAAGGAAGAATTGATCATAATCAACACTGAAGGCGTTTTTATGCAATACAGCATTCGTCGGACATTTGGCAATTTAACGGTTGATAATGATCGATTGGCTGTGCTTGTGTTGTGCACAGAGATCATGGGGATGCTGCTGGGGGCCTTCGCCTGGTAGTGTAAGGGAAGGCCTCCTGCAAAGAACGTGGTGCTTGAACTGATGATTTGAAGTGAAACACAGCCGGGCAGGTGGGGAAGCGGAACATGGACTGTTCAGAAGGAAGGGCAGGCGCAGGGGTCTGAAGGTGAGGCAACGGGGGTGTCGGAACTGTGAGGAACAGTTTGCTAGGGTTGCTCTGGATTGACAACAGAAATGTATTCTCTCACAGTTCTGGAGGCTGGAAGTCTGATCTAAGGCGCCAGTGGGGTTGGTTCCTACTGGAGGCTCTGTAGGAGAGGTTATTCCATGCCTCTCTCCTACGTTCTGGTGGCACTTGACAACCCTGGATGTTCCTTTGCTTAGACACCTGTCGCGTTGACATCTGCTTTTGTCTTCCCGTGATGTTTTCCTTGTGTGTCTGTGTCTTAGTTTCCTTCCACTTGTAAGAACACCAGTTCCTGGAGTGGGGCCATGTTCATCTTACTTGATGACTTCTACAAAGACCCTATTTCCAGATAAGATCCCATTCACAGGTACTGGGGCTTAGGACTTAAACATTTATTTTTGGGGTGCACAGTTTAACCCGGAAGAGGCAGTGATGAACAAGGGGAAAAGGGGAGAAGGAGATATGGACCAAATTCCAAAAGTGCACCACACTACAGAATTCCATTTCATCCTGAACGTGACAGAAGGCACAGAAGGTTTTTACATAGGGAAGTGATCTGATCTATATTTCAGAAAGATTCTCTGGCTCAGTGTCATGGGGCAAATAGAAGGGGGGACATGGAAACTAGTATCAGAAATGATAGCACAGTAAGGATGGAAAAGACTGAGCTGCTATGACAAAGCCTTGAGAAGGAGGGCGGTCAGAGAGGAAGGGAGGACAGGGTGGACTTAGTGGTTGAAAATCACATTTTTTTTGTAGATTTGCTGGATGTGTGTGTTAAAGATATACTGAATTACACAGGAATTTCTCCCTGATGTTTTGCTCAAATCCTCTTGGGCTGGGACTTCAAGGTTACAGAGGGAAGCTTCTCATGGTCTCATTGTACAGTGAGGTCAAATTAAACTTCCTCATTTTTAGCCACCGTTCATAGAAATTACTTCTTAAAATAAATAGCATTGCTTTAAAAAAATTTTTTTTATTAGCATATAATTTATTATTAGCCCCAGGGTACAGGTCTGTGAATCATTAGGCTTATACACTTCACAGCACTCACCATAGCACATATCCTCCCCAATGTCCATAACCCAACAGCCCTCTCCCTACCCCCCTTCCCCCTGGCAACCCTCAGTTTGTTTTGTGAGATTAAGAGTCTCTTATGGTTTGTCTCCCTCCTGATCCCATCTTGTTTCATTTTTTTCCTCCCTACCCCACAAACCCCCCACTTTGCCTCTCAAATTCTTCACATCAGGGAGATCATATGATAATTATCTTTCTCTGATTGACTTATTTAGCTTAGCATAATACCTTCTAGTTCCATACATGTCGTTGCAAATGGCAAGATTTCATTTCTTTTGATGTCTGCATAGTATTCCATTGTATATATATTCCACATCTTCTTTATCCATTCATCTGTTGATGGACATCTAGGTTCTTTCCATAGTTTGGCTATTGTGGACATTACTGCTATACACATTCAGGTGCACGTGCCCCTTCGGATCACCACGTTTGTATCTTTAGGGTAAATACGCAGTAGTGCAATTGCTGTGTTGTAGGGTAGTTCTATTTTCAACATTTTGAGGAACCTCCATGCTGTTTTCCAGAGTGGCTGCCCCAGTTTGCATTCCCACCAACAGTGTAGGAGGGTTCCCCTTTCTCCGCATCCTCGCCGGCATCTGTTGTTTCCTGACTTAATAGCATTGCTTTTTTTGTCCTTTGTTCTTAACCATAATGTATCTACAACCAGGGGCAGATCCTGTTTTTGTGGGTCCTCGCTCTTTTAAAATGACAAATACAAATTTATATTCAGGCCTTGGAAAGGGACTGTTTAAATGACAGGCCATGGAACTTCTATCTTATGAGCTTCTTGGTAGATCATGTCTGTTCACAACTAGGGAGGGCTCATTAATGTAGTCCTAACTCAGAACTCAAGGGACTGATATTCCACTTAGCAAAGAATGATGGTGACAGCAAACATTCGTATTTACTCAGTGGTTTGCCGTATTTGATGTACTCGTCATCAGCCTATGAAGTGGGTGGGGAAGCAGGACAGGCATGGTTTTTGATGGACTAGTTATAAGCAGGAATTAGTCTCAGAGATGTGTCCCCCATCATTGCATGGTCAACGAATGACAGAACACCATTTGAGACCGTATTTTAGTAAACTGGATTCTATTCTCAAGAGGCCATACTGCGTGGGGGCTGGCGTGAGAAGACCAGTCGAGGAGCTGGGTTTGAATCAGAAAATGTTCTGTGCTGCCCTCGTGCTCTGGTAAGGAGCACGGCATTTCCTACAGGATTGGGCTTACCTGGTAAGGTGTTTGCATGGATCATACTGACCCCGACATTGCCAGTGTCGACTTGGTAAGCTTGTGGTGTGGATGACAGGCTCTTACGGTGTCCCGTCTCATCTGGGGAAACTAGACGTCTTTTGATCATCACCTTCGTACTGAGTATTTCTCTTAGAAAACAAGCTTTTCCCTCGCAGGTATAGACCGTTTGGAACTGATTTAGTATTCCCTTCTAGATTTCATGGGCAACTTCTTTTTGTTGGCTTGAAATTGATTTTATATCATCTTTTGCCTTTTATTTTATAATCCATAGCTTAACTTCCTTCGGGAAGGATAACATTGCCAAGAGAGCAGCAGAGGTATTCATTCTTTATATGAAAATAGCTGGTTTGTTTTTATTTTTTATTTTTTTTGGCTTCTACCATAGATCTATGATCGCATTCTGTCAATCTCCTCTCGAGAGGGTGAGACCATTGAATTGGATAAACCTGTGATGGCAGAGGGTAATGTGGAAGTTTGGCTTAATTCTCTCCTGGAGGAGTCTCAGGCCTCCTTGCATCTTGTGATTCGCCAGGCAGCTGCAAATATTCAAGAAACAGGTTTCCAGTTGATTGAATTTCTTTCTTCCTTCCCCGCTCAGGTCAGTGTATTGAAATTGGAAAGTATTTTCTACAGAATAGTCATTTGAGATCTCATACATTGTCTGTTGTAGGCTACACAACTAGCTATAATTTAAGACTGGACCAGAATTAAGATTCTCATAAGGATTTTTTTTAATGTGGATAAGCTTAAAGGTTTCAGCTACAGATTATTTGGTTATATATATGTCATATGTACAAACACATATATTGTCTTACGTATGTTTTTTATATATGTTTTCTTTTATATATTTTTTAACTTAAAAGGTTTTTTCCCCTGCTGAATGTCTTTAATAAATAAATCATAAAAAAGAACTGAGTGTATGGTTTACTGGAAAGACAAGAAATGGATTTTAGCATGAAAATGGAGAAAATGTTTTCTTAGCCATTATGATCAGTAAAGATTTTGTGAGTATTCACCATGTGTAGACCTTGTGTTAGTTCAAGGAAAACAGGTTCAAGACATATTCTTTCCCTTCTAGTAACTTGAAGTGTATCTAGCAAGGAAATACGACTTTAACAGTAAATGATTGAAAATTACGAGGAAAACATTGTGGACACCTCATGAGTCTCTAAGTATGTAATCACCAGGTGGATGGTATGAGTAGAATTTCCATAGGTTTCCAAACCATGAATCAAGTTGATGCAGTCAAGGACGGCCTCATATTTGCACGCCAATCACCATTATCCCTGGTGTTGTAACTTCTGTTGACATATATTAATATGCCGTACACACTCAGAAAGCCTTTTTGTTTCCGAAAGGTTGGATTATTGGGAATTCAAATGATATGGACACGGGATTCAGAAGAAGCCCTCAGAAATGCCAAGTTTGATAAAAGAATCATGCAGAAAACCAATCAGTCTTTTCTGGAGCTACTGAACACATTGATTGGCGTCACAACAGAGGATCTGAGTCCTATGGAACGGGTCAAATATGAGACTTTGATTACTATTCATGTGCACCAAAGGGATATCTTTGATGGCCTGGTAAATGCTTTATAAATGCTATGGCATATACAGAAAAGCAAATACTAGGTATTATCTGAGTTTACTCGTGGGAACTGGTTTGAATGAATTCAAAGAAAAGGTCAGGCAAACAAAAGAGTCAGGCAAAGGGTCACCGTCATGATGAGATCTCATTGCTCAGATTTTCTTTTTCAGTCCCATTTTGATGATCTCTGCTAAGATGTTATTGAGCAATTCAACTTTCTTTTTAAAATTCTTTATGTGATCACTGTTAACAGTAAACTGCCAGGTAGCGTCCCGGAAAACCTTTCATTTGTCTTATGCTCCTATAGTTAGTAGGTAAGGATTACCACTTTCTTGTTATAGAAGAATGAGTAACACTGCTAGTAGAGTGGCTTTGTGCTTCCTCCAAGGCTTTTGATAAATCCTATCTTGAACAAGTTTTGCTACCTTTTATGTCATTGATTGCCAGTGGCCTTTCCCAATATGGTTGGTGACATTCAGGTGACATGCAGAGTTTTACCTTTAAGGAGAGGACAGAGGGGCAAACAGAGTTTAGTAGCTATAGAAAACAGGAAGTGTGAAAAGAAATGAAATCTGTCCTCTACTCTAAAATAGAACACTAGATAAGAGGCAAGAAGCTCTTATTTTCATAGTAATTTGCTAGATCATGTCTCACCCCATTATGTAAAAAAGATCATAAAAGATTGATTCGGATGTACTGGGAAGAAGCTCTTTCAAGCTGCTGTGGTCTAATCTCCTCTCTCTTTTTTTTTTTTTTTTTTTTTTTTTAAAAGATTTTTATTTATTTATTTGACAGAGAGAGATCACAAGCAGACAAAGAGGCAGGCAGAGAGAGAGAGAGGGAAGCAGGCTCCCCGCTGAGCAGAGCCTGATGTGGGACTCGATCCCAGGACCCTGAGATCACGACCTGAGCCGAAGGCAGTGGCTTAACCCACTGAGCCACCCAGGCGCCCTAATCTCCTCTCTTAACAGTTAAGCACAGCATTTGCTTCTCTGAGAAATAAAGGGGTCTGGATAATTTTGGATTTATTATTTGTCAAAGAAAACGATTAAAAGGGCCTAAAATTTTGGTTAAAAAATTCAGGCAAAAGCATTGTTGGACAATAACCTACCATTTAGATGTTAGACCCTTTGGCCTGCTGCAAATCCTAGGAAAAATAATGAATGGATTAGGGAAAAAACCCAACAGCGTACTTTGTCATAATCATAAGAGATGCCTTTTTCCCGATGAGATTGTTTGATTGTATGCCAAAACATGGTTTTTGTAGATTGTGCCTTTTATGGCTATGCAGGGTGAAGTAAGGGCATTGCAGAAACGTGCAATGTGAGAAATGAGTATCTTACTATGAAAATACATCCTGCTACTTAAATTGGTGGGCACAATTAGGGATTTCTCTTGAATTTTTCTATTCTCATAACTTCTGAAGTGTCCTTTCTGCTGATCAGTGATGAACGGGTAGGTTGGTGATGTAGTTGCCGTCTCCGAACCAGTGGGGTTGTCTCTGAGTTCCATTTGCACCCCATCAGGATCTACAGGAGTGCTAACGTGCATACTTTATACGCGGTTCTCAGCGTTAACGTGTATCTTTTGCATTTCAGTGTCACTTGCATATCAAGAGCCCTACAGACTTCGAGTGGCTGAAACAGTGCCGATTTTATTTTAACGAAGATCCTGACAAGATGATGATCCACATCACAGATGTGGCTTTCATATACCAGAATGAATTTTTAGGCTGCACTGACAGGCTTGTCATAACTCCACTCACAGACAGGTGATGGAAGGATTCTGTGATTCCACAACCTCTCTCCCTCCGCCCCCTCCCCGACATTTTTATTCTCGTGAGTTCCTCCAGGGACTTCTGCTTAATGTCTCTTTAGGGTTTAGAGGCTCTTTGATACCAGAGTCTTTGAAATTCAATATTTTTAGCTGTACCCACGGATCTTTGCTTGGGATTCAGGTTTGTGACTGAAACGCTTTGCTTCCTTTACCTTCAGTCTTAGAGGGTCCACGTTTAAAGGACTTCAATGGACATCAAATGGGCAAGGAAAGGAATTAATTGCCACATGTCAATAGGTGCAAATCACAGATGGCCTTGAGGGCTGCTTTGGGGACGGTGGCTCCTACTGTTATTACAAAGAATTAAGATGGTGTTTTAGCAGGAATGAAATTGAGTATCAATGCAGGTGAAAAGTAATGGGGAGGATGGTGGCCTGGACATCTGGCACTCTTCTCTGTCCTCTGCCTGTTACGTTAGCAGCTGTGCTAGCCAGAAATGCTCACACCTTTCCGTGACTCAGTGTCCTCATCTGTGAGATGAGCTAGGCTGCCTGCGAGAGTCCTTCCACAGCTCTGTAACTCCCTAGTCCCTTTCAAACTTCAGGGCATCTGCTAATTGTGCAGATCCTGTGCTCAGGGAGGCAGCGGATACCTGTTTTGGACAAAATGGCTGAGTGCTAAAATCAGGATTTGGCCCAAGTAGAAGCTGAAGCTGAATCTCATTCATTTTCATGAAGTGAATCTCTGGGCCATTAGATGAAAAGTATCAGACCAAACATAGAAGTCTGACATAATATATCTGTTCCTCCCGAGCTGCTTGTTCCTCCTGCTCGTTTGTGATGCTAAGTGCAATGCTGGCTTTCAACGGAAGGATTTTATCTTCACTCTCCTCCCCATCGTCCTCTTTCTAGTCCTTTGTATGCCTGCATTGAAGATGGTTTATACTGGATGTACTTGGATGTCCTCTGGGAGTGTTTGTCTCTGTTTTGAAGTGCAGGGGTGGCTGATCACCAAATGTGGCAAATTCCTTGAAACATCTGTGGCTCGAGCAGTGATTTCCCACCTTTTGCCTCCTCAGACCCCCAGTGCTCCCCTCCCTCCCTCTCTGGTGAAGACAGCTTTTCCTGTTTGAGGGGGAAGGTGCTGTCCCAGGAGAGACTGTGCCCTCACTCCCCTCTCGTGCCTCTGCTGACCAAGATGTCTTCCCTTGTGCAGTCAGCTCTCCGGATAGACGTTCTGTGCCATCCTCCAAAGCCAACCTTTCCACCAACAGTGGTTTTCTCTCTGGGAACATCATCGGTTTTCATTTCTAGCTGGATCGTTCTCATCATCGTACAAATCTGCTGTAATTGCTATCAGAAAGAAAATCCCACAGCAAACCCTCGGGGTTTCTTCCCATTTCTGTGCTCCTGTTGAAACTCCTCAGAAACACCTGTTCCTCTTCACCTATTTTATTTTGAATTCACTCCAGTTTGGCTCTCTGTCATTTTCCATTGATCCCATAATGGCTCACCACAAATTTGGAAGGTCGAACAACACAAATGGATGATTCTATGGCCTGCGTGTTACAAGTCTGACCTCTGTCTTTCTGGGCTGATACCAGGTATCCGCAGGGCTGTGCTCCCTCCTGGTGTCTGCAAGGCAGAACCCACTTCCTGTGTTTTAGGTCATTGGCAAAACTCCTTTCTTGGCAGTGGAGGGCCCCCGGCCGGGTTTTCTTGCTGACCGTCAGCTGAGGGCTGTTTCCAGCTTTGGGAGGCTCCAGGTCGGTTCACGACCCTGTCCTCCATCTTCACTGTCAGCGGCGGTGGGTTGAGACCAGTTTGTGCATCGACTCTCTCCTCTGGCTTCAGTCCTGTGTCTGACCCAGTCTTCTGCCTCCCACCTCACCTCTGAAGGACTCGTGAGGTTAGATTGGGCCCAACAGGTAGTCCGGGATAATCTGTCACGAGGCCTTCGACATTATAGCTGCAAAGTCCCTGAGTCATTCGACGGAAACTATTACAGGTTTCAGGGATTAGAAAGTGGATCTCTCTGCTGGGGGGGAGGTTATGCCGCCTCTCTCTCTCTCTCTCCCGTCTCTGGGCAGATGCCACGCAGATCTTCATGTTGCTCCATGCACTGGTCATTACTCATTCTCATTACCCCTTCTGGTTCCTCTTTATCTTCCTGGTCTAAATGTAGAACATGCCAGGACTCTGTCCACCTGTGTTCACTGCTCAGGTGATCTCATGTGGCTTTAGGTGTCATGCAGATGTGGACTCCCCAGTCTGCGCCCAACCAGGGCCTCTCGCCTGAACTCCAGACACATATACCCACTTGTCTGTGCCACGTGTTCACTTGGATAGGTGCAGGGAATTTACACTTACCACGTCTGATCGTGCCCCTGCAAACCCGCCTTCCTGTAGTCTTCCCCATCTTAACAAATGATAGTTCCATCCTTTGGTTGCTCAAGCCAAAATCCTTGGAGCATCCTTGGTGCCTTCCTTTTTCTCTTGCTTCCTCATCCCATCGATCATCAAGCTCGCTCAGCGCCATTTCCAGAAATCATCCAGGATGTGACCACTTCTCACCTCTTTGCTGCTGTCATGCTGTTCCAAGCCACTAGCCGGGATTATTGCGGTAGGCTTTTAACTGGTCTCCCTGCTTCTGCCATCTCCCTCACCCCCTCAGAGTCTGTTCTCAAGTCAGATACCCGGACATAAGTCATATTCTGTCCCCTCTTTGCTTCGGTCCCCCCACTGTCTTTCTCTCTCACCCAAAATGAATGCCAGTGTCCCCATGTTGGTCCGCAGGGTCTGGGATGGGCTGACTCTGGCTGCTTTTCTGTTTCTTTTTCCTCATTCAGCTTCAGCCACTTGCTCCTTGGCTGTTCCTTGAGCAGCGCACCCTTGCTTCAGAGCCCTGGCACTTGCTGTCCCCTTGACCTGAATTCTTTCTCCCGTCAGTACCAGCAGAGCTTGTGTCCTCACCGCCTCACAGGCTCTGTTTACATGTCGTCCCGGAGCTGTCTTCATACCCCCTCCCTGAAGCAGGGATCCCCACATCCCTCATCCTCCCAGCCAGCTTAATTGTTTCTGTTTCCTATTTTTAAATAACTTGTTTCCTTCTTTAGGATGTCCGCTGAAGAGCCAGCATGGACTTCCCGTGATTTATTTACTATTCCTAGAATAGTGCTGTCACATTATAGGTGCTGAAGAAGCATTTCCCGAATCAAGGCAAGAAATGTTTATTTTCAGAGTCACATCTTTGTGGTGAAAAATTTAAATAGGACAGAAGAACATACAATTGGAAGTATGAGAGTAAAATTTCCCCTGTTTTTTAAAAACAGTTTATTTCCTTTCTTCCTGGAAATGTCCAATGCTTGTATGTTAAAATTCTTTTTTAATTTTCACATATAAGTATCAGACTATACAAACTTCTCTGCACCTTCATTCTTTCACTGTGTTCTCTGTATCAAAAAAACTGGATAACTTTAAAAGCAAAGTAGGTATCTGTAAGTTTGTCTCAGCCTGTCTCCCCCTAAGTGTTCATTTGCTCATTTTTCTTTATCTTGATTATGGGAGAAGTGAGTCACCATTTTGTTGCTGCTGTTGTTGTTGTTGAATCCTGGGATTCCACGGCGAGATTTGCTGCCCTTTTACAGAAGAACCCCTCACTAAAATTAATACTCACAAAATCAAAGACCAGAGGCATTGATCTTCTCGTCAGTCTTTTCCCAATTGCCCTGTGGCAGTTCAACAATGTTGGCAGCTTTAGTCTCTGGGAAGTTCACCATCAGGTGGTTGGAGCTGCTGATATTCCAGATGATAAAATAGTTGTTCTAATTTGCTAAGAACATACAGTGCCTTTCTCTGAAAGCTCATGGCGTTTTTCATGACTACTCCTTCCTTCCACTCTGGGCACAAGCAGAGAAGACAGAAGTCATCTTTGCTGTCCCTGTCACTCAGGCAGAGGGCAGCAGAAATCAAATGCTGGTAGAAGCTTCTCGTCTGCTTGATAAGAAATGTAGATAGGTCTAAGCAACCTGTACCTTTGTCTCAAGTATTCTCACGGCTCCCGTGAGTCACACTCTCATGTTGAGCCCTGGACTCTGCCCTCCACACAGCTGTCTTGGCCAAGACACCTAACCTCTCTGATTCCCTCCTTTTGGAATCACCGTGTGGACTAGAGGTGATGGATGTAGGTACCCAGTCCTGGCACCCAGTAAACGTTAGTCATTATTGTTGTTGCTATGACTATGGTTTCTTTTTTTTTTTTTATTTTTTTTTTTAAATATTTTATTTAATTATTTGTCAGAGAGAGAGAGGGAGAGAGAGCAAGCACAGGCAGACAGAATGGCAGGCAGAGGCAGAGGGAGAAGCAGGCTCCCTGATGAGCAAGGAGCCCGATGTGGGACTCAATCCCAGGACGCTGGGATCATGACCTGAGCTGAAGGCAGCTGCTTAACCAACTGAGCCACCCAGGCGTCCCACTATGGTTTCTTTTAATCATCAATAACACGTTCTTTATTCAGTGTTTCCTTTTGTTCCTCCTTAAGCATGTTCTATAATCAGAGTCTATAACCAAACCAAAGAAAAGGAACAAAGAAAAATAAGTTCCTCATGTCTGTCTCCTTGCCTTAGGAGGTTTTTAGCATTTAGGAATCAATACTCTTTAAGAATAGGAGCTGAAAACACTATGAATATTGGTTTTTGTGGTTGGATTTGGTTAAATTGAATTCCATCATAAGACCTGGGTCATGGGGCTGGCCATTGTTGGTTTAACGTGATAGTCAAATTCTACATCTCTCTCTCTCTCTCTCTCTCTCTCTCTCTCTCTCTTTTTTCTTAAATTTCTTGATAGATAGGAAGGAATGCAACTATAGTTGCATTCTTTGTTTTATTTATAAATAAAGGATATTCTTTAGAATATTCTTTGTTTATTCTAAATATTCTAAAGAATATTCTTTAGAATATTTATTCTTTATTCTATTTATTTATTCTTTATTTATTATTCTTTATTAAAGAATATTTTTTTTTCATTTTTTAAAATCTATTTTCAGCATAACAGTATTCATTGTTTTTGTACCACACCCAGTGCTCCATGCAGTCCGTGCTCTCTCTAATACCCACCACCTGGTTCCCCCAACCCCCTACCCCCCCACCTCTTCAAACCCTTCAGATTGTTTTTCAGAGTCCATAGTCTCTCATTGTTCACTTCCCCTTCCAATTTCCTCCAACTGCCTTCTCCTAACTCCCCATGTCCTCCATGCTATTTGTTATACTCCACAAATAAGTGAAACCATACGATAATTGACTCTCTCTGCTTGACTTATTTCACTCAGCATAATCTCTTCCAGTCCCGTCCATGTTGCTACAAAAGTTGGGGATTCATCCTTTCTGATGGAGACATCATACTCCATAGTGTATATGGACCACATCTTCCTTATCCATTCGTCCGTTGAAGGGCATCTTGGTTCTTTCCACAGTTTGGCGACCGTGGCCATTGCTGCTATGAACATTGGGGTAC